>NW_027040692.1:792500-1375000 GCF_037179485.1 Ochlerotatus camptorhynchus | reverse complement strand
ATCGATTAGGCAAATAATATGATCAACTCAGTTGAATTCAATTGGCTTGAAAAGATGAGCCTGGTTCATTTTTTTTCAATTCAAGTGAGTTGATCAAGTCTGTTGAATGGCATGGTTTACACGTTCAATTCGCGTTCAAGTCAGTTGAATTCAACTGACTTGATCAATTGACTTGCCCTGTCAAAAACCCAGCTTAACAATAGATCAGCACCGTTCTCATAACCGCGTTAATAAACTGAAATTAAAATTATCACTCGCGATGCCACAAATTTTTTGTGGAACAATTTGACTTGATATTGTTTGCAATTTTTCTTGAGGAAACCATCTTTTTTCAATAGCACTGCAAAAAACATTGAAAGATAAACTGAATAATAATGCTTACTCATACTTGATACAAATAAAGATGGGACTAACTTGCGGCTACCGCCAGTGCAGGTTGATCCAGTATTGTTCTGAAGATCTTTAACCTGTTAAAAAATTAAAATGTCTTCCCGCATATATTCTCTCAAAATGTAATATTGATCAGGAAGTATTCAAACAATCTCCAGCTAGGGGAAATGGCTCTAATGTTGGCCTATGGATCTAAGATTGGGCCCATCGCTAAAAATCTGCTATTTATGAATTTTATCTAGATGAACGCGTCATTGGGACGGTACTTATGGATATTTTTGGTCGCTACTGAAAATTTAGTCGATTGCTGAATTTATGTATGGAACCAAATTAGGGGTTTTTAGGCCGACATTACATCCATTTCCCCTATTCGAGAATTTCAGGTCAAACATTTTAAATATTGAAAAAATAAATCAATAACCATTTTCGTTGCATTATTTATTATCAAATATTCTTCAAATCGGACGTCTCTAATTATCACACACAATTATCAAAATTATCATCATGGTCCTAATTACAGAACGATTCACCTACAAACTAATGGATTAATAGTGCAGGTAAAATACATTTTTGTGGCATACAGAGAATTACTGTTATCACAATATCAAAGCTAGCTCTTTTTAGTGTCTGAACCGATTGCATGTAATTGTCCACATAGGGTACAAAGCTAGCAGTTAAATATGTACAGCTATTAAGGAGCTGTCCACAAATTACAAGGACTGTTTTTGATAGATTTAAAGTCCGTCTCATCGGTTGACATTCATTCATACCATACTCGTCAACCCCCTCCCCCTCCTTAACTGTCTGCGTCTTGTCCTATTCAGCCTGAAGCTTTAAGTTCGTCACTGATAATTTATTTTTCTTTATTCATCGTTAATGCTTTGGAGCTATTAACTATCAAATAGCATGCCAGTTACCATGCCAGTTATTCGTTATCCAGTAGCATCTGAATAGATCACTACAATAGATAATCGCGTGTATAGCACGCGACGCTGACTGCATTGAACCGGAATGATATATGTACCTCGCAGTCGCGATTATTCCCCCAGTGACACCCTGCATGAGTGGAAAATGATTTTTCCTCGTCAGTCCTTTCAGTGAGTGACTCGACCTTCACATGTAGGTACCTAAGCACACCATGGAGTTACCCCTACTGATTTGATTGAGTAAACATAAAAAAGTGAAGGCAAATGTGCTACTACTATGCAAAGCTCAGTGCTATTGTCGTTAACGTGAATACCAGCCACGCGTGAAGTGAGTCATTTGGAGGTCGTTGCAATCGATACTGAATCGCGCGAAAGTACCTACGAGAGTACACACGACGGTTGATAGTTGATTCCTTGGCAAATCGTTAGCGAGATGTACCATGGGATGCTCCACATCAAGCACAGCGGTCGAAGAAGAAGGAGATACCTATCCGAGCACACCTGTGCGGAGAGTTGCCAAAACTTTCACTGGATTGCCAGGGGATTCCGTTCAGGTGGAAAACGCTGCACCGAAGGTGAAAAAATTGTATTTATTTGATTGAACTTATCATAAAAATTCTGCATCAAATCAAGCCTTCGGAAACTGTCCCCCAAGCGTACCGGCGACTAGACGAGGAGATATGTGTTCTTGAGAGCAGTTGTCCGGGACCTCGGCTACTGACTGCGGAAGCGTGGATTGAACATCTGAATGCGGTGTTTGAAAAAGCTGGTGCCACCAACGAGCTGTATGAACGCGACAACAGATTGGTGATTGATGTTAGACTGGATGATGTTCCGAATGGGGCGTATGGATCTTCCAAGCCGGAAACTGCTGAAGTGGCTTTCGATCGTAGTAGAGATGATACGGCTAAGGTTCGTCGAGTATGTATTTTCTTTTCACTAGATGTTGTATGGTTGTTTCATTTTACTCATTAATTGTACGATCATTCGATGAAGATGTAAACTTTGATTTTGTGTTTCAACAGATAGCCCTGAAATTGGGCATCGCACTGGATCCGGTGAAAGCCGCTCGGCAGGAGGAGTTCATTGCCCGCATCACCCGCTCTGCCATGACACTCGAGGCGCAAAGTTTTCGCGCAGATATGGTTGAACACTCGCGAGCTCGTGTAGCAAATCTTCGCCAGAGTTTCACACGACTGCAGACACTCTACTTGGAGTTGGATCATTTGGTAGCCTCGGCAAACAATGGCAGCTACAGTTCCGTACTTGAGCAACGTCTGGACGAGGAACTTGATTCGGCGCGTGAAATCCGTGACCGTTTAGGGGGAGTCTCCGAGCAATGGAGGACGGCTGGTTTATTAATGAGAGCTTCACTTAAAGGGCTACTGCAAGCCGTCGAATACTGGAATCTTGTTGAACAGTCATCTACAGCAGCGGAGAGGATTTCTTTGGTGCTGGATTGCCGAACGGCATGTCACGGTGCTTTGATCGCCTTGGAGGCAGCTCAGGCAGCGTTGCCTCAGGTTGAAATTCCTTTCGTTACTCTTCGACAGCAGTCCGCTGTGAAGCATGGATTGATCTACATGTTGACTGATATGGTCAATCCAGCACGTTTTCGCCATACCAAGCATGTTCTGGAGGGATTTCAAGCTAACGTGGAGAAGTCTGTTGAGTGGATCTACAGCACTTACAACAATACATTGAAAAAGGACTTGAACGATGCCGATCAGGAAGTGATTTCAATTGCCAAGCAATTGAGAGAAATTCGTCAGCAGTACATCAACCAACGAATGGGTTCCAAAACTTACGTAAGGCCTGCTCTGGGAAAGCCAGATAAACGGTAGCATTGATTTAATATTTGAAATATTTTTTAGAACTATTTACAATAAAGATCTGATCTTAGAGTAATTCTATTTACAATTTTTTTGCACCTCCTTAACCGCGTACAGCTGATTTTTGGTAAGTTTGCACTCGTAGTCGTCGACGCTGCGAATCGGTCTGTACAGAGGGCGAACCCAGGGCGTTAGTAGCTGCTCTGGAATGGGTTCCTTTTGACCTCCCGTGATGAAACTAATGATGGTTCCCGCTACAACGGCTATGACCGTGCCCAGAAGGGAGTAGTACATGAAACCCAATCGGAACACCCAAGGCACCTCGGAATTGTCATGTCCCTCAGCGTCGACATAGAAGGTAGAGGTTTCCGTGCTGAAAATGGGGAATGGATCGAAATTGATGATGATAAGAGACGGACGAATGAAAATATCAATCGAAAACTTACCCAGTTGAATTGAATCCCGAGCAGCCATCATACCGTAGCGGCAGACTCTGATACTTAAGATTCCCATTAAGGATCTCCAACTGAGCTCCTGCTGCTATCACGCATAACGCTCCCAGTGAAATAATCGCACCCCAGAATGCACCCTGCATGAGAGGTTGATTAACTTCAATCCTAGAGCCAAAAAGTATCCCTTCTTACCTTAGCATTGATTTTCGGGGAGAACATTCCAAGGAAGAAGATCCCCAACAGCGTACCGGACGTCACTCCGGACACCGAGATTGCCAAACTGAACACACTGCCCAGCTTCTCGACCACAAACACCAACAGCAAACAGAGTACTCCAATGAATACGACCATAGATTTGATGACCGTGCTTGCCGTTGACTCGTTTAAATTGAAGTGAGGCTTCACGAAGTCATCGTACATCGTTCCGGATAGGGTATTCATGGTGGTCGACATCGATGATAGAGCAGCGGAAAATATTCCCACGACAAACAATCCGGGCAGCCCGGGAATTTTCTGTGCAACGTCCAGAACGTAGTAGGCGAAAATCTGATCGTTTTTCTTCACCAAACCGGAGTGAACTGGGTCGCAGTCGTGGTATTTACTAAATATCAGCAGGCCATTGTAGACGGAACACAGCTTTACGATAATATGTCCGGCACCGAATATCCAAACTGCCCTAGAAGTGGGTTGTATTGAGCTATTTTGTAACTTTAAAATATGCGTTTGTGGTCACTTTTTGGCACTCGATAGATCTGGAACAGTTAAAAATCGTTGTATGCATTCCGGGGTTACTCCAATGTTAGAAATCCACATCGAGGTGAGCCCTACCGATACTAGCCAAAACGATGACCGCAGGGTGGGATCAGGATCCACGCTGAAAAAAAATCGCAATTCATTAACTGTTATACACATGATAAATCAATACGTACTTGAACCAAATCAGTCGACCTCCTGCATCAGCAATTTTGAAAATGTTAATAAAGCCACCCAGCTGCAGAGTTCCGAGCGTCATTACCACGCAGAGCGCCAACAGCATTGCTCCAAATTGCAAAGTATCCGTCCATATCACAGCGCTAAAACCATCAAAAAGCATCGATTAATCAAACCTCACTGTTCAGTCCGAAAAAAATGGCGAATTTGCTCAAACCGTATTCCCCCAAAAGTGGTGTAGAAAATGCAAATACAGCATATGACTGGCGTGATGATGTGCAAATTGATCCCACTGACTGAAAGCAAAGGCAGCATGTTTGAACAACGGATATCGAACTGTGATTGAAGGCATTGCCGTGTGTTACTTACCATGACTGAATGCTATCGCCGGTGTGTAGATTAGCACCGGAACGTTCAGCAGACAGTACAGCATGAATAGGAGGCTGGCCAACGAGCGGACCCGTTTGCTGAAACGTAGCTCCAGGTAGGCATAGCAGGAGGTTGTTTGCAGTTCGAAGAACACCGGAAGGAAAACGTACACCATGAATATGGTGACGATTATTCCGGAGATGGAACAGGCCCAGTACTGGGTGCCGTAGCGGTACATTTCCGCCGGGACGCCCAGCATCGTGACGGCGGAGATGTGACTGAAAATGGAAGCGGGTGATTGTTAGTTTTACCTTAATTCATTACAATCCAAAGGATAATGATGGGCACTATGATGGGTGATATCTATACTGCCGCTCCATTATATTCATATTGGGACAACAATCGAAACACATGCGATGTAACACAGGGTAGCTTAGGTTAGGTTACTTTATTAAAGAGATTGAAGGCTGAATGGCTGGTTCGCATCTGACATGTAACACAGTAGCAAACTTCTATTTTGTGTTTTGACGTCAGCCTAATTCCTGATGGATCTGAACGAAAATCGATAATTATATGCAAAAAAAATGTCATGAACATCAAATGTAAGGATGGATTTCTTACATCCAATGCATATTTTCGGACAAGAAAAGTTATGTCTGTTCCTACTAGATAGTTGTCCCGGGATGAAAAATCCCGGGATTCCCAGATCCAGGGATAAACACTTATAAATTCCGCAATCCCGTGGATACCGGGATTTTTATTTCGACTCGATTTTATTTCTTTAAGAACTTGAACCAGTAAGTGCACCGTGAGAAATATATTCGATCACACAGTAAATGCTCAATATTATCCACGTTATAATAAAAAGATTAATGCAGTTTGTTATACAGGGGTTGTGAGAAATTTAGGGTACTAGCAAAATTTTGTCCAACTTTAGACTGTTGTAACTTCATTGAACAGTGTTCAATTTTTAATCTTCAAGAAGCATTCGACTGGAAAACTAATCAAATTTGATGGTAAGGCAATGGAAGTGACCATGGCTACCGGATACCGGAGATATTCTGGGTTTCCTGAGGGCATGTCTAAATTGCTAAATTAGTGATGAGTTTGGCCACATTGGCTACTCCCGGAAACACCGGAGTACCCCCGAGGGAACATGTAGTAGGGAACAATTCCGTTATTACATAACAACATGCCATGCGACACCTCTTTCTTCATGGTTTTTCATCAGTAGGCTTTCTATTGACTTTGAATGGATCACAACAACAGTAAAACAGGTTATCAGCTGATTTTCGAAATACTAATACAGATGCAAGTCAACATCAAGGCTACCTTTTATGATTATCTTGGTCGCAACGTTCACTGTTCACATTGTTCATAACGAATCGCAAAGAATGAATATTAGAGTGATGCAAAATTTGAAATTTTCGCTCCACAATACTTAAACGATTCCAAATCGGATCCTGACTAACCTATCAAAATTTGAACCCATTTGGTGAGAAATAGTTGAAGTTTGTATGGGAATTACTATGGTAAAACCAAGATTTTTGTTCATGTCTATCTAATATTTCACCATATAGGTCTGCTTCAAAAGCTTTCAACTGTACTTGTAGGAAATTTTCCCAGCTACAGCTTTGATCAAAAACAATTTTTTGATTAAATGCAAGGATCGAAAGTTATCAATGGTTCAATGCGCTGATGTATAATGATCATGCTCAATCAACTGCTCAGCAGGCAACATTGGTGTTTCTGGGGCGTTGAATAGGACACAAAAATCATGGCTACTATGTCACACTGCAAAATACAGTGTTGCCTACAGAGCAGCTGCTTGATCATGTCATAAGTTTACCAATCTCTTAAATAATTAATAACTTTTTCCTGTCTCGTTTTACATAGAAACAAACTTGAGCAAAGTTGTAGCTGAGAAAATTTTCTGTAAGAATGGATATCGAACTGTTTCGCAGTTCAATATGGAAAAAGACTAGAAGGCAATGAACAAAAAGTTATGATTTCCCATAGTAATTTACATGTAAACTTCAAATGGCTTGTGTGAAGTCTGTTTCTTACCAAATGAGTTGTAACTTTGGGAGGCAAATCAGGACCCGATTTGAAACCATTTAGGCTATGTGGAGCGAAAAAGTCAAATTTTGCATCAGTCTATTGTATATGCATCTTTGTCTTCTTCTCTTTTTCAATCTGATCTTACTAATCACACGCTGCATAGTCACATTAACGAAGACAAAAGCAAAATTTGAATATTAAGTAAGGATGAACTAAAATGCACCCCTGGAGTAAAATGCGTTGTTTTTCGTTGCTTTCCCATTTGAGTGAGGAGCGTGTTCCCACCATCGACGTAAAAAAGTTTGAAAAACTTTTGATTGACGAGTGGTATTAAATACCTATTGAAACAATTCATTAACCGTACGATTCAATTCCCAGACGAGAGCAAGGCTAGTCCTTGCTTCCGAAAAAATCTTTCTCAATGTTATTATTGAATTATTGAAAGAGCTGTTGTACGGCATGAATTGGTGTAAAAATATAATTGTCCTCTGCTCTAGGTTCTCCGGGGGCTTCTCGATGGTTTCGAAACTGGCCAATATGGTCAATAATCCACTTCTACAGAAACCGTTTTGATGAAAAATCATGAAGAAAGAGTTGTTGCACGGCACATTTTGGTTCAAACATGCAATTGTCCCCTGCTAAAGGGATCCCTCCCCAGGGAAATCCCGGTGGTGCCGAGAGCAGCCAATCTAGTCAATAATCCAATTCAAGTCTTTAAAAGTATTTTGATGAAAAACCGTGAAGAAAGAGCTGCCATACGGAATGTTTTGGTGTAAAAATGCAATTGTCCCCTGCTACAGGTTTCCGTGGGGCCTCTTGGTTGTTCAGTGAGCGGGAAATGTGACCAATAATCCAATAAAAGTTTATAGAAAGCCTACTGATGAAAAACCACGAGAAAGAGCTATCGTATGCCACAGTTTGGCGTAAACATGCAATTGTCACCTACTGCAGGTTTCCCGTAGCGCATTTTGGTAGTTCCGAGGCGGCCAATGTAATTAATGATCCAATTCAACTTTATAGAAAGCCTACTGATGCAAAACCATGGAGAACGAGCTGTCACACGGTATGTTTTGGTGTAAAAATTAAATTCTCCCCTACTTAAGGTTTCCTCGGGGCATTCCGGTTGTTCCGATAGTGGTGAATGCGATCGATGATCCATTTAAAGCCTATAGAAAGCCTACTGATGCAAAACCATGAAGAAAGAGCGGTCGCACGGCATGTTTAGGTGTAAGAATGCAATTTCCCCCTACTACAGGTGCCCCCGGGGGTACTTCAGTGGTTCCGGAAGTGGTCAATGTAGTCAATGATCCATTTAAAGTCCATAGAAAGTCTACGGATGAAAAACCACGAAGAAAGAGGTGTTGTACGGCATGTTTTGGTGTAATAATGCAATTGTCTCGTACTACAGGTTCCCCCGGGGGTACTTCGGTGGTTTCGGAAGTGGCCAATGTGGTCAATGATCCATTTAAAGTCTATAAAAAGCCTACTGATGAAAAATCATGAAGAAAGAGGTGTCACACGGCATGATTTTTGTAAAAATGAATTTGTCCCCTACTACGGGTTCCCCCGAGGGCACTCCGGTGGTTCCGGAAGTGTCATGTAGTCAATGGTCCATTTTAAATCTGTAGAAAGCCTATTGTTAAAAAAAACCACGAAGAAAGAGGTGCGCACGGCATGTTTTGGAGTAAAAATGAATTTGTCCCCTGCTACAGGTTTCCCCGGGGGCACTCCGGTGGCTCCGGAAGTAGCCAATGTGGTCAATGCTCAATTTAAATTCTATAGAAAGCCTATTGGTAAAAAACCATAAAGAAAGAGGAGTCCTTCTTCTTCTTCTTCGCATTTCAAGCTTATTGCTAATCGCATATTAGCTTATTGCGTGCTCTCAACTTAGTGTTCTAGGTGCACTTCCACAGTTATTAATTGAGAGCTTTCGATGCTTGTACCATTTTTGCATTAGTATAATTGTGTGGCAAGTACCATCATACTCTATGCCCAAGGAAGTCGAGAAATTTTCCAACCCGAAAAATTCCTAGACCGTACCGGGAATCTAACCCAGCCACCTCCAGCATGGTCTTGCTTTGTAGCTGCGCCTTTACCGACTGAGCTAAGGGAGGCCCAAGAGAGAGGTGTCACATATCATGTTTTGAGTGAATGAAAGAACTGACCGCACTCAGAACCCCCCTTCAGGACCGATTCCAGTGAAATGGCCATATCTTGGTTGATTCTGAGCCGATTTTAGCTCTTGGTGCGTCATTTGCTTTCATAGAACTTTCGAAATCTTAGTAGTAGCATATTGGCAACTTTCTAGAACTGCAGCAAACAGCAGTTCAGATAATTTACAAACAGCTCCGCAAACATTGCAGTAGCTTAGCAATTTTCGTAGAATTTCAGTGAACTTCATAAAAGTGCTGAGAATGTTGTAGAGCTTCGGTAAATGTAGTAGTGGAGAGAACTTGTGTAGAACTTCATCAAACTTTATAGAACTTCGGGGAACTTCGTTGACGATAAGGGTTTTAATTTTACTTCTTTGAACATCTTAAAACTTCAGGGACTTTTAGATGTTCAGGAATATCGTACAAACTCAGGCGATTTATTTGAAATTCAGTGAGTTTCGTAGAGGTCGTTTTAATTCCGGAGAACTTCGTTGAAGTGGGAACATTGCACTACTTTGTTTAGTTACCGAAAACTTAACTTAACTTTGTTTAGTTACCGAAAATTTCGTAAAATTTCCAGGACATTTTTTCTACTTCAGATGTCTTTGTTAAAGTTTAATGTACATCGAAAAGTTTAGGGAATTCCGCAGAATTTCAGAAAATTTACTAGAACTTAAGGGAACATTGCAGAGAATTCACGAAATTTTCAATAGTTCAGGTAACTTCACAAGAGTATAGTGAACTACATAGTAGTTTAGTAGGCTTTGTGTAAGTTTAGTGAATAACGTAGCAATTCGAGAAACTTCGTAAAACTTCATAGAAGTGCAGGTAACATCGTAGAAGTGCAGGGAATTTCATAGAAGTGCAGGGAATTAGGTTAGGTTTCTTTATGGAAGAGACTTTCATCCATATGCAAGTTTAGGGAATTTCGTGGATGCTCAGGAAACATCTTATAACTTCAGGGTTTGTTCTGAGTACTTCCTGGAAGTTTTGGGAATTTCGGTTAGCCCAAATGGTTCGTAAAATTTATGGAATAGGTTCAGCCTCTGCTAGAAGTTTGAAGACGTTAAAAAAAAATGTTTTGAGGTCTTTGTCGAATTAAGATACCTTGGAATACAAATTATGTGACTTGGAAGAATTGCAGAGAACTTCGTGAAAGATTAGAAAATGTTTTATAAGTATAGATAAAGGAACTATGTGAATGTTCAAGGAACACTTTACGAGTTATACCTAACATTGAAAAACCGAGTAGTACAATTTTACTCCTTTAATTCTAATACCGAAATCGACGTACTAGATTAAAGAAGTACAATCATAAAGGTAACTAAGACTAAGACTAGTAGGTTCCGAAGAAACGTGTTCAACTTTTTGGCTCAGCTCTGGTACTGTCTTCGGTCCCAGGCTAATCGATTCACCCCACGAAACATAGGAAAATCCACTAACCCCTAATTTTATCTGTCAAACTTTCATAGCGAATCAAAACAAACATTGCGTAGTACTAGAATGTCGTCTAGAATGGGGTACGTTAATCGATTTGCTTGGGACCAATAGGCTAGTCAAGTAGTGAGCCAAATTGAAATCGATAGTTTCATATTGATTGTTGTACAATGGCATTACTCGGTATGTCTGTCATAAGTGTTAAAAGAAAATTCGTACAAGGTCAGCAAACTAGATTGAATATCAAAGTCGTAGAGGTTCAGGGATTTTTTAGAAGTTGATGGAACTTCCCAGTGTATCACGGAGCTTCCTACAAGTTTAGAAAACTTTATAGATGCTCAGAAAACATCAGAAAAGCTCAAAGGATTAAAACTTAGTTCAGGAACTGATTTTAAAGTTCATGTACATAAATCTTTGTAGAACTGCAGGAAACTTCGTAGACTTTTACAGATCTTCGTAGATATTCACGAATTTTTAAATAAGATACCACTAAAGTTCTCAGGTTATTTTTCAAGACTTTCGGTTGATCAAGCATTACTCTGAAGATCTGCAACTGATCAAACACACAAATATCGTCAACTTTGTGCACGAGGTTCTCAAAAACTATTTTTGGTACTTATTCAGAAGTTCTAGTTATGAAACTAGATACATCGATCGGCAAAGGTCAAATTGATGGAACCCTCGGTAACTAGGAGCTCTAACAGTTTTCAAAAGTGCTTAATTTTTGCGTATTATAAATGCATTAAAATAAATATATATTGAAAACCCCATAATGGGGAAAGTTAGACCTTTCATTTGACATGTTAAAAAATTTTAGCGGCCGAATGAATCCTTTAAAATGCTTTCTTTATGAGCTAACCTTCCTCCAATTTTAAAAATAAGCATGTCATTGGACAACTGAATCGCTGTCCTATAAGATACAGTTCGAATTTTCACGGATCATTCCTTTTGTTCATGCAAATAGAAGAAAGTGAAAAAGTGGCTTGGTAAATCGCAAATGAATGCTATTGATCTAAAACTTTGTATATATTAAAAATTCTCAAGAGAAATCAAAATATTTGCACAACTAAAAAGATGAAAGATAGGGATTTCATTTGGCATAACCGAAATGTTTAGTAGCAATTTTAGATTTGGTAGGCATAATGGATTTTCATTAAAAAAAAGACTACAAGTTTATGCAGTTCATTCCGAAGATCTTCAAAAAATCAAATTACGTCGCTCAGATATTCTTCCAGAACGGTAGATTGATCAGGAAGGATTTCCATATGATCAAAAATTGCAATAAAGTTCTCTGGATATTTTCATAGATTTCATGTTGATCTATTCTGAAGATCTTCAACTCGAAAAATCAAATGTCATCCTTAAGATTTTTGAAAATTTGTCATGTTGATCAGGAAGCATTCAAAAAAATCTCCTGCTAATCAATTTTAGTGAAGTCCTGTGGATGTCGATGCCGGTGATACTTGCAATTTTTCAAAGGTACACAGTACAAACTTGTGACAATCCCGTTAATTACCAGTTAGGTAAATTATAAGATGAACAACACGAGTAAGAATTTCAAACCTCCTTCTCCCTTTTCCCATCAAAAAAATTGTAAATCTCCACTAACCTCAAGACAACCGCGAGTATCCGGTCCAGTTCCTTTAACTTTAAATATAAGACATTAATATTTAATGTATAACGAAAATGATAACTCGGCTCTGTAAAGTTTATTCGATTAAGCCTGTACAAATAAAGTAATTAATAAAAAAAAACACGAGTAAGTTTGAATTCAAATATCAAACAGTGCAAAGCGTACACAAAAGTGCACCCATTTGCATCAATGTGGGGTTCGTACTGCCTGAAAGGATTTTTCATGACCTTTCTAAATATCTTCTTCAGTGTTGAAATTGATTGACCGCCCGTAGATGCATCTTCGTTATTGCCAGATTAGCTGTAATTACACAGATAACCAATAGGCGTTGCTTGGGTAGGAATATGTTGACGTAATACTCGCTAAAGCGAAATGAAATGAAAGCCGAGAACACCACTGCACTTCCACGATGTTGGATAAAAGGGTTGGGATTGCAGCAGGATTCGTTTTGATAAATCATATGCTGAATTGATGTCCTAACGATTCAATAGTGCAGCTCCCATAATAATAGCTGTGAAAGTGCATTTAGAACACTAATCTGCACGCAATAAGCTAATATGCACTAGGCAATAAGCTTGATATGCGAATAAGAAGAAGAAGAAGAAGAGCTTGGTTTTAAACGCACGGTCTTCTGCTCAGCAAGCAAAATCGGTCGTCACTAAGTCACCGAGCTCCTTATATCACAAAACAATTACGATCAAGTTTTCGCTCAATTTGTTGATACTGTGTTTCGATCCCGGTGACGACCTCACCGAAGACGACAAAAATTGCTCTTGAGAAGAATTTGATATAGATTTCCAATGAACACGTCTTTCCGAAAACTCAAATATTACTTCTTTTACGTACCCGTTATTTTAAGTGAATTTCATTACGGTCAATACTGAAAGGTGCTTGGGTTCTAACCAACGATCTTCTGCTCAGTAAACAAAAACGATCGCTCAAAAGCCACCGTGCCCCTTAATCAGAACAAGCTACGACCGACCATCGTTCATTATCGGTTATAAGAAGCTATTACAATGAAATGAAATCCTCGAAAGTAGTTAACAATGTCTTCTATATCGGATCAGGCTTACTAAATATACGTTTTACTTTTCCAAATCGTTCCACCGTTTTCTATTATTGATGATTTTCTACAATAGAGGCCTGGATAGATCAACTCAGTAATGTAACGAGGCTGGGGATTTAACCCATGATCTTTTACTCAATGTGCAAAAACGGTTGCTCCATAGTCACCGTGCCCCTTACATTACCACAATCTACGGCCGACTTAACAAAAAGCTATCCAAATGAAGTGACGTCCCCGTATGCAACCTACAATGTCTTCTAAACTGGATCACGCATGCATCCTTTCCAAAATCCATGGTTTAAACAATTCAACTTTTGTTTATTAACTGCGCTTTATGCTCTCGGAAACCAACGATGGCGGTTATTTTGTTGTGGGAGAGCTTGAGATTAAACCCATGATATTCTGCTCATTTAGCAAACACGATCCCTCCAGGGTCATCGGGCATCTAAAAACCACAACACTCCACAACAAACTATGATTAAGTTTTCGCTTGGTATGTAATGAACAACAGAAATACGCGATAATTCATATAGTTTCAGCGGTTGATGGTTAATTTTAAATACAGTCCAAATTCGCTGGTTGGGCTTTTAATACTTGGGCTGCTTGTTAGTTCGGCATCCGTTGGTTGGGCCATGACCCAATTAAAAAGCAACTGGATGTCAAAATCTCATGTCAAATTGGATTTGACAATCGATCATAAATTCTTCCAGGGGGTAAGCATATGCGGTTAGGACTGCGAATCATATGTAATGAATGTTAACGATTGGTATTTGCTCGAAACATTTGAGATTCATTTAAAATTCTAGAAGAAAACAAAAACAAAAATTGTGTACTTAATTATTTGCTTTTTCCACTCTGCTTCAAGCAACTTGCTTCAATCAATTTTAGCCTTCTGTCAGTTGGCCCAACTAGCGAATCAAATTCGTTAGCTGGGCCGAGGTGGTGGCCACTAAGTAGAGCTTTCATCGTGATGGTCGACCAGGAGGAGGAGGAATTCAGACCGGTTATAGGAAAGTTCAGCGCTCACCAGCTAACGAACGCCAACGGCCTTAGACTCATCGATTTCACCGCCTCTAAGAACATGGCCATACGTAGAACCTTCTTCCAGCATAGTCTCCCATATCTGAAGATCACCACAGCAGACAGAATCGCAAATCGACCACGTTTTGATCGACGGAAGGCACTTCTCGGACATTATCAACGTCAGGACCTATCGCGGCGCAAATATCGATTCGGACCACTACCTTCTAATGGCCAAGGTGCGCCAAAAACTTTCCGTTGCCAACATCGCCCGCCACGGTACAATCTGGAGCGACTGAAGCTGCCCGAAGTCGCATCTGAGTACGTGCAATGCCTCGACGCAGCGTTGCCTGATGAGGGAGAGTTCACCGAAGCCTCTCTTGAGGATTGCTGGAGCAACCATTAACAGCGCTGCTGAAGGCGCCGTTGGGTTCGTGGAGCGGAAGCAACGGAACGATCGGTTCGACGAAGAGTGTCAGACAGTCTTGGACGAGAAGAACGCAGCGCGGGCGGCGATGCTGCAGCAAGGAACCCGTCATAATGTGGAGCGATATAAACAGAAGCGAAGACAGAAAACCCATCTTTTCCGGGATCAGAAGCGCCGCCTGGAAGAACTGGAGTGCGAAAAAATGGAGCAGCTGTATCGTTCTCAAGAAACACACAAGTTCTACAAGAAACTCAACGCATCCCGACAAGGCTTTGTGGCGCGAGCCGAAATGTGTCGGGATAAGGAAGGGGGTATCTTAACGGACGAACGTGAGGTGATTGAAAGGTGGAAGCAGCACTACGATCAACATCTGAACGGCGCAGAGGTGAAGGACCAAGGCTGCGTCGGTACAGCGAATGAGGGGGACATACCAGCTCCCACGATGGGTGAGGTTAAGGATGCTATTCGACAGCTTAAGAACAACAAAGCAGCTGGGAAAGATGGTATCGGAGCGGAACTTATCAAAATGGGCCCGGATATGTTGGCCACCTGTCCGCACCGACTGATAGTTCAGGATACAGAACAGCTACCGGAGGAGTGGAAAGAGGGAGTAATATGCCCAGTATATGACAAAGACGACAAACTAGAATGTAAGAACTATCGAGCGATCGCTATTCTTAATGCGGCTTACAAAGTGCTTTCCCAGATCATCTTTCGCCGTTTATCGCCGATAGCAAGCAGATTTGTTGGAAGTTATCAAGCCAGTTTTGTGGACGGGCGATCGACAACGTACCGAATCTTTACGTTGCGGCAGATCCTCCAATAGTGTTGTGAATATTAAGTCCCTACGCACCACCTATTCATCGATTTCAAGGCTGCCTATAACACTATTGACCGTGAAGAGCTTTGGAAGATTTTTTTTATAATTACTTTATTTGTAAAGGCTCAATCGAATAAACTTTACAGAGCCGAGTTATCCTTTGCGTTATACATTATTGCTGTCTTATATTTAAAGTTAAAGAAACTGGACCGAGTACTCGCGGTTGTCTCGAGGTTAGTGGAGATTTACAATTTTTTGGATGGGAAAAGGGAAGAAGGAGGTTTGAAATGTGGTTTACGATACAACTATTTAATTAATCCTAAAGCATGAAATTATTTCTTTTCATCTTGAAAACAAAAATTGAAAAGAAAACTCACACGTACAAAATACAAACTAAACACAAGGTTAATCAAACTTACAATCTAAGGTTAATATTCTTAAAGTAAACATAAATGAGTTTCATAAACTCCAGATCGCGTCTAGCCAAAATATCCCGAGCTGGAACATTAGGTTGTCTACCTCGAGCCCGAAGGGAATCATAAAAATGTGATCTGACTCCACGACACTCCGCACAAGACCAAAGGATGTGATCAGCGTCCTGGTAACCTTGTCCACATTCACAGAGATTGCTGTCTCCCAACCCCACATGGAACAAGTGAGCGTTTAGACAATAGTGATTGGACATGAGACGAGACATCACGCGTATGAAGTCTCGACTCAAGTCCAACCCTTTGAACCATGCAAACTTCGACAACTTAGGGATAATTGAATGTAGCCATCGTCCCAAGCTCCCTTCACTCCATTGATGTTGCCAGCTAACGAGCAACTGCTGACGATAAATAGAGAACAATTCACTATAGGCGATTTGTCGATCATAAATGTCGCCTTCAATAGCGCCCACCTTCGCAAGTGAATCCGCCTTCTCATTGCCCAAAATTGAGAAATGCGAAGGGACCCACGTGAAGGTGATGATGAAAGAGCGCACGGATAAAGCACTAAGAAGTTCTCGTATTTTCAAGAGAAAATACGAGAAGTGCTTTACCGGCCTAATGGAACGGATAGCCTCGATAGAACTGAGACTGTCCGTAAAAATAAAGTAGTGGTCTGAAAGGAGTGAAGCAATAGTTTCCAATTGCTGCCAGTTCAGCCACATATACAGAACAAGGAGCTTCAAGTTTTCGAGAGGCGCTACGAAATTCATTAAATACACCAAAACCAGCGGACTCCTCTATTAGAGATCCATCTGTGAAAAACGTTCTTGCAGAATCAACATGGCCAAACTTTGCAGAGTATAATGACGGAGCAATCATAGGACGATGGTGGTTTGGAATTCCGCGGATTTCCTGCGTCATAGATAAATCAAAATTCACTGAATTGCCGAAATCGAAGAAGACTGCACGATTGAGAATATTTCTTGAAGGGCTGACATCCTGTGTTAAATATAGGTAGTACAAAATCATAAAACATGCCTTCGGAGACGAGCCAGCCAACGGCTGAAAGTCTCCTTAATAAAGATATATAAAAAAAAATAAAACATGTTTGAGGATTTAGCTCCAGAAGCTTCTCAAAGTTTTCGATCACCAGTGGGTTCATTACTTCGCAACGGGTGAGCTATGGAAGCTTATAGACGAGAATAGTTTTCCCGGGAAGCTAACCAGATTGATCAGGGCTACGATGGATGGTGCACAATGCTGCGTGAAGATATCGGGTGCGTTATCGGACACGTTTGAAACTCGCAAAGGGCTTCGACAAGGCGATGGTCTTTCCTGCCTCCTGTTCAACATTGCGCTAGAAGGTGTTATGAAATGTGCGGGCTTTAACATGCGAGGCACGATCTTCAATAAGTCCAGCCAGTTCATCTGCTTCGCTGACGACGTGGACATTATCGGAAGAACGTTTCAGGCCGTGGCGTGAAGCAGAGAAGGTTGGATTAAAGGTAAATACGTCGAAGACAAAGTATCTGTTAGCTGGAGGAACCGAGCGGGATTGGGCTCGCATAGGCAGAAGCGTGACAATCGACGGAGATGATTTCGAGGTGGTGGATGAATTTGTGTACCTCAGATCATTGGTGACGTCGGATAACAACTGCAGCAGTCGTGCTTACTACGGACTCCACAAGACCCTGAGGTCGGGTAAACTTCACCTGTACTAAATTTACCTGTAAATGTAGTTCTCTACGGTCACGAGACGTGGACGATGCTCGAGGAGGACCTGCAAGCACTGGGTGTTTTTGAACGACGACCATCTTTGGCGGGGTATGTGAGAACGGTGTACGGTGCGCAACTCTATGGTGAACCCTGTATCCAGAAAGTAGCGAAAACTGGACGGGTACGATGGGCGGGACACGTTTTAAGAATGCCGGACATCAATCCCGCAAAAAAGGTGTTTGTCTCGAATCCGGCCGGTACAAGACGAAAAGGGGCACAGCGAGCAAGGTGGTTAGACCAAGTGGAGCAGGATCTTGGAAGTGTGGGACGGTCAAGCAGCCACGGACCGAGTTAATTGGCGTAACATTGTGATGCAGGTGCAATCCTGAAGGATGTCGGACCAGGATAAGTAAGTAAGTAGGCCGACATTACATCCATTTCCCCTATATGGACACTAACTTACTCATCTTGTAACAATGCATAAAAAGCAACATTGACTAAGATGTGTTCCTTTGACTAGTTTGAACTAGACAGGACTAGGAATAAGTGGTATATCTAACATCTCGTAACGTACAACAAAAAGGTGATCTACCCACGATACGGGACATTTCAAGAATTACTACACATGTAAACAAATTTGAGAACGGGGAATGCTACTCGTTTTTCCTTAAAATTTATCACATTCACATTCTTTAAGTTTAGCAAATGTTTACTTCTTTTGAACATGAGCAGTTGTTTTAATATGTACTATTATTGAGAACGGGTATTCAAAAGTTCACTGATATAGATCCATCATTGTGGGGGAGGGGACTATATATCAGTAGGAGTACATTTCTGGATTTCATCTTGGCGGAACCGAGTTATTTCTTGTTTTACCAAGCTTCCTACCAGTACTACATCATCATTACATTCGCATTGAACCATTTAAGAAAACTGATTGAGAAGATAATACTCACGTTGCAGTGAGCGACATCGCCACCGGAAACACCTTCATCTGTTTACTGCCGAGCAGATATTCGGCCGTGTTGTTCTGCTTTTGCTTGGCGAAAAATCCATAGTACAATCCGATCAGCGCCGACATTCCCAGCATCGAAAAGAATATCGCATAGTCGATCGTGTTGAACCATAGCCTGGCATGTGCCACTTCCTCCGGTGGACTTTCCATGGTCATCTTTACTCGAAAAACACTACTTCTCCTAACACGGAACTCAACACCTCTCGGAAATACTGCACATATGACCTACTAACTGCACCGCAATCGCAGAATTAGCAGCAGCTCACACGTCACTCGACCGAAAACATTCACCGACTATGCCCGTTGCGACTATCTTAGAACATCTTCTCAGCTGACGAATCTTCGCACGCAACTACGGCTTAAGTGATATGATTTGATCGTGATTATTTTTAGACTGGACAATGGCGGCTACACCACGCGTCTCAAACGAATCAGAATGCGATTTGATGCCGACGTATGTGGGAGAGAAGTCCTTCAACGACTGATACAGAAGCTGCGGATGACCAGCCACTTTAACGAGATATCATTTATAATGGGTAATAAACCGTGAGATTAGGTGTCACCGAGATGGCAGATGTTGGGAAAAGGAAGCCCATTCCTTAAGAACTCTTTGTTCATCATTGAAAAACAAACATCGGTGATGACCAAGATGATCCGTGGTATCAACTGCTTTCTGTTGAAACAATCCACTTCGCATGGGTGATTGCTGAGGCTTGATATGCATTTTGGAGCTTTGTTCACCTCTTATTCTTCTTCCGGTTAATACAACCCAACGGGAACTTTATGCCTTTGAGAGTTTTCTTAGTAATGAATGCATTACAAACATAGTGATCCCAGTAAATGAACAAACAACCTGAAAATTTTATCGACTTATCGTTCGTGAATTGAGCTCGCCATCTCTAGCCTATTAGGTTGTGCTTTTACTTACTAGACTATCGGGAGGTAGGTACCAGGTTTTATGTGCTGAAAAGATCATTGTTCTCCTGGTTTGGTTGTTGCCAGGAGAAATTCGGTCAAAAATTAAAAGAAAACACGATTATTTGAGCCCGCATGGATTTGGCTACAATCCTTAGTAATCAGACGTTATCAGCAGTTGAACCTGGCCTTTAATTGGAGTACTTTACTGCAATGAAAGATGCAATACACGCTCACTTGAAAGTACCCATTAATGAGTAAAATCTAATGGGTAAAAGTTAACCCATTAATGTGTTGAGTAAATTTCCTTGAAAGTGGGTGGAATTTTTCTCATTAGTGGGTACTGTCAAGTTAGCGTGCAGGGTAGATATTGTTAACAATGCCAAGGATCTATTTACATTAGATGCAATGGTTGTGATAGTCGGCTGAGTCGTGAATGATAAATGATACACGCAACCGGAAAATGTAAGATTCTATTACAGATTTGCAAAAAAAGTATACAGAACTTTTTATGTTTCACCACAAGAAATATATTCAGTAATATGGTTGCGGATGATTTTTTAAATAATTTAAAAAAAATTATGTTAGCTTAATTTTCGATCAAAGTTTGTTTTCCCAAATACAATGTAATGAAAATATTTATTCTAGAAAAAACTTGCTTGTACGCTACAGTCCATTGTAAAAAGTGCCATTACATTTTTTTAAAAGAAAAAATACCAAGGATGCAAGCTAGAACTCGACCATTACGTTCGATGTTCATGCCATTTGATTTGGGTGTAGGGTATATCATGTTAGTCTACTTGGATTGTGAGGGAGTGTACGTGGTTTTCTTGACGTGGACCATTTTGAGAAGAAATTTATATTTGATAAAAGATAACTTGCATCCAGTTGAGCAAGGTTGTGTGCAAGTCAAGGTTGCAAATACTCATTTCAGCTAAAATAATGATTTTCGGAACAATAAAACCAAAAGATGGTATGATGGCATGTTTTACTTGTAACTTACAAGAAGAGGTTACAAAGTAAGCGTTTGAAACATAAAACCTGTAAATTTTGCTTTCTATGAGTCACAATCAGCGATTTTCTGATCGCTGAGTGAGTAAGTGTGTGAAAAATCGCTGATTGTGACTCTCATGAAGTGAAATAAACAGGTTTAATATGTTTAACACATTCTTTGCAACCTCTTATTTTATCTTACCAATTCAAAATATAATCATAGCATCTAATTATTTCATAATTTAAAAAAAAAAACATTGTTTAAGCTGAAATGAGTATTTGCAACCTTGGTGCAAGTATGTTCTTCATCATTGTTATTCACGTCCTAAATGGAACGTTGCTCTTTCAATCCGAAAAATGCTATGAATAGACCGAAAGTCAAACCTGCCCCTTCAAGAAAATCATTTCCTATGCTCAAATTTCATAATTTGATGTTCTACGATTTTGGTCAATTTTAAAATATCCTATATATGAAAAGTTAGCATTTTTGATAAGCTTTCAAACAGGTGTTTCCTATCAGATAATCATGTTGGTGTCCGTTGATTCAAAGAGTAAATGGGACAAGTATTAAGTTGTCCATATGATTACAGATGAAACTATAACTTTAAAAAACTAATCCTGGTTGTATCTCTTTTTATCTTTTTCGTTTGCATGTAACACTATTAGATATTACTAACCGCACCGAGCGTTCATTCCTGGTGGTGAGCGAACCTGAAGAAGAAGAAGAAGAAGATGATGACTATACAGGATGAGTTGTACCATGAGCCCCTTCTCGGAGCGAGTGTATTGTTAATGGACCTGGTCTACGATTCAGAGTTGGATTCTGTGATTATAAGTATCACACAAAAGGTAAATAGGTAGCAGCATATTCATCGAATTATTAAGAATAATCATAACAATTGACTCGTATAAGTGATGATTCATTATATATATAACATTTACATAACATAACATTTAAATAGACATACAAAAGGGAAGAGAGGGTCCAACAGGACACCCGATTGAAGCGATTTGGACGGGGAGAGTGGGAATGCCATCTTCCTGTTGATAAAATTTCGTGGATACAGGGCGGGCTCTTCTCCCCACAGGAGATTCTTTATTGTTCCGTAGATGCGTATAGGCGATCCACCCAATCCGTTTTTGGCCCTTCATACAGCGACATGTTGAGGACAATCAGAGGTTATTGAGCTTGATCAAGACAAACAGAGAAGAGAGACCACTGCTATCAGACTTAGTTTCCATGCTACAATGCACAGTGGTCCAGAATGCAGATTTAGGTGGAATGATATGTTTTGAGCCTGAAATTGAAACTTTAGACTAAAAGTCTCTTCTACAAAGTTGTTCCTTATAGTTAGGTCCTCATTTTTATGACAATGAATTCTAGGGTGGTTCATTTCATTAAAATCAAAGATCTAACTTTTTTGTTTGAATAAATTAAGGTATACATTCTTGGGCAAAGTTATAGCTGAGCTAATTTCAAGCAACTGTGGTGAAAATAACTTTTTTGTATCTCTTAAATTGGCCGATTTAGAGCTATTTTCTTTAATTGAATTAGAGTGGCTCTTAAAAAAAACAGTTGTTTTGCTCTAGTTTTCTTATTTAGAATTTCTCAGCGAAGGTGTCTGCAAATAACTTTTAGATCTTAAGAAGGCGCAAATGTTTGCTGCACAAAGCTTGTCAATATCTTTCGCCGATCAAGAGTTATTGACGTTTTTATACTAAAAATATGCACTATTCAAATGTTAATATCTCTGGTTGGGGCAAACAAAAAAAAAGTTTTTTTACGGCATTTGAAAGGGCGTATGTTATTCTCAATAATAAGAAAAAAATGGAGGTACGTTATTTTTTAAACTCGTATAAAATCAATTTGAACTTATTCATATTTTTTACTATATTTGGGTATATTTTTTTTATTAGAAGCGATACAGGCAACAAACCGGCTATAAAACATTCGCCTTAAAGAGTTTTAAAAGTCTCTATAAGATGACTTTCATGATAAATTTCAAATAAAAATGTTATTGGCAAAAGATGGATTTCATAGGACCACTCTAATGACAAATTTAAATAAAATGTGCTCGTACATTTGTTTCAATATTTGGACATTTAATGTCTTCAAAGAAGTTTTTGTTCTTAAAAATTCCCTTCTGTTGGTGTTTGCAAACGTCAGGGTGGTCCTCAAATTAGCGAATTTTTAAAACTAACTTTTTTGTTTTATAAAATAAAAACATGTGTTGTTTAAAAAAGTTGTAGTTATGTAGTTATGCAAGCAACTTTGTCGAAGAAATTTTTTTTTATCTTAACGTTCTCATTTTACAGTAATTTTTCGGAGTTGACTTTGGGTGTTCCTGGAAAAAATAGTTTTTTAGCACTACCTTTTTAATTTGATATTTATCATGAAAGTAATCTTCTAGAGACTTTTAAAACTCTGTAAGACGAATGTTTTATAGCTGGATTTGTTGCCTGTATCTCTTCTAATAAAAAAGATATGTCCAAATATAGTAAAAAATATGAATAAATTCAAATTGACTTTATACGAGTTTAAAAAATAAAATACCTCCCATTTTTTTATATGATTGAGAATAACATACGCTTTCAAATGCCGTAAAAAAACTTTGTTTTGTTTGCCCAAACCAGAGATATTAACATTTGAAAAGTGCATATTTTTAGTATAAAAACGTCAATAACTCTTGATCGGCGAAAGATATTGACAAGCTTTTTGCAGCAAAAATTTGCGCCTTCTTAAGATCTAAAAGTTATTTAAAGCCACCTTTGCTAAAAAATTCTAAATAAGAAAACTAGAGCAAAACAACTCTATTTTAAGAGCCAACCTAACTCAATTCAAGAAAATAGCTTTAAATCGGCCAATTTAAGAGATACAAAAAAGTTATTTTCAACAAAGTTGCTTGAAATTAGCTCAGCTATAACTTTGCCAAAGAATGTATACCTTAATTTATTAAAACAAAAAGTTAGATCTTTGATTTTAATGATAATAGGAACCACCCTAGAATTCATTGTCATAAAAATGAAGGCCTAACTATAATGAACAACTTTGTAGAAGAGACTCTTAGTCTAAAGTTTCAATTTCAGGCTCAAAACATATCATTACACCTAAATCTGCATTCTGGACCACTGTGCAATGGGTGGTAAACCACTATCATGCTACTAAGCGGAATAATTTTGTCAAAAACTGTAAATCAATTCGACTTCTGGACAAAAAGTTACTATTATTTTAATTTTAATCAAGTGCTCCACTCAACAAGCTCATATACATCTCTCAAACACCAAATTGATCAGAAATTAATCTAAAGATCTTCTTTAGATCTCCAAAAGGTCCTCAAAATAATCAAATCATATCTCCCAGGTATTTTGCAAGATACTCTGTTTAGAGATGAACTAGCCTATGGCTAAAAATCTCTTAAACAAAGATACTCTGTTTCTTAGAAATTATTCAAAAGACGTCCAGGTAGCAAACACTTAGATTTTTTTGCCGAGATTGTCACCGCTGGCCAGCTTGGCATTTATTTTTACTGATTTTAGATATTTAGATATTCAGATATTTAGAGCTCTAAACACTCATCAGGATATGTGTCTTTAGAGCTGGATCAAATATCAGTTATGGATCGCTCTTTTGGGACTTGTTCGTTACTTTTTGATGTAGAATGCCAGAGGAACAGAGGGACCCCTGACTACGCCCCTGGCTGCTGGTCAAGCCTACGGCAACCGTTCGGGGTGGGCCTTACAATGGCCTCTTTATGAAGAACTGATAGGGTCGTTTTATGATTGGCCACCTAGAAAAATTTCAACGTTTTCAGCACCTTTTGTACTAATCTTTGTTTACTAGGTTATGTTCTATTTTTCCATAGCGAAGTGGACAAACTAACAAGACGGAAAACAAGCAGAGAGCATAGAGAGAACTTTCAAACAAATTAATAATTTTATGAACAGCTTAATTTACACACTTAAAAATAACTATTTTTACACGAGACGTAATCCATCTTTGACGTAAATTATGGAACGTAAACAAACATGTCATGTAAAATTGAGTGTTCCCAAACCGAAACATACACAACTCGACGAAAAGTACGATTGATTGAATATATTTTCTCGTTTCTTTCAACTGATTCTTATGTCATTTGGGCCGCTTGCATGTGTCGGTCTCAGGGCACGGAAATTTACATGCTTTTTTGGTAGTGTGTAGTTAGGCCTTACATTGCTTTTATTTTGAGTGTATAGAGTGGTGAGAAAAGGCAAAAAGGGTTCATTCAGTACTTGCGCATTTATTACTCCATCCACTACACACTTAGAAATAACTACTTTTACACGAGACGTAATCCATATTGGACGTAAATCATAGAACGTAAACAAACATTTCATGTAAAATTAAGTGTTCTCAAACCGAAACATCAGCTAGTCGACGAAGAGAACGTTTGATAGCATTGATTTTCACGTTTCTTTCAACTGATTCTTATGTCAAAAGGGCCGCTTACATGTGTCGGTCTCAGAGAACCGAAATTTACATGACTTTTTAGTAGTGTGTAGTTACTGGAACTCGTTGCGGCAGTGATGAATCGGTGGTCGACATCGATGTGATGGCGGGATGGGCTCACTTGGCGGCGTCGGCAGGTTGCCAACGTACGTACGCAGTTGTGTAGGGCTTTCAGACGATGGGGGGATTCCAGATGCGGTGGAAAAGGGGCCTTTGTGTAACGGAGGCCAGCGTTTCACTTCGCTTTGCCCGCCGAGTGTCTTACAACAGTCGAGTGATGTTTTTAACGTTAGTTTGATCGGTCTTTACCCGAGCAGGAGAAAATAACTAATGAATACCTAAATCTGACCTGATACCTAAATTTGGTATTGACCAGCATGACATAAGAGGTAAAATACCAAAGAATAATAGCAAAAAATGCATGTACTTAAAAATAACAAAAATTGATATTTTGATACCAAAAGAATACCTGTGTGGTATTTTTTTTTTGGTATTACATTGGGCCTTATTACGGGTGTCACTACACGGTGATTAGGAAGTGATACTCAGAATAAGAGCCGTGATTGCCGTACAAATCAAATGGGAATCACTTCACCGTGACGACAAGTGACAAGTTTTCACCGTGAAGTGACATCCGTAATAAGCCCCATTATCATAATTTGGTATTGGAATAGTATTGTGTTTTTTTTTGGTATTATTTTTGGTATTTTACCTCTTATGTCAGGCTCATCCATACCACATTAAGGGATTGAGATATTCGTTTCGACTCGGGTAGTTAAGGTCCAATGGTTCACAATGTCATTTTTGGCATTTTATTAAGCCACACACTGACCGTTCCTGCACTCGCGTCGTACTAGTACGAATCTCTTCTTTTGCTCTGAACCGTGGACCAGGAAAAACGGCTCACCACCAGGGTTGAAAAAATCATGAAAAAATCACCAGCATTCACTATGAAATGAGTTTTTCGCCCATAGTGAACTTTGATGAATTTTAGTGATTTTTTCAGCCCTGCTCACCACACTATTACTCCACTCGTTGGATCGACCAGCCCTTGGCGAGCGTGTGGTGATCCCTATATCATTGGTGAAGATGCATACTCCCTGTCCGGCGCCATATTGGATTTTGGTCCGCCATCTTAAATTCCCAAATGGCAGTGGATGTCAATTTTCCAATTCCACTTATCGAGCCCATTCCGCAGAATCCCTATATCACCGGTGAAGCTGCATATTCTCTGTCTGATGACCACCATATTGAATTTTCCACTTCCCCTCATCGAGCCCATTCCGGAGATACCCATATTGCATGGGTTTAGATAAATATTCCCTATTCGGGGGCCGCAACATTGGATTTTCATTCGCCATCTTGAATTCCAAAATGGCGGCGGATATCAATTTTCCACTTCCACTTAGCGAGTCCATTCCGCAGATACCCATATTGCATAGGTTTAGATGCATATTCCCTGTCCAGGGGCTGCCATATTGGATTTTGGTCCACCATCTTGAATTTGTGGGAGCCATCTTGGGTTGAAATCCACCATTTTAATTTCATCCGGAATGTTGACTTGAATTTCGGAATGCCCCAAACTCTAGAATTCCACATATCTTCTAATCCTATGAATTTCGATGATTTTGATCTTTGTTGATGCTGGTTGATCTTGAGAATTGAAAATCACGGCTGATATTGGTCGAAAATCACGTGTGATTTTCGTGATGATGATGGCTTGTGATATTGATTCCTGTGATTTAAGGTGATATTGATCTTGAAAGATTGCTGATTTTGATTTTCTGATCTTGATTTTAGCCAACACTGAGGTAATCATAGATCTCCAAAAAATCTTCAACTGTCCAACAAGTCCAATCACATCTTCCAGGTATACTCTAATCACACCAGATTGCTTAAAAATTATTAAGATGTCCTCCAGGAGATCAAAGATTACCAAAATGCCACTACCCAACAATAACAATTATTTTTTTTCCTTGATTTGTTTTTCATTGATCTTGTTTTCCGTACAGAGTACCAATGCTATCGTTACCCTGAAGGCAGCTCCCACACCTGGACCCTACCTATCGACTCATCAACTCATGAACCGGGGACCAACGGCTTTACTTCCATTCCGAAGGAAGGCGTGATCAGAGATGTTATGCCTCAGAACGTCCCGGCGGCTCTGACTGGGATTGAACCCAGGCCCTTTGGGTGGGAGGCAATCGCGCTTACCACTACACCACTGGCGCTGCTGTTTCAATTAAAACCTTATCTCCCATGCATTTTACAAGATACTAGGTTACTCAGAAATTATTCACAAAACCTTCAAGTAATCATATATCTCCAAAATATCCTCATGATATTTGTTTTAGACTTAATCTTGGCAAGACAAACCTCATAGGTACATAAACTTGTGAATGAGATTAGAGTTTTTGAGTTTTTCCGAGCACTGCAAATCACATTTTCAAGATATTCTCAATGAATCCAGTTTGCTGAGAAATTAGTTAAAACAACACCAAATGATAAGAGATCACCTTGAAAACCTCATGATGTTTTTTTTCAAGATTTCAGATTGATCAGTGATAGTGACAGTGATAAAGATATCCAAGTATTCCATAATCCATATGGCATCTCTCACATTTTCTCTCATGGTGAAACACGGCATCTATAAAATCATACCAAAGTCCTTCATGTGTTTTAAGATCTTCTTAAAGTCGTCTGGATATGTTTTCAAGACTTAAGTTTGATCAGGTACTATTTGACTGAAGATCTCAATTCCAATCACATCTCCTGAATATTTTGTCATGATGCTCCGAAAAGAAAAAAAAAAACAAAGACCATCAGGTGATCAGAAATCTTTATTTTGAAGGCTTTTGGTTGATCAACTCTTCAACAATGCAACAATAGGACATGATCCAATGTGTTATATTGCAACAGATGACACTTTTTCAGTGCTAGTGAAATCTAAATCCGTCTATTTTATCGCAATTTGGCGTGGATTTTTTTCTAGACAGCTCCTACGGCCTTTGGGGGTTCTTTCAGTTGGTTGAGCAAATGGTTATAAAGCTTGTTTCATCTACGGTTTCAAGGCCGCCACCACGCCTACAGCTAAATGCGGTTTTGTATCCACGCTCTCGTGTTATTCGACCGGCTACTTGGTCTGTTAGAAACACTAGTTTTCTGTCAGATAACAAAGACCGTGATAACTTAGCAAGGAAACGCACCACAATCTCCTCAAACTGGCAATAAACTCCCCAAAGTTCCCCGAGAATCCCAAGCACGATCATCCTTTTAAATGGCATTCAAATATTAATAATACTTCAGCCAATTTCATATTTCACCCTTGTCTTTATTGTTTTGAATTTTGTATCAAGATGCAAGTCAATGATCATTACACATTTTCATTATCCCTACAATAACAGTACACATGTAGGAATCAGAACCTTCCATTGAATTTTATTTTTCAATCGCACCTGCTGCATGCAATTGTATATGTTTTTAATTACTGCCACGATTGTTGAGTGAATTTGAGTTTAAGCTTACGGCAGGACGAGTGACGAGTTCCTTAAATGCATTAATGTGTAGACATTTATTGTG
Source organism: Ochlerotatus camptorhynchus (assembly GCF_037179485.1). Classification (NCBI taxonomy): domain Eukaryota; kingdom Metazoa; phylum Arthropoda; class Insecta; order Diptera; family Culicidae; genus Ochlerotatus; species Ochlerotatus camptorhynchus. Next base: position 1,346,349 of record NW_027040692.1, on the reverse strand, counting down.
TTGTGGTTATGTTATCAAAGTACGGCTCCTACGAAACTAAGGTCGCTCACGTTTCTACCTTAAAATACAATCTGCTAGTTCGAATAAAATTGCGGCAGCATTTCGTCCCAAAAGCTGATCAAAAAATTAGTTTGTATGCGATAAATAATACTTGCTGCAAATGCAATGTGTCTGTTTAGTTTTATGTTTTCCTTCAAATAAAGGTATTTTGTTCGTAGGAATCTCGGTTAGTTATCACTTTGAATAAAATGAAGATTGTAAAGCAATTCACTCTGCGCTTATTTAGTTCTTGATATCACTGATGCGTCGGCTGAGCGTTGTATTTTTCTTATTGAGCGTCCCGTTGCTGCGATGCGTCGGGTAGAGATTCAACGGTGCCAGGTTCGGATTTTCGATTCTGGTCGGTGATGAAACGATCGAACGGGTCCGGTTGAGCGATCCAATCACCTCCTGGGGCTCTTGGTAGCCGGAGTCCATGTCGTCAAAATTCTGGTACGATTCCATCAACGGCGTCGGGTCTTCGTAATCGTAATCGACAAAGCCGGAGTTTTCGAAGGAATTTTTGTTCTTGACGATTGTGTTCTGGTTCGACGGGATGTACTGTTCATGCTTGCGTCCGTAGTCGATGACTTCGTAATGGTCTTCCGGGTTGTAGTACGAGTCGGAAATGAAGTGCTGAGTTGTTCCGTGAGGAGTCAGAGTCGCCCACAGGGTGCGATTGTCCTGGGGCAGTTGGTGATTGGTGGGGTAGAGGATAGTTCCCGGCATGAATCCAGACTTGGCTGTGCCAAGCTGGGGTTCGTTCAACGCCGACAGTGGTGGATGCTTCAGATTGCTATCGTGGTATGAGTAGTTGTATGCACTGCAAAAGACAAACTTTAATTAAATGTTCCCGTTCCAACTGAGCGAACTTTTCATACTCTCTGCATTTGATCAGAATCATCGCCAGCAGAGCTCCCAGAAGTAGAACTCCCACACAGGACGAAACTAACACGAAGACCCATGTATCGTCCATTCCTGTGGTTATTGTTTTTCGAGTAAAATAGTGGAATGGGAAAAAAGAGTACAATTTAGCATCAAACCCTCTCCGTAGTAAAGAAATCGATATAAATTATTCACCATTTCCTGATAGCTCAATAAACTCCATTCCGGACTGTTCGTTCGCCTTAAGCGAGGGCTCGCACATGAAGGCTGCAATGCAGGACAGCGAACTGTTGGCCGGACGCGGTGCAATTGCATTCCGGGGCAGCAGAAACGACGACAACGGTGGCGGAGGCATCGACAGGATCATATCGGGCGGTGGCCCCAATTCGGAGCAATCGCCTAGACAACTCATACCTTCTGCGAATATCCTGTTGCAGCATTGCAAGTGAGGAAAAACGAAACAAACATCGATTTATCAGTGAAATATAACACCTTTGTCACTGTTTGCTAGCATTTCACTTGGGCCTTAACAGACGCCAACGTTATTGGAATTTTAAATAACTAAAACTTTGCTCAAAACTTACTTTTACTGACTTATTGCTCCAGGAATATCGATACACTCAAGGAATTTCCAACAGTTTGTGGAGAACTGGAAATTTTCACCACCAAACACAAAGGGGACGCATGCGCTGTCGTCAGCGCGCGCCTCTCGGTCACCCACTGTCTCACCTATTTGGCATACAATGTAATGCGATTGTTGGTGTGATAGCACAGCGAGATAGAGAGAGAGAGAGAGGGGGGGAGGCAGAGGGAAGTTTACGTTGTTTGCTGTTATTGATTTCGGAATTATGCTTGTAAAAGGACAACAGGCAAAACGGCAACGACACGAACGATATGGGTCTACGACTAACAGGCATGCAAAGGTGAAGTGCTTTGCGATGAAGCGATATGCGTATGACGCACTATTGCAGATGTTTTTTTTTAGAAAGTCTTCTCTAAAGAAACGAATGATTATTATATAAACATCAGAAATGGTTGTTTAAATCATAATGCAGAACCCATGTGAGCGCCATCACACAACTTGAAAGAAAATATAACTGCTAGCACTTATCAAACGACGCTTTATTAATTAAAAATACAATTCCCATAAAAATTAACAGCATGCATTCGTAATGGCTTTGATATGCAGTTAGCAATTCCATAGACAAAATTTAGAGTGGATCTTAGAATTTTGTAACAATGAGTAGGGGTCGACGGGGTTAGACGGCCAGCCTAAGCTTGAAGTAAGAAACTGTATAAAATTTCCGCGATAAATGTAGTGATTAATGATCTTTAGAGTACTTTCCCTAATTAAAGTCTGGAACACGCAAAAATTGGTCAAAAATGCATAAAAACCTGAAATGCTGCATTTTGAAGTTTAGTGTATTATACAATGGTTGCTATGATGAGTTTTCACCGTTTGCACTCCTTCAAAATGACGTCCAAGCAAGAGGAGCAGCTTGTCAAAATTTTGCTCGCGCAGCAAGAGAATCTGACGTTCTCGCACGTCAAGTTGACAAAATTGCTGGATGTGGCCAAATCGACCGTGCCAAACGTTTTAAAAGTGTTCGGGAAGCGTCTGTCAACCGCCAGGAAGCCTGGAAGTGGCGACAACGTAATCCGGACGTGGCAGCGACGACGAAGAAGATGGCGGTGAAATACAAGCGGAATCCTAACCTCTCCATCCGGGACGTCGCTGGCAAGCACAATGTATCCCATACTACTGTGCAGCGGGCCAAGAAACGCGCCGAGTTTTTTTTTTTTTTTTATAATGCGTTTATTTTTCCAGGCTCATTTGCCGTAGCTTTGCGGAGCCGATATTCATCGTTTGGGTACAAAATTACTTAAAACTAACGTTAGTAAAGCGGGGGCCGATTACTCGCGGCTTTCTCGAGGTTAGGGGTAACAAATTGTAACAAACGGGTGGCAGGGTAGGGATTGAGAACACAAGGTTTTTTAGAGCAATGTGCTCTTGATCTAGAACTAAGCGACATACTGGAGAAAAAGACAAACATGGGGGTACACCGATGGAGACCTAGCAACTTGAGAGAACACAAGATGACACTAACTACTAAATCCTCAGATCGATCCGTTTTAAAAACACATAAATTAAATTAAAATAATCGAGATCTCGGCTCGCCAAGATGTCTCTAACGGGCCGCATAGGTTGTTTTCCTCGGGCCCTAAGGGATGCGGATAACTCGGATCTAGCAACACAATGTAGGGTGCATGACCAAAGCACGTGGTCGATATCGTGATAGCCACTACCACAAGCGCACAAATTGCTGCCTGCGAGCCCGATTCGGAAGAAATGCGAGTCTAACGAGTAGTGATTGGACATGAGCCTTGTTATGACACGTATAAAGTCACGGCTCATGTCCAATCCTTTGAACCATGGCTTGTTCGATACCTGTGGGAGAATAGAATGTAACCATCTTCCCAGATCACTCTCATTCCATTTTTGTTGCCAGTTGGTGAGGACGTGCTGACGGGTAATTGAGAAAAATTCCGCAAAGGCGATTTGTCGATCAAAAATATCGCCTTCCATAGCGCCCACCTTAGCTAGCGAGTCCGCTTTCTCATTGCCCGGAATTGAGCAATGAGATGGGACCCAAACTAAGGTGATAGTATAGGAGCAGTTAGATAAAGTACTCAATTTAGCTCGGATTTCGGTCAGGAAATACGAGGAGTGCTTCATCGGCCTCATTGATCGAATAGCCTCCAACGAGCTAAGGCTATCAGTAAAAATAAAATAGTGATCAGATGGTAGTGAGGCAATTTGCTCTACTGCGTAAAATATGGCTGCTAGTTCCGCAACGTATACGGAACAGGGTTTTTGCAGTTGATATGAGGCGCTATGAAATTCGTTGAATACTCCAAATCCAGTGGAAGCGTTTATAGTTGACCCATCTGTGAAAAAACTCTTATTGTTACTAACATGGTGGTACTTGTTTGCAAAAATTAAGGGAACAACCATCGACCGATGGTGATCTGGTATTCCACGGATTTCTTGCAACATGGTCAGATCAAAATTTACAGAGGAACTATAAAAGTCTTGGAGGCAAACACGAGAGGAATTGAATGAAGAAGGGCCAATCTCCAGCGTCATGTAATCGTAATAGAGACTCATGAATCTTGTTTGAGGATTTCTGTCGAGCAGCTTCTCAAAGTTTTCTATTACCAATGGGTTCATTACTTCACAACGGATAAGAAACCGAAAGGACAGCTCCGCGAAACGATCTGTCAGTGGAAGAACACCCGCGAGTACTTCGAGGCTCATCGTATGCGTCGAGTGCATACAGCCAAGCGCGATTCGTAGGCAACGGTATTGAACTCGTTGCAGCTTCAAGATATGTGTTTTCGCCGCGGATTGAAAGCAGAAGCTACCGTACTCTAGAACCGACAAGATGGTTGTTCGATACAACCTGATCAGATCTTCCGGGTGTGCTCCCCACCAAGTTCCGGTAATTGTACGAAGAAAATTGATTCTTTGTTGGCATTTTTGTTTCACATACGCAATATGTTTTCCCCACGTGCTTTTGGAATCGAACCAGACACCTAAATACTTGAAAGATATACTTTGAGTGATTGTTCTACCCTTTAGTTGAAGCTGTAACTGTGCAGGATGATGCTTCCTAGAAAAAACAACCAACTCAGTTTTCTCCGGAGAGAATTCGATACCCAGCTTCATAGCCCAAGTAGACAAATTGTCTAAGGTATCTTGCAATGGTCCTTGCAGGTCCGGTGCACTTGGCCCTATAACGGACACAACGCCGTCATCTGCAAGCTGCCTTAGCGAGCAATTTTCATCAAGACAACCATCAATGTCTTTTACGTAAAAATTATAAAGAAGGGGGCTTAAACATGAGCCCTGGGGGAGACCCATGTAACTAATTCGTGAAGTTGTCGAGTTTCCATGAGAAAAGCTCATATATTTCTCAGACAACAAGTTGCTCAAATAGTTGTTCATAATTGGTGAAAGCCCACAATCGTGGAGTTTATCCGAAAGGACATCGATACAAACAGAATCAAAAGCCCCCTTAATATCCAAGAAAACTGAACCCATTTGCTGTTTTTGCGCATAGGCCAGTTGAATTTCAGTTGAAAGCAACGCAAGACAGTCGCTCGTTCCTTTGCCTCTCCGAAATCCAAATTGCGTATCTGAAAGTAAACCATTCGACTCGACCCATTTGTCTAGACGAAAAAGAATCATTTTCTCCAACAATTTCCGTATACAGGACAGCATCGCGATGGGACGGTACGAGTTATAATCCGACGCGGGTTTACCGGGTTTTCGAATGGCGATAACTCTTACTTCCCTCCAATCATCCGGAACAATGTTGTGCTCCAGAAATTGATTGAATAAGTTCAACAAGCGTCTCTTCGTGACGTCTGGGAGATTTTTGAGCAAGTTGAACTTGATTCTATCCATTCCTGGAGCTGAGTTGTTACATGAAAGGAGAGCAAGTGAGAATTCCACCATCGAAAACGGGGAATCTATTTCGTTATTACCCGACGGACGATCACGAACGTTGGTTTGAACCGGTACCGAATCCGGGCAAACTTTCCGCGCGAAGCTGAAAATCCATCTGTCCGAGTACTCCTTGTCTTCATTAATCGGTGATGACGCGTTTCGCATTCTCCTGCCGACATTCCAGAGTGTTCTCATGGAAGTCTCTCGCGACAAACCATCGACGAACCGACGCCAGTATCCGCGTTTTTTTGCTTTAATTAAGTCCTTAAAGGTTTTCTCGAGGTCGGTGTACCGCTCGAAATCCCCGACCTTACCGTGTTTGCGGAAGCGTTTAAACGCGGCGGACTTCTCGCTGTTCGCGTCGGTGCAATCCTTATCCCACCACGGGGTGGGAGGTCGCTTGCGGACGGAAACACCCGGAACACGTTTCGTCTGTGCTCGCAGCGCACAATCGATGATGACACGCGCGAGAAAGGAGTACTCGTCCAGCGGAGGAAGTACGTCAACCGATTGACTGGCATCAAGAACCGCGGACGCGAATTTTCGCCAGTCAATGTTTTTCGTAAGATCGTACGCGATGTCGACCGAGCGAGTAGAAGATGAACCATTGGTAATAGAAATTTTGATTGGCAAATGGTCACTACCGTAGGGATCTTGAATTACTTTCCACGAGCAATCCAACGATAGTGAACTCGAACAAAGTGAGAGGTCTAATCTGCTTATTTTTGCTGGAGGTTTGGCTACTCGTGTTGCTTCCCCGGTGTTCAGAATTGTCATTTTGAAGAAGTCGCACATGTCGTATATCAAGGTTGAGCGGTTGTCGTCGTACAGTTCCCCCCAGCCTGTACCGTGAGAGTTAAAATCTCCCAAGATCAACCGTGGCTCCGGCATAGCCGTGCAGATATCCGCGAAACTTTGACGAGAGATCGCGGTTTTCGGTGGAAGATATACTGAGGCAATACTGAGGCATTTACCTCGAATATTAACCTGACATGCAACTACTTCAATGCCTGTCACTGAAGGCAGATCGATTCTATAGAAGGAATGGAGCTTGTTGATCCCCAGAAGCACCCCTCCATACGAATCTGCGCGGTCAAGGCGTATAATGTTGAAATCGTGGAAAGCAAGATCGTTGTCTGAAGAGAGCCATGTTTCACAAAGGGCAAATGCATCAGAAAGTGAGTTGTTAACTAAAAATTTAAATGTGTCAAGTTTTGGCATAAGACTTCTACAGTTCCACTGAAGAACAGAGATCATATCCCCGACCTCATTCGGAGAATTATCCATCAAAGGATATGATCGATGCAAGGAAGGACCACCTAGAAGCTAGTTGCTTCAAAAGAGTTTTCACCATTGGCAGCACTAAATTAATAATGCTCCTCGTTGAGTCAGAGACATTGAATATACTGAAGAAGCTATCCACAATACCAGAAAACGTGAACATGGGAGCATGTTCTTGCTGATTATTCAGCTGATTTTCTGGCCGAAAAACTGGAACATCTGGGGTTTTAGATGATCCTGGAAGTGACGGAAAGTTCTTGTCATAATTACAAGGTTTATAACCCGGTGGAATGGGTTTCGGTGAATTTCCGTTACTTCTTGATTTTTCCAAGGTGGAAGGGTGGTCCGTACGAGTGGCCTTACGAGGCTTTTCGGTGGTGTGTTTTTTTGCTCGTTTTCTCGTATTGCCTTTAAAGACAAACGGACTATCCTCACCGACCTCTGAGTCAGAGTCTAGATCATCAACTGGCAAAATGGAGAACGTGTTACTGCTTTTTGGTGTGGTCTGAGAAGATGAAGCGGTATTCTTCAAGAGTTCTGCTAGAGTTCTCTTGGAGCGAGCTTGCAGAGACCGCTTAAGTTTTTCTCCCTGCTGTTTATACCTCGGGCAGTCAGTCAGGGTATGTAGGCTTTCCTTGCAGTACACGCATTTTGGAGGAGCACCGCAAGGGCCCTCTTGATGTTGCTCGCCACACTGATCGCAGCGTGGTTTGTTCGAGCAGTAGTCCGATGTATGACCAAGTTGTTTGCATTTCGAGCAGTTCATTACCCGAGGTACAAACAGACGTACAGGCAGCCGAACCTTGCCAATAGCGACGTAGTGAGGTAACGCTGAACCCGAAAAGGTCACACGAAACGAGTTTGACAAGGAATACGTTTTTTTGGAGCCTACTACGGATACTGACTGCATTTGAAGGCAGTCCAATATCTTCACCTTCGGCAGGGCACGGTTTTTAAAGATTCCGAAGGAATCGGGACCCAAGAAATCATCACTAGTCAAACTCGCTTCGGTGACCACTCCTTCAATTTCTACCTCACTACTGGGTATGTAGACTCGGTATTCCAATGAAAAAAGCTCGCACGCAACAATTTGGTTAGCCTGCTTCCGGTCATCAACGGTAACGCGCAGTTTTATTGGTGTTACCTTGAAAATATCGGTAACGGCCGAAAAATGTGTTGTTAGATCCTTAGAGATCCTCGGAATGTTCAAAGGTTTTTGTTTGGGCCGGAAAAAAACAACCCATGGGCCTTTCGAGGCTTCTGGGTAAGCCTTTAGGCGGGGGAGCGCAGAGGTTTTCGGGGGCAATGGTGTGGGGGGTGCAGGTGGACGAGGAGGAGATGGTGGGGGAGAGGGTTGTGGGCGAAATCTTTTCTTGGGATATGCTCCAGTATTTTTGCTGGAGAGCGAGTCAACTGGAACGTCAAGGGTTTCCATTTCCACAACTTCCTCGAGACTTTCGTGTGAGGTGGAATTAAGAGTTTCGTCGTCTGAGATGGCAAGCGACCATCCCCCGCCTTTATCATTTTCATCCATTGCGGTTAAATATCGCCGCAATGGTGTTTTTGGTAAATATTTTACAAATAATTACAGTAATTTCAAATAATATCAAAAATAGAAAAACAAAAATGCAAAAATAAACAAAAAAAAAATGATATAGTTTTACTCTACTAAAGAGTAATATGAAAGAAACAAAAAAAAACAAACCAAGAAAAAAAAAATAGAAGAAAAAAAAAATATATATATACTGAAAAAAAAAATTTGGATCACCCTAACTATACTCTACTTAAAAATAGTACGAGAAAAAAAAATCAAGAAAAAAAAATTATAGATATATACTATTTACAAGATTTTGGATCACCCTAATTATGACCCAGCCTAATCTAATACTGGACCATGCGGGAAGATGCGATACTGGTGAAAACAAAGCGACACGGTATACCTATTGCACTGAGGCGGCAGATGACTGGTGCGATGCTATTGTATTCCCCAACGGCTGTTGGGTCGATAGCCTTGCAGCTGGTATGCCTCTTTCGCCTCGGTAGGCAATTTAACGTGCTTTCGTTGTTGCTATCAATGGGCCGATAGTGGTGATGATTTTACAGATGTTGATGTTAAAGCTGGACCGTAATCAAAGCGCTCGGCGTATGATTAACGGCTTCCTCACTCGCGCACTAGTTGTCTTAACACTATGCCAACTAACTTTGGCGAGAAAAAACCCTCGCGTGGGGAAAAACTCAAAAACTCAAAAACTAGTGTCGTACAACGAGACCGATGCGACTTGACCGGCTCAGCGTGCGAGACGGAATGAAAACGCGCCGAGTTGTCGACGTTTAAAAAGGTGAAGGTCACGAACCAAGATTACAAACAAAACACGTCGGCAAAGCAGCGGTCCCGAAAGCTGTATACGAATCCGCTCACAAAGTTCGACTGTGTCGCCATGGACGACGAAACTTATGTGAAGACGGGTTTCAAGCAGCTTCCAGGACAGTAGTTTTATACCGCATCAGGAAAAGGGAAGGTGGCTGAAATTTTCAAAACCATCAAACTATCGAAGTTCCCGAAAAAAATCCCGTATGGCAGGCTATATGCACGTGTGGTCTAAAAAGCGGGATTTTCATTACTACGGGAACCATCATTTAAGAGATCCACGTCCAGGAGTGCCTGTAAAAGCGGCTGCTACCATTCCTAAAGCAACATAATAGACCTGTGCTGTTCTGGCTGGACTTGGCAAGCTGCCACTATGGGAAAAAGGCAATCGAGTGGTACGATGCGAACAACGTGGTTGTGGTACCACAACCCTCCCAACAGCCCTGAATTTCGCTATATCGAACGGTATTGGGCCTTGGTCAAACGAAATCTAAAAAAAAAAAAAAAAAAAAAAACTACAAGGCACAGCTATGGGGCTGCACGCAATGGTGACGTAGGACTACGTGGGATTATATAATAAATCTTATTTGTTAACTGCAGCAGGAGCTTGTGTTTTGTGTAGGAATAGGAATTTGAGCGGGGTTTTCTCTGTTTATACTCTTTAGGATGACGCGCTTGACATAGATGGCCCACAGCGACTCACGAAGAGCTACTGATTCCGATTAATAGCTGTGCGGCTTATTCCTCCTTCTATGGATGCGCATGTTGGCTGCAGCTCGATGCTTGCAGGCAGCCTTTCGTTGTTTACTGGAAAACACCACCACTCACCACGCGGTGATTGAATAAACGTTTGGTGAGACCGGATGGAATTCAACTTTGAAATCTGTGTTAGGGAAATTGCTTTTAACCACTTGTAAGTAACGAGAAGAGGGTTTAAAGTATGTGTTTGACTCATAAAACCTGTCAATTTTGCTTTCAGAGCGTCACAATAAGCGATCTTATGATTCGTGAGCGTTCACTCAGAGTGAGCACTCACGAGTCGTAAAATTGCTGATTGTGACGCACTGAAAGCAATATTGACAGATTTTATGTGTTAAACACATACTTCACGTCCTCATCTTGTAACTTACAAGTACTTATTATCACTATACCATCTCATGATTTCATAATTCTGAAAAAAAAAAAAAATTAATTGGAAATGAGTGGAAGTAACCCTGCGTCTCCTTTCCAAACAATTTCCAGCCATTGCGCCCTAGTCTTATTATCCTCCTGTTTTTGTGCTACTTGCCGTCCGAGAGTAGTATCTGAAGGAGGCTTCAGAAACCAGTTTCCTACCTAGCACCTTCTAATCGAAATTGTTACCCATAAGCCTCGAGCCCGTCACGAGTAATTGGTACCCAATACTAACCTAGAACTACTGCTGTTTAAAATGTAAATTCAAACATAACTGATTTTTGGCTCCGCATAGTGTTACACACGACTGAGCACAGTTAAAAAAAAATTGTAGCTCAGGAACGGAAAAACAAACAATGCTGGATAAAAAAAACATAACATATATACTAATATCAACATGAAGCTTTAGTGGGATAATTTATTACCTACACGGAAACAAATCCGATTAAACTTTTATGAATTAAAAATCATGAAATGAAAAAAACTTGCCATCCCATGAAATCGTAACAATGATTCATGATTTCGTCATGTAAATTCATGATTTCATAATGTAGTGGAATCAATACAGCTACAAGCGTTACACGTACTTGGCAAACCGTGTTCATAAATAGCACTACATAGGTTTCTATTATACGCCTTGTGTACAAGTACTGATAGTCTAGTGGGCAAAGTATGGGTTAAATGATCTCAAGGTTCTTGGTTCGAAAAAAGTCTGTGGTTTCATTTTATTCTTTTACATTTTTTGGTTAAAAGTTAAACCCATGAATTTAGCTCATGACTTCGACTCGGATGATTCATGATTTTGGGAATGTTTGCTGCGTTACGCAAAAGTTGCTCATGATACCATGAATATTATTCATGGCGTATTTTCATAACATGAAAATTCGCTGTGTTCATGGAATCATGAGTCATTTTTCTCATTTTGTAGATCGGATTTTTTTTCCCGTGTAGGGAAATTAATGACCCTTCGCCCAATTTCAACTTTTATTCAGATTTTCACACTGCCGTACTCTAGCGAAACTATCAACCTACTCTCTTCAGAACTTTCACTAGCTAATAAATTATCGTACTAAAGCTTCATGTTGATATAAGTGTAGCATTTCCAACCAACTCTGAAAATCTTAAACTTCACGTATGAATGACGAAAAATACTTTGAATACAATCAATGGTTTTCAATGTAAAATCACGATTAAAGTTCGAATCCACCTTTAAAAAATATTCAATTTAATCCAAAGGTCAGACCAATTGTTCAAAAGTTATGGTTTAAAAATAAAAATAAAAATAAGGAAATATGTATGCTGATTTTTCGGACCTTCTTAACACGTCCGACACTAAAATGTGGGTCTAATTTTTTTCGATGAGGATCATAATTACCATACTCAACTCTTTCTATTTTCTATGGAATTAATCAGTAGTGCCGTACCACTTCGTTGGACTACTAAAATTGAAAATTCCATAGTCTAGTGCAAAAGTTTTTAAAAACTAATAGCAATTAATCTTATAAACAAAGAAGATCATTTTGAAATACTAGTGGAAGCGTCTTATTTACATTGCTCTTAAACCGTACAACGAAACAGCGTGGAACCTTATCGCACAGTAGATTTTCCAATCTTGATGGAATGAATAAACCGTAAACCAAAATCAACCCATCCATCGCACCCGAGAAAGGATTAAACCTGCCCTGCATCACAAACCGGAGACGTCTTGAAACGGCACGCTTCAGTGCAATCTATATGTTTTGATATGAGAAGGGGAAATCATTTAATGGGGTGCGTGTACGTGTGCCATGCTCTGTAGTAATGATCAGAAGTCAGCGTAAACAGTTTGTGCATAACAAAGAAGTGATAACCAGTAGCAGAATGCTGAAGGGGAAATACATGGTTACCTCTTTGAGAGGATAATCTTCTTTATTTCTCTTTAAACTAAAAAATGTCTTACTCAAACTTTTTGTTCATTGTCTTCTTACCTTTTTGCATATGGCACTGTTCAAAAATTCAAAAGCTATACTAATGGAAAATTTTCTTAGCTTCACCTTAGCAGAATATAGTTGTTGAGCCAAACGTCAAATAAAATAGTTATTAATTGTTTAATAGATTGATAATCTTATGGTATGATCAAGCAGCTGTTTTGTGAGCAACACTGTATCTTGCAGTGTGACATAGTAGCCATGATTTTTGTGCTCTATTCCAAGCGCCAAAAACACCAATGTTGTCTGCTGAACAGTTGATTGAGCATAATCGTAAGACATTAGTGGCTTGAATTATTGATAACTTTTGATGCTTACATTATATTGAAAAGTGGTCCAGGACAAAGTTATAGCTGAGAAAATTTTCTACGAGCTCAGTTATCATTTTTTTAAACAAAGCGATATGGTAAATTGTTAGATAGATATGAACAAAACATTTGGTTTTCTTATATAATTTCCATATAAACTTCAAATGGTTTGTGCGAAGTCAGTTTCTTATCAAATGAGTTCAAATTTTGGGACCGATTTGGAACCATTTGAGCATTGTCAAAATTTGCATCAGTCTAGTGCAGCAACTTGCAGCAACTTGCATCATCCCTCTCCAAAGGGGGAGTTTGATAAAGAGAGATGATAAAACCGATTTGTACCTTTCTAAAGTTGTCCTAGCTCGCTTTCTACTCTCTATATGCAATTTCCACACTGCCGTACTATAAACGGAACTATCAGTTCTATACCCAAGTAACATTGCAAGCTTTGTAGAGGTTTTATAGCATTCTACAAGCCTAAATCATGGTCTACATAACCCTCATAAAACCAAAATTGCTACTTGGGTACTTTCATCTCCTCATCTATCGTATAAAAATTGCCACTTTAGTCTGTTATTTGAAATTAGCATCTTTAACTAAATAGATTCAGCTATCACTTTGCCGCAACGCGTCAGATCTGGATCTAATGTCGCCACAGAACTACAAATATGTTCAATTTTACTATTACAAAACATCAAATTTTTGGAAGCACCTGTTGGAAAGTGAGACGCCAGTTAAAATTGTTCAAAATAATAGCAGTTGTTGATTTGAATTTTTATGTACTACAAATATTTTAAACATTTTTAACTATTATGTACATTTGTTAATTGGGTGGGGATTGTTAGAATTTTGAGAAATGTAAATTTAAAATCTCAAAATCTAGCTGAAAGGCGAATTATTAGTACTATTATTATTTAAAAAAAAATTACCTCACTTGTGTCTCACTTTCCGGCAGGTGCTTCCAAAAATTTGGTATTTTGTTATTGTAAAATTGAACATATTTGTAGTTCTTTGGTGACCGTTTCAGCTCAATTGATCTTAAGAAAACAAAGTTACAACTCGTCAAAGTTGACCATTTTGTATGGAAATTGGCATGCGCTGCTATTATATTGAACACAGGTGTAAATTGACATGTTAATGTTAATCATTCAGCTTGAGAAAATACACACATATTGTTAAGGAAGCATTTGAAGGGCACTTGAGGCTTATGAAATGAATAAATTAGAGATAAATTGTTTTTAAACAAATAAAAAAATCTATTAGGCATTAATATTTTTATAAATATGAATGAGAGTATCTAATTCATAAACAGAGATACAGAAATTTATTATAAATTAGCTTTAAAATGACTTTCATTCAATTTTAAATAAAAAAGTTAGAGTTAAAAGGTGGTATCAAAGGGTTACCTTAATTTAAATAAATTGTGCTAGTACTTTAATTTCAATATATAAATGTTCGGTGTCTTCGCTTAAGGTTTTGGACTTTTAAAGTCACTTCTCTTGGTGGTTTTAAACATAACAGTGGTCCTCAAATTAGTTTAAATTAAACACCAACTTTCTTCTATCAAAAATAAATAAATGCAATGTTCAGCAAAGTTGTAACTATGCTAAATTCAAGCTACATTTGATCTACTCTTAACTTGTTTAAGTGCAATTTTTGGGAATTGATTTAGGGTGTTACTGAAGAACAAAAAAAAATATTAAAACTATTTTTTTTTTTTCATTTTGAATGCCTCATGAAAGTCATCTTGGAAACGTTTCATTCACTATTTTCTCGCTTTGATGTCTAAAAATTATCAAGTTCACCTTGAAATAGTCAGTATTATATACACTGTACTTCAAAATTAAATAAATCGTAGAACATCAATTTTTAGTAAAGTGTTTGATCTTTTTTTGTCTCGCAATAATTATGTGTCCATGATAGTGGGCTTTCACCAATTATGAACAACTATTTGAGCAACTTGTTGTCTGAGAAATATATGAGCAGACATGAAAATTGGTAGACATGAAAATTGGTAGCTAAGGCAACTTGCAAATGACGACATTGTGTCCGTTATAGGACCAAGTGCACCGGACCTGCAAGGACCATTGTAAGGTACCTTAGACAATTTGTCTACTTTGGCTATGAAGCTGGGTATCGAATTCTCTCCGGAGAAAACTAAGTTGGTTGTTTTTTCTAGGGAGCATCATCCTGCACAGTTACTGCTTCAACTAAAGGGTAGAACAATCACTCAAAGTATATATTTCAAGTATTTAGGTGTCTGGTTCGATTCAAAATACACATGGGGAAAACATATTGCGTATCTGAAACAAAAATGCCAGCAAAGGATTAATTTTCTTCGTAAAATTACCGGAACTTGTTGGGGAGCCTACCCGGAAGCTCTGATCAGATTGTACCGAACAACCATCCTTTCGGTTCTAGAGTACGGTAGTTTCTGCTTTCAATCCGCGGCAAAACACACATATCCTGAAGCTGCAACGGGTTCAATACCGTTGCCTCCGAATCGCGCTTGACTGTATGCACTCGACGCATACGATGAGCTTTGAAGTACTCGCGGGTGTTCTCTCACTGACAAATCGTTTCGCCGAGCTCGATCTGTTGTGAAGTAATGAATCCTTTCGTATTAGAACACTTTAAGAAGCCACTCGACAGAAATCCTCAAACAAGATTCATGAGTCTCTATTACGAGTACATGACGCTGGAGGTTGGTCCTTCTTCATTAATCCCCAATCGTGATTGCTTTCAAGCCTTCTATAGTTATTCTTTAAATTTTGATCTGACCATGATGCAAGAAATCCATGGAATACCAAATCACCATCGGTCGATGGTTGTTCCCTCAATTTTTGCAATCAAGTACCACCATATAAGTAACGATAAAAGATTTTTCACCGATGGGTCAACCATTAATGCTTCCACTGGATTTGGTGTATTTAATCAATTTCATAGCGCCTCATATAAACTGTAGAAACCATGCTCCGTGTACGTTGCGGAACTCGCAGCTATATTTTACGCAGTAGAGCGAATTGCCTCACTACCTTCTGACCATTATTTCATTTTTACGGATAGTCTTAGCTCATTGGAGGCTATTCGTTCAATGAGGCCGATGAAACACTCCTCGTATTTCCTGCCTGAAATACGATCTAAACTGAGTGCTTTATCTAGCTGCTCCTATAGTATCACCGTACCTTGGGTCCCATCTCATTGCTCAATTCCGGGTAATGAAAAAGCGGCCTCGTTGGCTATGGAAGGCGATATTTTTGAGCGACAAATCGCCTTCAACGAATTTTTCTCCATTGCTCGTCAGCAAGTCCTCATCAGTTGGCAACAAAAATGGAATGATGGTGAATTGGGAAGATGGTTACATTCTATTCTCGAACAAACCATGGTTCAAAGGGTTGGACATGAGCCGCGACTTTATACACGTTATATCAAGGCTTATGTCCAATCACTGCTCGTTAGACTCGCACTTCTATCGAATTGGGCTCTCAGACAGCAATTTATGTGCGTGTGGCAGTGGTTATCACGATATCGAGCATGTTGTTTGGTCATGTACCTTACACCGTGTTGCCAGATCTGAATTATCCACATCCCTCAGGGCCTGAGGAGAACAACCCGCGATACCCGTTAGAGATGTCTTGGCGAGCCGAGATCTCGACTATTGCAATTTAATTTATGTGTTTTTAAAACGGTTAGATCTGAGGATTTAGTAGTTAGTGCCATCTTGTGTTCTCCCAAGTTGTTAGCTGCCCATCGGTGTACCCCCATGTTTGTCTTTTTCATCAGAGTATCACTTAGTTTGAGATCAAGAGCACATTGCTCTCCAAACCTTGTGTTCACAATCCCTACCATGCCATCCATTTGTTACAATTTGTTACCCCTAACCTCGAGATAGCCGCGAGTAATCGGCTCCTGCTTTACTAACGTTAGTTTTAAGTAATTTTGTAATCTAATCAATGAATATCGGCTCCGCAAAGCTATAGAAAATGAGCCTGGAAAAAATAAACGCATTATAAAAAAATTATAGTTCTGCAAACTTTCAAGAAATAAGGTATAGCACTATGGTTATGTTTAAACATAATTACTTTATTCATCCTTTTCCCTTTATACAAATGCCCACACCTTTGCCTTGACAAGGCTCATTAGATTTTGGGCAATGGTGGAGCCAACTTTCGACAGTTTCAACCAGTCTTTCTTCAAATCCAGTTTACTCAGTGACCTTGTGGCGACCGATTTCGCCTACTGAGTAGAAAATCATGGGTTAAATCCCGAACTCCTTCACATCATAGAGCTATACCTTAAATCAACTTTATATAATAATATTATATAAAGCGTACTGATATTGAAGAGACGGGTACGTAAAAGAAGTAATAGGGTAGTGCGCTACTATGTCGTAATCGTCCATTTTCTTTCTATCGATCAGAAAAGATCAATAATATTAATGATTTCCCCGTGCAAAAATCAATAATAGGTTTGTTCCGATGCGTTAGTTCATTAGCTACAACATAAATCCTATTAGAGCGCATTGTATGAATATTTACGCTCATTGTTCTCAAAACAAAAGAAGCGCTCCTATGGAATCCCCTTCTTCTAAGTTTATCCATAGGACGTATAAAATCGTGGCGATTCAATGCGTTTGGACGGAATTGAATCTCGTAGGACGAATTTAGAATCAAGAAGCAGTATTAGATTTTGAACAATATCTCGTCAATGTGTGGCTCTTTATCAAATCCAACGGTACGTATGGAAAGGTGAATAAATTTAAAAGTCATCTTTGACAGAAATTTTTATTTTTTTATCAAACCCGTTCAAAAAAGAGAGGTAAAGCGCGGGCTTTGCTTAGTAGGACGGAAATTAGATCAAAAACCCTATATGAGATTTAGAAAAGACGCGTTGATCGGAAATCCATATCAAAACCTTCCCAAGAGAAGTTGTTGTCGGTGAGGTCGCCTATCGGTATCGAAACCTAATAACAACTTTATAGGAAAGTTTGAACATACTGAGAGGTAAGCACATATCATCGGTGAGAGACATGTGTGTGAGAAAATTTGCGAAAAAATCTAAGGGCACCGGTGGGATTCTACGGCCCGGTGGTCGGAGGTGAGGCCGGCAGCTCAAAATGTTAGAGTCATACTGTACTGGACATATTTCAGCATGTAAGATGAATAACAAAAAATGAGCTGTGTTTGTTCACATCGACTGATACTGAGTGGTTGCGGTACAAGCACATATCGTCGATAATAGACGATTGTTGTGTATCAGAGAACGCTTGCGCAAAAAGACTAGGGTGGGGAACGGATTCGAAACTCAAATGTCATTAGCCAAATACATCCGTAGACCATAGGTCCACCGTTGTATAATTGGCAATGCACCCGTGTACTGAATGGGAATTGTGGGTTCGAATCCCACCGGTGCCCTTAGATTTTTTCGCAAATTTTCTCACACACATGTCTCTCACCGATGATATGTGCTTACCTCTCAGTATGTTCAAACTTTCCTATAAACAATTAAATTGACTGCAAAGTCGCTAAACCGTAAAACCTAATAACAACAAGTTAAACGGACATTTTATCGTGATTGCTCTGTGATATTTGTAATACAAGGAGCTCGGTGGCCTATTAATATCCGATTTTGTTTACTGAGCAGAAGTCCATGGGTTCAAACCCAAGCTCCTTTGCGCTATTAATCGTTAGGACATCAATTCAGCATATCGTTCACCATAACTAATCCTGCTGTAATTCCAACCCTTTTATCCAACATCGTGGAAGTGCAGAGGTGTTCTCGGCTTTCTTTAAAGTGGGTATTACCATAGAGGTAACTCTAAGACTACTGGGTCCCGAAGAAAATCATTATTATTTTTGGCTCACTCAGTACCAGAACAACGGTCCCAAGCAGTCCCAAGCTATTTCACTCACCCCTGCATGTTCTGCATGAATCCACACACCCCTGATGTTATCTGTCAAACTTTCATAGCGAATCAAAACAAACATAGTGTAGTAATAGAATTTCAGCTAGAATAGGGTACGTTAATCGTTTGCTTGGGACCAATAGGCTACTAAAGTGGTGAGCCAATTTAAAATCGTTAGTTTCGTATTGATTGTTGGTATTACTATAGAGGTAACTCTAAGACTAGAAGGTCCCGAAGAAACGTGCTCAACTTTTTGGCTCAGCTCTGGTACTCTCTTCGGTCCCAAGCTAATCGATTCACCCCTCGAAAAATAGAAAAAATCCACTAACCCCTCATTTTATCTGTCAAACTTTCATAGCGAATCAAAACAAACATTGTGTAGTACTAGAATTTCGACTAGAATGGGGTACGTTAATCGTTTGCTTGGGACCAATAGGCTAGTCAAGTAGTGAGCCAATTTAAAATCGTTAGTTTCGTATTGATTGTTGGTATTACGTCAACATATTCCTACCCATTCCTTTCTTGACCAGCATTTCATGAGGGGCTGAAAAATGATTTTATAAAACTAATTTTTTTTACTGATTTCTGTCTGAACATCGTTTGACATGGGCATCGTAAAAATTAAAGAACAAAATAATCCTGAGTACGGCTCTGAGTGCATCGTTCAAAAGCACCAGCAAGAGGAACCAATAGAGGAAGCGATGGAGGTGCCGTTCGAAGAGGTGGTGACAATGGACGTTGCGTTGCCGGAGGAAGAAGAGAACAAACAAGAGCAAGCAAACGAAGCCCATCCATTTGTGTTCAAGTTTCCAAGCGACAAATATTATTACACTGGAACCTCCATGTACGAACCAAACCGGTGGTTCGTAAATCGAATAAGTGCGTAAAAAACTCATTATTTTGGATTTACCTCCGTCATAAAAAAAAACTCGTTATTTGGGATTTTCTTCTTAAAAAGAAGTTTTTGAAAATATTGTTAAATACCCAAAATATTGGATTTTTTGGAACCGGAGTGACATATAGGAACAGGAAATCGATGTCTGACGCCATTTTTAAATTCAAGATGGCGGCTTCCGGATACAGAAAAACAGAAACATACTCTTAAATAACCCACATCTTATCTTTGAAATCAGGGAGACGTGTTAGAACCGGAAATCCATACCAAGCGCCATTTTGAAATCCCATATAGCGGTTTCAGGTTAGAGAAAAACAGAAAAATACTGTTTAATAACCCACAATATGGATAGTTTTGGAATCAGGGTGACGTGTAAGAATCAGTAGCCTATGTCTGACACCATTTTGGAATCTAAGATGACGGCATCGGGTTACATCAATGCTTGGAAATTCTATCAAATACTCCACAATATGGATATATTTTAAATCGGGGGGACGTATGAGCACTGAAAACCAATACCTGATGCCTTTTTAAAATTTAAGATGGCGGTTTCCAGTTATAGCAAAATAGAAAAATACTGTAAAATAACCCATGATATGGGCATCTTTGGAATCGGGGTGACGCTCTAGAACCGGATATTTATGTCTGACACCATTTTGATATTCGATTTCTATATTGCGGGGTATTTGACAGAATTTCCAAGCTTTTTCAAGGATTTCAAAATGACGTCATACATCAAATTCCGGTCCCTACACGTCATTCCGATTCCAAAATTACCCAGATTGTGGGGTATGCATTACTCCAGTGCCCTTTCTACCACCGCTAGTCACTTCAAAGTGAACACAGCAATCAAATATAATATTTTTCAATCAATGTTATTTATGATGATGTATTGAATAGGTGATTGGTTATTACACTCATCGAAATTATTAACAAATTTTGTTCTCAAATTCAAGCGTTTAGCGTAATATTACACAGCAAGTGGAATGTGTAGTTGTTTGGATGTAATTTTCAATAACTTTTTTACTGTATTCCTAAGATTAGTATGTGGTATGTTGCTGACATCTACTAAAATTACCTTAAAAAGGACTGTCATCACTGATAAATTCGAAATATGGTGGCTTGATTATCGCTTCGGAGGAGCCACTAAGAGATTTGCGAACACATTCCCAACCCTTATTTGCGAAGAATGTGACTGTGAGAGTTATGTTTGGTTTTCTGTGCTATAGGTACAAGTTACACAGCCAAGCTAACAGCTAACGCTTCCAGATTCTGTGTAAGAGAAGGATCGGAAAAGGTATGAAGGTAAAGTGGCTGGCTCTGACGAAATAAAAAAACATAATGTGAACTCAGGAGAAGCAGACGTTAAATCGCCACCCAGAAAAAAAACATTGTTCATCGACTCCGTAGAGTTTATATTTAGACTGCTGAGCTTTACTAAATTAATCATTGTTAGAGTAGGTGTTGGAACATTATCCACTTTAATTCTATATTATATTTCACTGTTGATCAGTCATAGGGGACATGGCTCCAATGTTGGCCTATGGATCTAAGATTGGGCCCATCGTTAAAAATTTGCTATTTATCAATTGTATCTAGATGAACGCGTCAATGTCAATGGGACGGTACTAATGGATATTTTTGGTTGCTATTGAAAATTTAGTCGATTGCTGAATTTATGTATGCACTCAAATTAGGGTCACTTAGGCCGACATTACATACATTTCCCCTATTATTCGACTTGCTGATTTTTTTTTATTTGTTATTATAGTCGTCACTTTAACGCTCTTGGGTCATTCGTGACTTGTCTGGGATGAGATTTGAACTCGTGATTTTGGCGTGAGAGGTATGGATTCTAACCACTACGCCGGGGTCGCCCATTAGGTTTCATAATTCATTTTGTTACAAATAGACAAGCACAGAATTGACCTTAAAACATCCGCCATACAGTTCACTGTTTCCCATCGGAAGCCTTCTGCAGTTCCTTCATTGCCAGATCAATTTCCGCATACTGGATGTTGTGCTTTCTCCGAGCTTGTTCCTTCTCGTACTGCTTCTTATCCCGCAGGAAAGGAGCTAGCAATCGCTGATCGGTAATCTCCCCTCCGCCCGTCATAATACTGACAACGTAAGCCACCACAAAGTAAATGATAACTCCGAAAAGTGAATAATACATAAAGCTCAACTTGAAGACATGGGGGACATCATCTTGAATCGTGCTTGGTGCTGGAGGAACGATTGTTACATTCTGAAGTAGACTATCATCACATCCGTCGGTTCGGAATGGCATGTATGGTGGCTTTGGATTCAACTGAGCACCGATCAGGATCGTACTGATGGAGATCATGGACACTACAGAGCCTGCAATGACTCCCTTAGTATTTATAGTTGATGTAAGCATTCCGGAGGAGAACATTCCCAGCAGGGTTCCAGAAGTGACTCCCGATAGTGAGATGGCCATGTGCATCACTTGACCCATTTTCTCCGCTACGAACACCAGCGCGATGACGATGACTCCCAGTATCACAACTAGAATCTTCATCACGTTACTAGCGGTTTTTTCACTAGAATTTGGATAGCGATGTCTGATGAAATCTTCGTAAATCGTTCCCGCTAGGGTGTTCAAACTGGAGGACATTGTTGACAGTGCAGCTGAGAAGATTCCCGAAACGAAGAGTCCCGGAAGTCCAGGGATTTTCCCTCCCACATCCATGACGTAGTACGGGAGAATTTGATCCAGTTTACTGATCTTTCTTATGGTGTACGGATCACACGATTCGTACTTTGCGTACATCAGTAGTCCCGTGAAGCATGAACAACTTTTGATGAAAATCAATCCACCGGTAAAGATGATCAGCGAGTTTTTGGCCACCTTTAGATCCGGGACTGCCAGAAACCGTTGGACGCAACCTTGGCTCACGCCCAAATTGGCAATCCACATGGTTGACAGACCAAAAGTAACGGTCCAGAATGATGTCCGCACAAATGGGTCAGGATTCATGCTGAAAAATACAATTTGTCAGTAAATGTTGTGTGTTTGATTCAAAAGAAAGTTGCATATACTTGAAGAACACCAGTCGTCCACCTCGCTCGGCCGCTTCCCAGACCTCGAAAAATCCTCCCACACTGGCAATACCCAGGAATATGATGGCCAACGTTGCTCCAATCATCAGAATAAACTGCAGGGTGTCGGTCCAAACGACTGCACGCAATCCACCCACGGTTGTGTAGAAGATACAGATGATGCATATCACCGGTGTGATCAAGTGGAGATTTATTCCGGTGACTTGGCTGAAGGCCAGAGCCGGGACGTAAACCACTATCGGAATGTAGATCATGCAAGCTATAGCATAGACGAAGCTTGCAGCCGTGCGGACAGTACGATCGAATCGTGTTTCCAGGTATGTGAATACCGATGTCACTTGCAGGTCGTAGAACACCGGGAGGTAGATTTTTTCCATTAGGAGCGTGACCTGGATCGGAAGTGTAGTAAAGTTAGTTACTGGAGCTTTATGAAAATTATTTCTATTGATGGGAGGGAGTAACTTCTATTTCGGATTACAATTTTCTGAGCTAAAGGCAGTGATTTGCTGATCTTAATAAAATTTAAGTTTTACGATATTTTAATCCCACAATAACAATTGCGTACAGTCGAAGACAACATATCCAGAGGACTGGCAACTTTTCCATTTCCTCATACGACCACTATGAGACAGGCACAATCACGTCATCTGGCAAATGCTTCGAACGAATTTGATGGCAATGATTACAACCTCAGGAGAAAGGATTGTGTATTTGCTTATTTTTCAATAAGTTGCTTCCACCATCGCTCGAGCGCAGCGCTTCTGGGCTTTGCGCTTGGGTTTTGGCAAAGTTGCCAGTCTTCTTTGATAAGTGCAGTGACTGGTGTAGATTATTGAAGGCCAGGCCCCCTGCAGTATTTTGTAGGCCCCCTATAAATTTTGGAAAGTCAGAAAAATTCATAACTTTTGGTTCTTTATTTGCCTAATTTATGATTTATTAACTCACTCGTCGAGTGATCTATTTATAGATCAGTAACATTTTCAATCACTGTCGAGAAACTAGTGCTCAAAAGCTAAGCATGTCTTCACCAATATTATGCAATGGACCAATCTCTTAAAAATGGTAAACAATTTAGTTCGGAATTAACTCACCACAGTGTTTACAGAAACCTTCGTTTAATCAACTTTTATAGAATAAATTTCTCGTGATAGCGCGGTCAAGAAGATCAACATTACTGTGTAGTTTTTTGTTTCAAATTCTCTCACATGGTGGCTCAGTGTTCATGTGAAATTTGTGAACATGCAATATCTCATGATTCAGCCTTTAAACAAAGTTGTTGTTTTCTGCGGAGATCGAAGTGTGCTGTGCTCGTGAACGGACGCTTTTTTGTGTCCTCCCGTCATTTTTTCCAATTTTGTTCAATTTGAATTTTTTCTACATTTTGACTCGAGTGATTTTCAACTACGGACTTGCAGTGGCAACGGGTCGGATGCGCGGTTTATCGAGTATTGAAATAATGAAATTCCGAATTTGGACTGAACGCGAGCGAAGGGTGCAAAACGCGTTCCGCTGGTCAGCCGGTAGCAAGAAAGAAGCACTCGCAGCAGTAGCTCCACCGGGTGAAAAAAACTGCAGCCGGAATCAGACTAACGCTGGAGGAGCACGAGGATATTTCCAGCTTCCCGTCGGCGCAGTGGAGCTCCCTTGAACGGCGAATAGATCCGGATCAAGCAGCAAGAAGAGAAGTCTTTTACCCACGGAAGAGGAAACGAAGCAAATAGTGTTTGTAGTGTGTTGATGTATCTGTGTACAATGTGAACACCATCAACACATCTCAAGCTGTCTTTAGGTTCGATTGGCTAAACTTGGTAAGTTCGTTCCTTTTTGTTCATTTAATCTTTTCAATCCAGTAACGCTGGTAGATCACCTTTTCGTGTTGTGTTACTGGAACAAGATTTTTACCGAACTCTAGTTCTGAACAGGAGGGGAACAAGAGTTTTCACTGAGCAGGGAAACACACTTTAGACCTTGTTGTTTTTAATGCCTTGTTAATAGTGACAAGACTCGAGTATGTAGTTGTTGTTGCTGCCATGGTGATTGTATTTGGTGAGCTCGTTCCAGTTAAAAACAACCCGTTTGTTTCCTGCCGGTATAACCTCAATCGGGCGTGATCTATTTTGTGAGTGCAAGAACATAGTTGAGCCTTGTGGAGGGGAGGGGGGGAGGGGGTTGGTAAAGACATTAGGATTTATCCCAGGCTACTATTGTAGAAAATCGTAATTGATAGATATTGGGCGGAACGCGTCAGAATGTTTAGAAAAATAGGGCGCACGCTTGATCCAGCTTGGGATACATTGTTGACTGCTTTCGGGAACGTGATTTCATTTTAATAACTTGTTTAACCAGGGCCTAAACAGTCGTCACATTTGTCATAGCTTGTTATGATAGCCTGAACAATGCGTAAAGAGCAAAACGAATCATTGAACGTCGCGTAAAAGTGGAACTTAATGAAGGTCTACATGCTTTATCGTGACTTTTAGTTTTCGGATTAGAAAGATCATCGGTTGCAGGACAGTGTTGCCGATTTATATTGGATTATCCAAAATTATGTTGATCATTATAACATTAATTTTTGAATTACAAATGATAAGACAATCTTATTCAAATGCTGTAATAATACCTCTGACCAAGGTAAAATGATTTATATGGTTTTTTATAAAAAATGACGATTCCAATACTAATAAGGAAAGGATTTTCGCATTTCCTTTTCCCAAGTCCTTTTCCTCTCCTTCCTTTCCCTTCTTCTCTTTTCAGAAAGCGTGTAATGGCGCTATAACCATATGCCATATAGGGCTAGGACAAGAGTTAGTGCTCAGGTCCCAACCGCTGGAAGAAAATGGAGCATCACTTAACCTTTTTAGACTAGATGCTCCCAACGACAAATGATTTATAAATAACAATACAACGGAACATACGGTACAAGATGTCCACGTTTCATCCATTTATTGGATTCTGAAGCATCGTGTTTAGATCTTGGATTTAAACAGGCCTGATGTTTCTAAATCATCTTGCCCCTCAAATGCTGCACAGTAGGCCTGGCCGTTTTGATATATTTTGCGCATCTATGATGTGCAACATATACCAAATAGAAAAAAAAGTTATGGAAGTATATCTATCATTTTCTCGGATGCTTTCATGAACTGGCTGTGTTGGTGTTAGATTAGATTAGATTATATTAGATTAAACAAAGTTGTTGTTTTCTGCAATATTGTTCAGGAGGCCTAAGCCTTATGAATCGTGGAGAGTTCGGAATTCTCTTTCTAGGTGGCACTAGTATCCTTAAAAATGTCATGTACATTCAGAGTCATCATCTCGAGATCGTTGATATATGCAAAATTGTTGTTTTCTGCTATGACCTTTTGAATTGAGAACAGATCAGTTCGGAATTCTTGAACGAGCTGTGTTGCGTTTGCAACCGCTCGATGAACTCCTTGAAGAAATATGTTATATTGTTGTGTGTTTGTTTGTCGTTCTTCGGGATTTTCTCGAACATGCCCGTGCTGTCAATAATCACAGTCACAATAGATCAGGAAAGTTTAGTTCGGAATTCTATTACTAGGCATCACTAGTACTCTTATAAATTTCGTGTAAATGCAGGGTCGACATCTCAAGATCCTTGCTATTTGCAAACTTGCTGTTTTCTGCATTGTTGTTCATGAGACTAAGACCTTATGAATTGTGGAAAGTTTAGATCGGAATTCTCTCACTAGGTGGCACTTATTTTCGTAAGGGTTTCATGTAAATGCTTGGTCGAAATATCGAGATCTTTGACATATACAAAGTTGCTGTTTTCTGCATTGTTGTTCAGGATACTAAGACCTTTTGAATTCAGGACAGCTCAGCTCGGAGTTCTCTCACAAGGCAGCTAGTATTCCCATAAACTTCGTGTAAATGCAGGGTTGACATCTCGAGATCCCTACTACATACAAAGTTGCTGTTGTCTGCAATGTTGTTCAGGAGGTCTTGGCTTCTTGAATTGTGAACAATTTAGTTTGAAATCCTCTCGCTAGGTGGCACTAGTATTCTTATAAATTTTGCAGAAATAGTGGGTCGAAATGTTTATACACTGGAACCTCCATTTACGAACCAAAACGGGGGTTCGTAAATCGAATTAGTTCGTAAAAAAAACCCTCGTTATTTGGGATTTACTTCGTAAAAAGAAAACTCGTTATTTGGGATTTACTTCGTAAAAAGAGTTTTTTTTTAAATATTGTCAAATACCCCACAATATGGGTATTTTTGGAATCGGAGTTACGTGTAGGGACCGGATATCGATGTCTGACGCCATTTTGATAACCAAGATGGCGGCTTCCGGTTACATACAAACTTGGAAATTCTGTCAAATACTCCACAATATGGGTATTTTTGGAATCGGAGTGACGTGTAGGGACCGAAAATCGATGTGTGCCGCCATTTTGAAATTCAAGATGGCGGCTTCCAGATACAGAAAAACATGGAAATTCGGTCAAATACCACCCCACAATATGGGTATTTTGGAATCGGAGTGACGTGTAGGGACCGGAAATCGATGTCAGACGCCATTTTGAAATTCAAGATGGTGGCTTTCGGTTACAGTAAAATAGAAAAATACCGTTAAATACCCAACAATATGGATATTTTTGGAATCGGGCTGACTTGTGAGAACCGAGAATCCATGTCTGACGCCATTTAGAAATCCAAGATGGTCACATCCGGTTACAGAAACACTGGAAAATACTGTCAAATACCCCACAATATGGGTTTTTTTGGAATCGGGGTAACTTATTAGGACTGAAAACCCATGTCTTACGCCATTTTGAAATTCAATATGGCAAGTTCCGATTACATAAAAAATTAAAGGGTTGTGTCCTAGACACGACCGCCGTATGAAATAGAACTACGCAAAATTTAAGTACGTCATGCATTTTTGATTATTATACTTTATCTTAAATTTTTCAAGTATTTCAATGTTTCGGTTATGGTTCAAACTCGCGACAATTCATGTTAGCATAATCATACGACGGTTCATCGTAGGCATGAGATAATGAATTTAAATTTAATGTAATGGTTAAGAATTGACAGAATTTCCCCTACATAACTACCTTGGGTTGAGTTATTTTGCAGTGATCAATTTACACTAAATTTGACATCGACATCGACTACAATAGGAACTGATTGCCTTCCGCTAAGAGCTACATCTACCGTTTCAACTTCCCCACGTGTTTCTACTTGCCCCGGTGTAGGGTAATCGATTTTGGTTGGACCTATTCATGTCATTTAGCGTCTAAATGTATGCCGTGTTTTTTTCTATGAATATTACAAATGGACATGACAAATGTGTGTTTGGTGAAAAAGTCTAACTTTCTAGTTTCTAATAATACTAGAAAATGAACAATGTTCTCAAAATAGGATTTTATTGAAACGCGGGCTCATGATCACACAGGCATTCCTGAGTAATTGCACTAATTGGGTTCTTTAATTTTAAAAAAGTGTGTCGATTTTTATACATCATCTGAAAGAGCTTCGTTTTTTGAGCACAACGATATTTTTTTCGAAACCGTAGACTTTCATCTCGATTTTTAAATCAAAGTTTAAAGCAAAATATTAAATCCACTGTTTGACACTAAACTAACAAATTGACAGCTCGCTCCCATACAAAGTCCCATCGAGGGGCGCTAAGATGGTGATATTGGCTAATGTAATCGCACTTATATAAAATAGTTCCAGTGCTCCAATTTTGATCAAATTTCGGATTTCGGGTTCATGTTTAATGTAGATTACGAATATGCCTTTACCTCAATACCCTTAAAGAACCCAATTGGAAACTGTAAATAGAGCTTCTTTCTCTATGATACACGGTATATGCATTTGGGGTAACATCCAAAGCCCCTCCTTCTTTACATATTCTGCACAAACAAATAGTTTCTAAGCCCCGCCCCAGACAGGATTTCCCACCGTTTTTTTTTATGAATGGGGTGGGGCAGAAATTATCTTTTGTGCAGAATATGTAAAAAAGAATGGACTTCGGATGTTTATCTAATTACATATATAGAGGTACCAGATATGTTTTACAGTCAGCATCACATTCGCTGCCAGACTGTTGAGCAGTTCAGTCGATTTGAATTCTCTCTAGTTTCGTTCGTTCGTTCGCAAGTCGAATTAGCTCCGCGTTGTATAGTGACGCTCTCGCTGACCCAGCCATGGGTAAGAAATCGCGCGGTAACGCGAGTGCCGGCTTACCGGGAAAACAGACTCTCCCAGGAGACGGCGCGACCACCGAGCCAGCTCAGAAGAAGCAGAAGAAAACCCCATTGCCCGTCCCGACAGGCGTTGCGGACCCGCAGCCGGGGCCTCCCGGAACTAAACGACCCAGACCTGAAGACATCAGCGCCACCGCATCGGCAGCAAAAAAGCTGCTGAGCAACAATCCGTTCTCCGCCCTGCAGAACGGAGCCCAGCCGCAGTCGGACCCTGAGACGGTGCCTAAAAAAGTTAAGTTGCCACCCTTCTATGTGAAGGGCTTCCCTCCCGGGCTATGGGAGCAGCTGGATTTCTACATTAAGCAGGGCCTTCGCTGCACCATTCAACGGTGCACGGAAGGCTACAAACTGATGGTCTCGGCCGAAAATCACTACAACGCAGTCCAGGCCCTCTTGGACAGGATGAAGCTGGAGTACTTCTCCCACGACGTCGAGGCCACCAAGCCGCTGAAAGTGGTGCTGCGCGGGCTCCACGACATGGACACCACCACCTTAATGGACGAGATTAAGGCGAACGGCCTCAAGCCGGTCGAAATCCACAAGATGACCCGCAGCAAGGCCATCAAGTATCGTGACCAGCTCTACTTGGTCCATCTGCAGAAGAACTCCACAACCGTGAAGGATCTCCATACGACACGCACACTGTTCCACATCGTAGTGAAGTGGGAGCGGTATAAGCCAACCCACCGTGGCGTCACTCAGTGCTCGAACTGCCTATTGTTCGGGCACGGCACCAGGAACTGCCGCATGGCCAGCCGCTGCATCAAATGCGGCAAAAACCACAAGATCGACGACTGCGACAGCATCGAGGAAGCCGCTCCCACATGCGCCAACTGCGGTGCTGCCCACAAGGCCACGAGTAAGGCCTGTCCGAAGCGGGCCGAATACGCCGAGATCCGGAAGAAGGCCTCGTCCAACAACCAGCCCGGTCGCAAGAAGGTCCCGGAAAACAACGCGCAGAACTTTCCTCCGTTATCACCGGTCCAACCACGGCCAATTCCAGTGTTGCCGCCGCTCCCGCTCAACCAACAGTTGGCTGCCGCTGCAGTACCCGGTCAAGCCTCCGGGCCATCGACGGATCCCCCTGCTCCGGGATTGGCCGGTACAACCGGTGAAGCTACAGACGATTCTCCGCTGTCAACGGATGAGATCGTCACACTGTTGGCCCAGGCCATCATCATCAAGCGCACCTGCGCAACAAGAACACAACAGCTCCAAGCTATCATCTCCTTTGTCGCTAATTATGGACCGTGAACCCATAAAGATCGCCAACTGGAACGCTCGCTCCGTAGGGGCGAAAAACATTGAGCTTGCAGACTTCCTCCGCAAGCACGACATCGACGTGGGCCTTCTCACCGAGACCCACCTCAAGACCGGTGACAGCTTCTGGCTGCCCGACTACAGCATTGTCCGGCTTGATCGCACCAGCTCCAGGGGGGGGGGGGCGGTGTCGCGGTCATCATCAAGAAAGGCATCAAGTACTGCACCCTACCCCACTACCGCACTTCCATCATCGAGGCCGTCGGCGTTGAGGTGGAAACATCGACCGGAAACGTCCGGTTCATCGCCGTCTACTGCCCCCGGCAATGTACCGTTAGCAATGGTACAGCACAGCAGTTCAAGAACGACCTTGCCATCATAACCCACACCAATGCCCGCTTTGTAATCGGAGGGGACCTGAACGCCCGGCACGAGGCCTGGCGGAACTACCAGCAGAACCAGAACGGCCGCCTGCTATTCGACCATTCCCAGCATGGTCTCTATTCCGTCTGGTTTCCGGACGAACCAACCTTCACATCACCGACGGGCAACCCATCGACGCTGGACCTGTTCATGGCAAACACCAGATTAGCCAAGCCGGTTGCCGTCAACGACCTGAGTTCGGACCACCAACCGGTGCTGACCGAGCTGGGCTACAACGTGGCCCCTGCACCGTGCCAGCGGAAGGACTACCATCGAGTCAACTGGGTCCAGTTTCGACGCGTGGTCGACCGCCACATCGACGACAACCCACCGCTCGACACAATGGAGGACATCGACCGGGCCCTGGAGGGTCTCCATCAAGCCATATCCGTGGCTGACGAAGAGTGCGTTCGACGAGTTCCTGTGAGGGGTAAGTTTCAAGCAATTGATTCCCACACCAAACTCTTGATTCGGCTCAGAAATGTTCGTAGACGCCAGTTTCAGCGGACTGGGGATCTGCAGCGTAAATACGAAATGGTCGATCTGAATCGGCAGATCGCTTCCAGAATGGTCTCAATCCGGAACGAGAGTTTCGGGCGGCTCGTTCAGAACCTGGACGACCGTTCCAGACCATTCTGGAAGGTTGCCAAGGTGCTGAAGTCTCACCCCAAGCCCATTCCACCACTTAGAGTCAATGACGAACGGCTTATCACCAACGAAGAGAAAGCCAATGCGATTGGGGAGCACATTGCCCAGTCGCATTTGCTTGGCTCCAAAATCCCAAGTCCACTCGAGAACCAGGTTGCGCAGTGCGTCCAGATGTTAGATGCCTCCCCTTGTGCCGTCCCTCCAGAAGAACGGATTACAGAGGAACAAATTTGCTCAGCGCTGAAACACAGTAAGAACATGAAGGCTCCCGGGTTTGACGGAATATTCAACCTAGAGTTGAAAAATCTCAGCGCGAGGGTGCACTCGCTGCTGGCTGCCATCCTCAACAGATGCTTGGAGCTGCACTACTTTCCAAGCATCTGGAAGGTGGCAAAAATCATCCCGATCCGCAAACCTGGGAAAGACCCTTCACTACCGTCAAGCTACAGACCGATTAGCCTGCTCTCAGCGCTGAGCAAGCTGTTCGAAAAGTTGATCCTCAGCCGACTAAACAAGTTTGTGGAGGAACATGACATTCTTCTTCCGGAACAGTTCGGGTTCCGTAAGGGGCATTCCACCAATCATCAGCTAGTGCGGGTGATGAATAACATCCGGAGTAACAAAGCTGTATCCAAGTCCACAGCCATGGCCTTGTTAGACGTCGAAAAGGCGTTTGACAATGTCTGGCACGACGGACTTATATACAAGCTTTGTAACTCCAACTTTCCACCATACCTTGTAAAAATCACCCGTAACTATCTCCAGCAAAGGTCGTTCAGGGTGTCGTTGAATAGTTCCCTTTCGGGACAATTTCCGATCCCAGCAGGTGTTCCGCAAGGGAGTCTGCTGGGACCACTGCTTTACAGCATCTACACGTCGGACATCCCTCCTCTAGGAGACGGTTGCGTGTTCTTTCTGTTTGCAGATGACACCGCGATAGCCGTCAAGGGTAGGATGCCTCGTGAAACTACGAACAAGCTCCAACGATGCCTTGACACCTTTACTGATTATGCCACCACGTGGAAAATCAAAATCAACGCCTCGAAAACCCAAGCGATCATGTTCCTTCACAGACAATCATTAAAACTTAAACCGTCTCCCTCCTGTACCGTAATAATGGATGGTACAAGGGTCGAGTGGTCCACTGATGTTACTTATCTCGGGATGTTGTTCGATGAGAAGCTCCTGTTCCGCTCGCACATAGAGAAAACCCTAGTTAAGTGCTCCGCCTTGGTTAGGTGTTTGTATCCGCTCATTTGCCGCAGATCCCGCCTCTCAAGGCAAAACAAACTGGCTGTTTACAAACAGATCATAGCCCCCGCGATCTTCTATGCCGCCCCGGTGTGGGAATCGTGCGCTCAGACCCACAGGAACAAAATCCAGGTTGCACAGAATAGAGTGTTGAGGATGATCCTAGATCGTCCATTCGACACAAGAATAGCAGACCTCCATCAAGAGGCAGAAATTCCCAAAGTAGATTCCAAAATTGATGATATGACAACTAAATTTATTCAAAAATGCAATCTTTCTGAACATGCTTTAATAAGCAATTTGTACATAGTAGGTTAAGTGTATATAGTAGAGTAGGTTAGTTTTAAGCTGTAAATAGTAGTATTAAGTAGTTTCTCTTCAAATTCTAAAAACAAAACAAACCAATCCCACCAAGGTGGTCGACCGTGTACTAAGTCTAGGACTAATTCTGTAAAACAAATTTTGAATTTTGCCCATACCTAAAGATGAAGAAAGCAATTAAATCACTTAGTAAAAAAATAAACTAAAATTTAAACTAAAAAAAAAAAAATAAACTAAATTTTACAGTCAGTAGCAGCTATTATAAGCACTAAAAACATGAAGGCTGCGGGTATGGATGGTGTAGTCAACCTCGAGTTGAAAAACTTGGGTATTGACTTTTTCAACCATTCTACCATTATCTTCAACAAATGTTTGGAGCTTGTCCATTTCCCTGCATGCTGGAAGTTAGCCAAAGTGATTCCAATACACAAGCCGGGCAAATATCCTACCAGTGCCAAAAGCTATCGCCCCATCAGCCTCTTGTCCTCCATCTCGAAGCTATTCGAAAAGTTGATACTCAGCCGTCTGCTGGTGTTTTCAAATGACAATAATATCTTTCTCAAAGAGCAATTCGAGTTTAGGAAAGGCCACCACCAACTCGCACGGGTTGCTAACATCATCAAGCGGAACAAGTCCGTTTCCAATACATCTGCCATGACATTGTTGAACGTCGAGAAGGCGTTCGACAATGTCTGGCATGATGGTCTAGTGTACAAGCTGCATCGATACAACTTTCCGATCTACCTCGTGAAGATCATCAAAAACTACTTGTCGGGCAGATCACTCCAGGTCTACTTGAACAATGTTCCCTCTGATACGTTCAACGTTGATGCAGGAGTCCCTCAGGGTAGCCTGCTTGGGCCTATCCTATTCAACATCTTCACGTCAGACGTTCCTCCCCTGTCGGTGGTGGAATCCTGTCAATGTTCGCAGACGACACCTCCATCATCTATAAGGGTCGAGTGATCCGTGCTCTGGCGAGTAAACTACAATCAGGCCTGGATGTTTTGTCCGACTATTTCGAGAGCTGGAAGATTTGTATCAATGCAACTAAAACACAAACCATTCTGTTTCCACACTCGAATTCACCTTGGCTTGTTCCACCTGTTAACGTCAAGATCCATCTAGATAGCAGTCCCATTGAATGGTCGAGTGAATTAGTCTACCTTGGTCTCACCCTCTATAGAAAATTGCTATTCCGATCCCATGTGGACAAGACATCCACCAAGTGTAACATCTTGGTCAGGTCGCTCTACCCTCTGACAAACAGGAAGTCCACCCTGTCCCTCAAAAACAAGCTTGCTGTCCACACGCAGATCATTCTGCCGGCTATTGAGTATGGTATGCCAATCTGGGAGAGTTGTGCTAAGTGCCACCACCTAAAGCTTCAGAGGATCCAAAACAAGATCCTCAGAATGATCCTTAACAGTCCACCGCGAACTCGTAATTCTGAGAATCACCACCTGGCCGGTCTTCAAACACTAGAGGAGCGAAAGACTTCCACGCTGGAAAGGTTCAGAGTCGCCTGTCTGCGATCAAACCACCAGATCATTCGTGATTTGGCAACCTAGTCTAAGTAGTTAGGCAGGTTCCTGTGCTCAAGTAGGTAGGTTATCAATTTTTTTAATTCAAACCAAACAATCCCAAAAAGGGTATTCTGTAAATTAGCGCTAAACGCAATCATCACATTAGAATTACCAATTAACTAGAACAAAGATGAAGAGCCAAAGGCTAATTAATTGAAATGTTAAACCAAATGTTGAAACAAAAAACAGAAAATAAAAGTAAATTTTACTACTGCTTTTACAGTCAGTTGGTGGTAAATCACCCTCATAATAACATCAAAATGTTGTTTAACGGAATTAAACTTTGTTTTTTACTACATTGTAGTTTGCTTAACAATTATTTCCCGGAAAAAAAGTGATCGTTAAAATCCATGTTTTTTAGGTTGTCGTTATAGGGGAGTGGGGGGGGGGGGGTCCAAATAACTTTTCTGCGTTTCGTATTAGGGACTGTTCATTAACTACGTAGACAATTTTTTGGGATTCTTGCCCCATCTCCCCCCCTCGTAGTTAATGAACAGCCCCTTAGATTGAACAGGACCAAGCGCCACGCCGTCCGAAGCGGTAATGAGCAGAAGCGCGACTGCAGTGCTGTTACAATTTTCAAAAGTTTTATTGTCAAGGTAAGCGACATCTGGATGCAATTAAGTGTATGAACTGTTTTTTTTTCAAAATTTTCTCCCCTACCTATGTTAAGTCATTACTCACCACTCCTTCTTCTTCTTCCTCTCATTTCAAGCTAATTGTGTATGGCCATTTAGCTTATCAACTTAGTGTTCTAGATGCACTTCCACAGTTATTAATTTTTTAGAGCTTTCGATGCCTGTACCATTTATGAATTAGTATAATTGTGTGGCAAGTACAATCATACTTTACACCCAAGGAAGTCGAGAAATTTTCCAAACCGAAAAATTCCTAGACCGGACCGGGAATCGAACCCAGCCACCTCCAGCATGGTCTTGCTTTGTAGCTGCGCCTTTAACGAATGAGCTAAGGGAGGCCCCTGTACACAACACTTGTTAAGCCCTTTTCGTGCGAACCGAATACGCCCACGCAAACTAACAACACCATCGGGTATGGTAAATTCTTCCCTTCCCAATAGTGCTCTTGGTTTGCGTGGGAGTACTTCGGTTCTCGTGAAAAGGACCTAGGAAGTTGTTCACAAAAGTTGATAGGACCTTTTCAAATGTTACGCGAGCATTATTTATGTGTTCATTTTTAGTAAACAGGGCCCCGCTGTTGTGTCATTTTTTTTCAGTAGATGAACAAAAGTTCACCCGTGCACTCGTCTATAGTTTAAACGGCGGAATCAATGTCAACGGTATTCAATAAGTCCTCCTAATCTAAACTGGAAAGTAACTCGGCGATACTACCATGGTTGGCGTTGCGAAAATCGTAGGAAACGGTGGCAGGTGAAATATTAAAATTATACAGCAGCTTAGCACTTAACGTCACCAGTAGCGGCGCGGATGGTAACGATCTGGTTAATAACACGATTGATTTGAGAAAGAGTGACTGAGCTGTAATTATCCAGAAGGAGCGATGCGTTGGAATGGATGACAAAGTGATCCATATCAGGATAGGGAAAGCCGCTGC
This sequence comes from Ochlerotatus camptorhynchus, assembly GCF_037179485.1. Lineage (NCBI taxonomy): Eukaryota > Metazoa > Arthropoda > Insecta > Diptera > Culicidae > Ochlerotatus > Ochlerotatus camptorhynchus. The sequence continues at coordinate 1,310,634 of NW_027040692.1, read as the reverse complement.
GAATTTTTTTCCCATGAAATCCCCGGGAGATTGAAGTCACCAAACACAATAACTTCATCGGTTGCTTTAGCGGTATCCAGAACAGAGAAAACCGATTGGCAATAATTTCTTGCAATCAGGTGCTGCCAAATGTCCACTTTACGCGAATCTCTAGGTCTAATTCCAGGAATTGACCATTTTCCCGGTGATTCCGGATAACCAGAGGTCCATTTTCTGGCCACTCGGAAGCAGAATCGACATGGTGATAGCATATTTCCTCTATGCTCATGATTGTATGCAATTTAGATAAAAACTGTAGATCTTTAGGTCTACTTTCAGGAATTGACCCGATCCCGTTCCGACTGGCCGTAAGTCAAATCAGTTACATGTCTGTTCCGTTTGAAAGTAGATAGTCAAAGCTTTCAAGAAGTGGCTCAATCTGAAAATTTGGTAACCAAATTGCCGAGAGCCAGTCAAGTCAAAGACACGCATTTTTCTCGGAACTTTTCCGAGTTTTTCCGTACCTTTTGAATGGTGGCTGAATAATAATGATTGATCATCGCATTGTTGAGCTGCAGCCATGTCAGCTTGTTGACACGCATTTGGAGTTATGTCAGTTAACATAAGGCATAAAAAGCAACAAGGACTAAAATGAGTTCCTTTGATTACTGATTAATACTGTTTCTCTAGTTTGAAGTTCTCAGGACTAGGCTTCGGAGGTGGATCTTATACCAGTAACGCGCCACGAAAACGTGATCTACCCGCGTTACTGGTTTGTTCAAAATGCCTATTTATTTTAGGTCGATTCAACTCTAGTGTGAAAATGCGTGAGTATATTTTCAATTTATTAACTGAAACATTTCTCTGAAAACAAAAATGGAAGACGCTAAGTAGTGTAATAATTTTCGTGTTACTTTCACAATATTCTACAAATAGGACAGTGTGCCGAAATATAAACGTTACTCTATCTCTAGTTCAGCGAGAACTCTATTTTGGCAACTCTTCTACTACACACTTAGTTTTGATTTCACCAGCTCGGCATTTCTTTACCGAGATTTGCACAGCCGAGTGTTTGGTAATAAATTTTACTGAAATCTCAGCAAACATCACGTTTGTTTGCTGATATTCAGTAGCACGTCTTTCGAGACTCAGCAATCAAACGCCACTTTGGTGAGATCTCGGCTAAATGTGTTTGCCAGGAAGTCGCCTGATCTCGACAAAAATTACCGAGATTTGGTAAACACAATTAAGTTTGCGCTACTAGATAAAATTGCACACGATGAACAGCAAAGCTGTGAAAAATCAAGGTTAATAATGGTAACTAAATCCAACAAACGTCTGGAGCGCAGATAGTACTAGATACTAATCAGAGCATTATCATGATATATCCGCCCAGCCTCCACCATCCGCTTGACATCACAGACACGATAACCGTAGACTGTGCCATCAATCTGGTCTAGACAGGTGTACACAATTTTTAGCTTGATTAAATTTTGCTTACCGAGAATGCTGATATTATACACAGCCAATATTGTGTTCCGTGGCCGTAAAGCTCCGACGGTACTCCTAGTAGTGTGATCCCGGAAACGTGCCTGCAAGCAATACAGTAGAAGTTATTAGATCGAGCATTATTGATTCCACCCGGTGATCCTTACGTGGCAATCAGAGACGCCGAGACGGGAAACTTGTTCATCGTCTTTCCACCGAGCAGATACTCTTTGGTATTGTTCTGTTTGACCTTCGACAGGAACCCGAAGTAGACGCCGATCAGAGTCGACATCAGCAGCATCGAAGCAAATATCACATAATCGACTACGGAAAACAGCAGGTCTTCACTATCGGCCACTTGCACGGGTATGCCCATAGTCGCTGTTGAGGCGGCTATCGTGCTGCTGAAGGTGAAAGTCGTCGGGTCGTCTGTGGTAGAGGAATACGGTGTGCTGGTGGATGCCGCGGTGGAACTTAGAATCTTCGCTGCTTCCGTAATGAGGCTGGTCAGTATGGTGGTGGTGGAAGATTTTGTTGTGCTGTAACTCTGATCCATGGTCGTCGGAGGTGTTGTCATGGAGGGAAAAGGATCCACGTCAAATTCTTCCACCATATGAGCCTCTTCTTCCATTCTGGTAAACTATTTAATCAATCTGAAAGTGTAATTAAAGCCGAATGGGAAATTATCATTTGTACGGGTCTACGCTAAACATCAACTACGAGAAGGAAACGCCAGTTGATGAAATGATCGATTGTATTATCAAAACCTCTGTCTGCTCTGTTTGCACTTATCGTGATCTATTACCTCTTTAGTGATAATTTTGAATTTGTCTGTGCAAAGCACGTGATTCCATAGCTCTTGCTTTAGGAAGCAATTTGGCTGATTTATATAACGTCTACGGGTAATGTTGTGTTCCTTTCCCCCCTTCTAACGGGTCACAGTGACTAACGTCTGCTACCTTAAGTGGGTTCCTGTTGTGTACAATCCACGTTCAGATTTGATTGAAAGCATACTTTTAAATTGAGTTGCGCGAGCAAATGTTGACTACCGTATGGCGGGGTGTTACTATTCTTTGCTCTCACTTTAATCATTTGATATAAAACGAAGCGTCCATAAACACGGGGTGGAAATGTTTGGAAATTGTCCCAATACAAAAATTGCCCCAGAAGCAGTATTCGGAAAAAAAAACTAAAAACTCAAATCCCATGCGTGATATTATTCGCCTTGCGATATTCAACAGTGCAAAAATCACCGATGAGTTTTTCCGTTCAAACAGTAACTCCTTTATATTTTGACGTTTTGCAGTGATCTTATTGTTATTTTTTACTATAGGGGTTTTGATCTAATTTCCGTCCTACTAAGCACAACCCGCGCTTTACCTCTCTTTTTTAAACGGGTTTGATAAAAAAAAAAATGAAATTTTTCTGTCAAAGATGACTCTTAAGTTTATTCACCTTTCCATACGTACCGGTGGATGTGATAAAGAGTCACAAATTAAGAGAGAGAGAAAGATTCCATTTTATTTCGACTACCTTATTTGCTTATCCTTGACAGATACGCGTATTTCGTCTACAATGTGCAGACTTCTTCAGTGTCTTGTACTAATACTCGACATGACTGAGTCAAATATTAGTACAAGACACTAATTATTGGGTTGGCAACGGTGAAATCATTGATATTATTGATCTTTTCTGATTGATAGACCGGAAATGGGCGATTACGACGAAGTAGCGCTCTACCCTATGTGGAAAAACTAACAAAACATTCATGAGCATGCCATCACACCCCCTTCACTCTTTGGAATTTATAGAGACAGATAACAGCGCCAAACGGTTTGTGACGAGACAACGTTGAACTGCAGCGTTAGAAGAAAACACGTACACCAACATCACGAACATGTACGAACCCACACAACTGAGCGGACAATACAGCGCAAAACAGAACACTAAGCGGTGTCATTACTCATCGTCATCATTCAGCTTCAGCTACTTCCGTTTGTGTTTGCTTTCACCGGCATTGACAAATACTTCCTACGTTATGAAATAGGAAAGTAATGATTATTCTAACGTTTTTTTTTTAATGGAATGCGTTGGCCAAAGAAGACGGCATATTTTATTACGTTTAGCAATGATTTCGATACGTTTCATTTCCAGTGGCTGGGGGTTTGGAATAATTCTTTAGAGACAGTGAATGTTGTCCAATGTTTACTACTTCTATGCTAATTAAGATTATTTTGAGCACCAGCTCCGCAAATCATCAATTACGATTAGAGATTAGCACCTTACTGATACCGGTGGTATATTGGAAACTCTTTCGCTCGAAAGCAAAACAATATTACAAGCATGATGCGCGCTTGGATGTGTGATTGTTTTCTCAAGTGTTTCTGTTGCGTATAAAGTGGTAATGATTGACAATCGTAGCAATCACAAACAAGTCAGAATCTTGCTATCGCAATATAATGATGACTTCGAAGATGATATCGTCCTCTATCCTCGTCCGCGTTGACATCTGTCATGCTGACACCTGTCAGTTATTGAGCCCTGGTGGTGAAGTTGGCAGGGAACTCCCAACAGTTTCAATGTGCACTCAACAGATGGCACTGCGATCACATAAGGGTAGTAATTATATGCCTTGTAGTGAGATATCTTGTTAATTGGATATCTTTGCTTGTATGAGGAATTGATTAAAGGGATATCTTGTTAATAAGATATCTTTGATGCCATCCCTAAACGTTAGGTTTCTATAGTTGTGTATGGAGACTCAATACACAACTATAGGAAGCTAACACTTCTAACGTACCGCAACTATAGGAGCGTTTACCCTATACATTTTAGGCGTTGTGTGTGTGGAAACGAAAGTCTAATAGCGAATTCATTTATTATCGGGGTTGGAACTAGTTAGGGTCCTCCCTTAGCTCAGTCGGTAAAGGCGCAGCTACAAAGCAATACCATGCTGGAGGTGGCTGGGTTCGATTCCCGGTCCGGTCTAGGAATTTTTCGGGTTGGAAAATTTCTCGACTTCCCTGGGCATAGAAGTATGATTGGACTTGCCATACAATTATACCAATGCAAAAATGGTACAGGCATCGAAAGCTCTCAATTAATAACTGTGGAAGTGCATCTAGAACACTAAGTTGAGAGCACGCTATGAGCTAATATGCGATATGCAATAAGCTTTAAATGCGAAGAAGAAGAAAGAAGCCATTTCGAAATCCAATATGATGGATTCCTATTTCAGATAAAAAAAAAATGGGAAATGCTGATGCAGTCCCATCAATATGGGTATTTTTAGAATAGCGGTGACGTCTGGAGATTAGAAATCAATATCCGACACCATTTTGTAATCCATCAAATACCCATACAAACGTTTTATTTAGAATGCGGGTTACGTCTTGAAGCCGGAAATCGATATCCGACGCCATTTTGTAATCCAAACGGCGGCTTCCGATTTGTGCAAAAGTGTCAAATATCGTACAATATGGGAAGTTTCAAGATGGGGATAAGCCGTAGATGCCGAAAATTGATGTCACGCCGTCTTTAAACCTAAGATGGCAGCTTTGGTTCAGAAAAATTGTGAAATACTGTCAAATACCGATCAATGTGGGTTTTTTTTTTATCGGGCTGACATCTAGAAGCCAGAAATCGATGTACGACGCCCTCTTGGAATTCAAGATGGTAGCTTTCAATTTAAGAAGCCAAATAGCCTACTCTTGGATTTCGATTTGTCGACTTCATACCGATTACAAAAATACCAATATTAATGTGTATTTGACTGTATTTCCACTTTTTCGTAAATCTAAAGCTTCGATTTCAAAATGGCATCGGATATTGATTTTCATCCTGTAGGCATCATCCCGATTCCAAAAATACCTTTATTGATAAGTATGTGACAGCATTTCCCACTTTTTCTTAAACTGGAAGCTGCCATCTTGGATTTAAAAATGGCGTCGCATATCAATTTTCGATCTCTAGATCGATATTGATGGGTAAACAAACCACCCAACAATGATAAATTTTACAACCACGTGCACAAATCTACGCCTAAATGAACCGAGTGAACAAAAGTAACAAAAGTCATAAAAAACTGCGCGAATTTGGATCAAACAGCTTCGCTTCAATGCAAAAGTACGTTCATTTGACAATGAAAGAAAAAATGAACACGAGTCAAACCAAAACAAACAGCATGAAAACCGATCGAAAGTGGTTTTGTTGATGTTGACGGGGATCTGCTCGAAGAGAAGACATAATGACTTTCAATCGAAAGTGATGGTTGAGAGCTTCATCGTCACTTGAAGATTTTCGATTGAAAGTGAGTGTTTGGGGCCCTGATACAAACAGATACACTTTTAATCTAGCTCGGTAAAATCTCCAGCAGCCGATTTCCTCGGCATTTACTTTTGTTGATATCTTTGCAAAATAAATTGCAGAACTACTCGGCAGTTGGAATCTTGGTAAAAAAAACTTAAGTGTGTACGACTGTTTTAATTTGTTTTGAACAGTTTCGTATTGAATAACAATTTAAAGACTGGTTCCGCTCGTTACAAAATATTTCCTCGATCAAGCAAATATATTTTTGCTCTTTAAAAAAAGAGGAGTGGCAGTGAGAGGAAGCAAACATAAGCAAGAAGATATTATTTTTCAAGAGAAAAGATTTGAAAATCGAAAGTGATCAAGTCCGCACCACTCAGCTAAAAAACAGTTATCCGTCAGAAAATGGCGTCAAACAAGCCTTGACAACTAATTGATGTTCTAGTTGATTTTTTCTCGCAAAAAACTACAGTTTGACAAACCGGTGGAAAAAAAAACGATTTTAAATTGGTTCTCTACTTGAATAGCCTATTGGTTGCAAGTATATCGATTAACATACCCCATTGTAGTCGACATTCTAGTACTACACTGTGTTTATTTTGATTACTTTGAAAATTTGACCGATAAGTTGAGGTGTTCGTGGATTTTCCAATGTTTGGAGGGGTGCAACAATTAGCTTGGGACCGAAGAGAGTACCAGAGCTGAGCCAAAAAGTTGAGCACGTTTCTTCAGGACCTTTGGTCTTAGAGTTACCTCTATGGTTTGACTTTCTCAGAGCCGTCCCAACTATCGAATGGCATTCGGTAGATGGGAAGAGGTTACGTCCCAACCAGCGTATGATCAACAATCAATACGAAACTAACGATTTTAAATTGGCTCACTACTTGACTAGCCTATTGGTCCCAAGCAAACGATTAACGTACCCCATTCTAGTCAAAATTATAGTACTACGCAATGTTTGTTTTGATTCGCTATGCAAGTTTGACAGATAAAATAAGGGGTTATTGGTTTTTCCTATGTTTCGAGGGGTGAATCGATTAGCTTGGGACCGAAGATAGTACCAGAGCTGAGCCAAAAAGTTGAGCACGTCATTTCGGGACCTTCTAGTCTTAGCGTTACCTCTATGGTATGATTACTGTATAAGATCGAAGTGTACTATCATAGAGGTAACTCTAAGATCAGAAGATCCCGAAGAAACGTGCTCAAATTGTTGGCTCAGCTCTGGTACTCTCTTCGGTCACTGCACCTCTCGAAACATTGGAAAATCCACGAACCCCTCAATTTATCGGTCAGATTTTCAAAGTGACTCAATACAAACATAGTGTAGTACTAGAATGTCAACTAGAATGGGGTACGTTAATCGATAGAAGCCATATTTTGGGCGAGATTCTGCATATGAAATAGAAATCTTGCCGCTGGGTGCCGCGCAAGCTCACTCCTGACCAGCGTTGCCAGTATTCCAGATTTATCTGGACTTTACAGATTTCCAGTCGTCTTGCCAGATACACAGATAGATCACGTTTATATCCAGATTTTTTAAATATTTTCCAGATTTTCTCACTGCAATTAACGCACCTCTAATAAAAAAAACAAACTTACTACTTTAATTACTAAAGGCAATCAACGTTGAACATTATTGCAACATCATACATGGAGTTGTTACAACATGTTTGCAATGGGTTGCATAATCATGAAAATTGAGACATTTTATAAACATTTTTGGCTGTCAAAATCTTAAAATTTTAAAAAATAACCAGCCAGGTTTTTTTATTTGGAGTTTTTGTTTAGATTTTGGCTATGATTTTTTTTTTAATTTTGGATTAATAAAAATTCAATATTACAATATGGCGGAATTTTCCTAATTTTGGAATTTAGAGAAATCGAAAACTGTTCAGTATTGAAAACAATAAATTAAGCTTTGGAAAATTAGCCAGTCTTTTGAATCTAGACAACCACTTTGAAGTATGTTCGTGATATTTTTGAAGAAAATTGATTAGATTTTTGTATAGAACTTTAAAGTACCACTGAATATTGAGTTAATATAAGCTTTCAAAAATATATGAAAATCGATAACAATTTAATTTCATAAATTAATAAGCCTTTTTGTGAATCTTTCAATTGATAGGCCCTTTTCGATAAGCCTTTGTGCTTGTTATCACAAATGGTACGCCCTTTGCTAAGCCTTTTCACAACGTTAAATAAATTCAAAACAAATCATTGGCCCTCTACACACTTACACCCAACCGGTGGATGTAAGATTCGCTTACAATTATGTGGGATTCATCATCAGAGGATGTAAGTGGAGACCACATGAACCGAGGATGCGATATACCTAGCTGCGGTCCAATGCAAGAAAATTGGAGACCGAAAAATGTAGAGTGTATTAGTGAGGTAAATTAATAATGTCGAAAAAAATTGGAAAAAGGTTGCCGACTGGACTCGGACAACGAACGTTGCCATAATCAGACCTGTGCTTTCTCCACTGCTCTCTCCATGCTTCTGAATAAAGGTAGCCTAAAAGCAAACAAGAAGCGCTCATTTCCTCTCACACTCGACTTCGTATGCTTTTTCTGCTGGAGAGATTCGAGGCAAGGGTGTGCGTCGTTCTACAATGTTCTACAATGTGCGTCGTTCTACAAGCTTACTTGTATAGTCGAAAGCGTAGGTAGAACATGAAATGAAAAAGACAAAAAACAATTACATCGCCTGCATGGTCAATTTCTAACATTCATTGCGATGTTCATGAACAGAGGATGATAGGAAACGAAACTAACATTCATTGTAATAGATTTTTGGTTTGCGTGAATGAACTTTAAATTGAAGGTCAAAGTTTTACCGAACGTTCAGCTGTTCTGATTTCGGTAAAATTTACCGAACAAGAAATCTTAGTGTGTACGTCACTAGGCTTATCAATGAAATGAAATAAATGAATGGTTGGCCGAGTTACCTTAGAATTCTGAATTGCCCTAGATTTCAGAATTTTCAGGTAATTCTGAAAATAGTTTACAGTGAAGTGTAAGTATGCAGTCTGTGTAACCTTTTGTTTGAAGTGAAGATGGAATAAAATTTCGTTTTGCAAACTCTGATGTCAATTGCATGGAGATTTTGTGAAGAATGGAAATAGTTAGGATTCGGAAAAGAAATCAAAGAAAATTCTTAAGATGAAACTTAAGGAGAATGCTGATATGCATCGTGATATTAATTTCAATGGAATTCTGTCCAATGTCTCTATGGAGATCAAGTTTTATCAAGTTCTAAGAAATCTGGCAATTTCTGGGAGGCTATTTTGGCAAAGTTCTTAAATACTTGAAGTATACTGAAGAGGATAAATCTGAGAAGAATGTGACGGCCATTCTGAAGAGCGTACCAAGGAAATTATTAAGAATATTCTAAGTGAATATCATAGAGAAAAATTGAGACAAAATTATGCCAATTCTTGGAAATTATTACCAGCTTGAGGGAATTATGAAATCAGAGTATGATTTATGAAAGATAACAAGAGATAATGCTTAGCACTCTTAGAATGTTACTGAAAAAGTTTGGATATTATTAAGATTAGTTTAGGGGAATCCAGAATAGAAGTATGATGAAATTCTAGAATGATTAAAATTGAAAGCTGTAAATGAAGTAAATTCAGACTAACAAAAAAATTCATGATCCGGGAACCAGGAAAAATATAAATTCCAAAATTTAGAATCATTTCATGATGCTGAGACTTCAAAAATGACGCTTTCAGACTTTCATTTTAGTTATAATTATTTATATTTTTGGCATAAAATTATTTGTAATGGTCATGTGGAGTTACCCGTAGCTTAGGTAAACTTTGTGTAATTACCACGATGTTAGGCTTTGATTCTCACTTCAGCCAGATTTTTAGCTTGAAATAAAATTGCCTACTGGTCTACCGAGTGTTGTGAGTTGTATGATGTCAAGAATTAAATTGGAAGTCTGATCAATCGCAGAGTAATATTACAATTATTTGAACATATTCTGGTACTACATCAGGACTAAATCGACTATTAGTTTAAAAAAAATCATCCCATCAAAGTTGCTTGACTCTTTGCTGCTTCAGAATCCTAAAAATATTTTCTGCAGTATTTTACCAAAAATTTAAATCAATTTTGAAATGCTGCGTAATGGATATTTAAACTTTTTGGGAACACTTCTTAACCTTTGGATGATTTTAGCAATGCTAACAAGTTGGTTTTATATATTTTTTAAACATGGATTTCATAAACATTCTGGTAGACTTGGAATAAATTCCAGATGATCATACTGACCGATTTTTACGGGAGATTGACACATCACTTTCGAAAGAGTGTTTGGACTTGATGATGCGAAATTGGGCGGACTTTTGGCGTCGATTGGTAATTGTTGATGAAACCTGGATCCACTATTACACCCTAGAGGACAGAATGAGTGCCCCCTCTTCCTAAACCTCAAAAGATGGCTCATCAAAAAAAAAAATCAGCTCACGTGATAAAATCATCGACGCCGCGAGGAGTATTTTGCGGACCTTCCGGAAAATTACTTTTCGAACGGGATCATGAAGTTGGAAAATCACTGGAATAAGTGTATAGAGCTAAAAGTGGACTATATTGAAAAAAATAAAATAAAAACATAAAATAAATGATTCCCAAGAAGGTTACTTTTCACCCCACCTAGTAGTGTAGTACTAGAATTTCGACTAGAAATGGGGTTCGTTAATCGATGTACTTGGGACCGATAGGCAAGTCCAGTGTGAGCCAATTTAAAATCATTACTGTTATTTAACTGTCAAAATATCTCAGTAAACAAAAAATCAGCGAATTATAACTGTCTCATGCAATGCCTTATTCGAAGTTGCTCGGATTAGCTGAATGAAAGCGAACCGATTTTAAGCCATAGGCTAATGCACTTGCTAGGTCACAACTTGTTGCTCTCTGTTTAGAGCTCTCATGGTGGTAAGCTCCAATCGGTATTATCCTTGGATTAAATCCCGATCAAGAATGTCTGGCTGGTTGAATGTCGACATCAGAGTTAATAAACACGACTATTAGAATGTGTAATGTAGATGACTTTTATGTAAGTACAGCCAGTGTTGGAAAAATCATTTTCAAAAAAAGTTCTATCACAGCTCATTGCAGAGATAAATCCCAAAGGAACTTCTCACAAAAAGTTCGCGAACGAGAGATGATAAAAAGTTCATGAAAGCCTAGAGCGAGAGACATTTTCATTTCGTATCGCGAAAGATCTTTCGTCTCTCCATCTCACATCATTTCACACGTACTCGTGATTCGAACCAACCAAATATCCCCTCAGCTTTGTTCTTTTTTTTTCCAGCGAGTAAAGGTAGGCGATGGTCACGCGAGAGAACTTTGAGATTTGGGCGTAATTGCTTTTGTAAACAAACACGTCATTCAGCGATTTCTCACGAATCAAAGCACAATCTAGCGAACTATACTATACCAAATGAATCATTCCTCTACCTGTCTGTGTTGTTGGTTTTTTAGATTGAACTTTAATTCACGAGAAATCGGCGAATTAAGTGTGTGTTTACAAAAGAAATTACGCCCTAATCTCAAAGTTTTCCGGATTTATTTATAGTTTTAGTTCTCAATGCAACCAGCTAATAGTAGACACTTGTAACTATTCACCAAGAGTCTAATCTTTGCTGACCAAATCATCATTTGTGGCTGTATACTCTTCGACAAGAAGAACTATGCTATTAGTGCGAAGTACAGTTAGACCACTGAGATTGGCGCTTAGAAATGTTTAGTGTTAGTTTAGTTTATAAAGGTATTAATATGGGAAAAGTGATTATTTTGTTCACCTCGTCTTTAAATTTCGACATAATGATCTACCAATAAATTTGCCTTGTGTACTCATAGGAAATTTTCTCAGCTACATTTTTTTTCTAAAGACCACTTTTTAATTTAACGTTGAGGAAATTAGTTATTAATTGATTTCTAATCTGCTAACTTTCTGATTTGATCACTCGACTGCATTAGGTAGAGGACAGCAATGTAACCCAGTAGCTCGCCCGGTAGCTTGAATTTCCACACAACCTTGAATGAAAATATTAAATTTGCTGGTCACTGGTGCCATAAAGCTACTGTACCTTTTTTCACGGATCTCAAACTGCAAAAAAATCTATTAAACATCGATTCTAAAAAAATAGTTTACTTGATAATTTTTATTCAGCAGGTGTATTCACTTGGGAATCTATCACTTCGCAAGTTGAAAGTATTTTGAGATTGTCTGTTAATTTCAAGTCTTGCAATACTTGTGGATGGAAAATTTAGATCGTTCTCAATCTGTCACTATATCAAAAGCTCAATGTACCTGGTACTTTGATTAATTTTGTGTTCATTTCCAGCCAACTGGTAATAATTTTTTGTTTTCTTTTTTTTTTCTGCCTATATTTTTACAGTTTTAATGGACATTGAATAACCTGTTTAAATTTTTTATCATCCTAAAATGCACACTAAAAATATGTTTTTGTCAGATCCTTGGTCAGCAAATAAAGCGTTTTGAAGTTCAGCAGTGCAGCAGTCCCGCATACCTTATGGTTTTACATAGGGAGGGTCTAGACCCTTTCTAGTTTTATATTGTTTTACAGGATTCCCAGTCATGGGAGAGGACAGTAATAGCCAGTGCTGTAAATTTTCATATCATTCGATTGAAGATGAACCACTACAACCATTCAATCAATTCTGTGTAAACGAATTCTCACATGACCATAATTTGAAGAGCCCATTTCTTATTCGAAGCTCATTGTCACTGTCAATTGAGTCACTCAGTATCATTTGATATACGACAGTGGAGCATGGAAGAAATCCAGGAAAATGGTCCGGAACAGACAAGTCGACCCGATGTCGGATCAATGTAAGGCTAATTTAAGGTCGATTTCGACCCAATGTTCGTTTATGTCGGGTCAATGTCGGGTCAACATCGGGTTGGGGTTTGATAGAAGTCAGGTTGGTGTCGGGTTGGCTTAGCTTTTTCGCCGGAATGTCGACCAGAGCTCCGTTTGTGTGTAGGTTACACTCAATCGAATGATATATAGCGTTTCTCAAATGAGAATGATCCATGCCTTCGTCAAATGACTAAACAACTGATATCACCCATTCGGAGGAGGTCCCCTTTGATAGCGAATAGCTACTTTTCCCATTTTCATCAAAAATGTTCAAATGATTTTGAGAATTTACAGCACTGGTAATAGCATAGTGAAAAAGTTCACCACCACCTATATTCCCAACCACCCCCCTGCATATAATTATTGCATAAGAGCTTACAGGAACGATATTACGAACACTAGTGATGAGAGGAGCCATGCATTAACTGTATTTCGTGAAAATGAGGATACATTAGGCGCTCCTCCTTCCGCAACCCCCTATCCTGAGGAACGGTTTTAATATAAAAATGGCTAGTCACAAAATCTTACACTACCCTCCCCGTTCCTCGTTAATGTCGCGTTGACACTTGTGCTGATTCATTCATTTTTTTTGCCAGAAACCAATGCACCAATCAATCAGTTGCACAAAACTGTTCACATCATCCTGATAACGGCTACTTTAAACGACAGGCGCCAGTAGACAGCCAGGTACCAGACTTATCAGTCTTTAGAGATTGTATTGATTTACTCGGGATAGCTTTCTGTCTATAATCTTTCCCTTGTGAAATGTGCAGTGCAATTTTCAAGAACAAATGTGGTGTAAAGAGATAGAGAGAAAAAATGATCTGATATTTTTCGTATCCTCACGTTGGTGATTCGAGTTAAAAAAGTTCGCTCAGGAAATATTGGAGTGTGAAACTAGTGAGGGAAAGTTCCCAAGAGAAAACGTATCGCAAGCGAAAATGATATTTTGGTGAGAATTCCTTCAATGAGTACAGCAAAGGACAGCCAGGCCTTAGCCTAAATGATAAGGTGAGCATGATTCTTATTTGTATATCCCAAGTAACCATCAAGCCCGCTAATCGCCTTTTTTGCAATATACACGGGAAAAAATCCGATCTTCGAAATGAGAAAAATGACTCACAGCGTATTTTCATGTTATAGACAATCAGTACTTATATAAAATGAAAGGCAAAAGGCGTATAATAGAAACCTATGTAGTGCGGTTTATGAACACGGTTTGCCAAGTACGTGTTACGCTTGTAGCGGTCTTGATTCCACTACATTATGAAATCATGAATTTACATGACGAAATCATGATTCATTGTTACGATTTCATGGGATGGCAAGTTTTTTCATTTCATGATTTTTGATTCATGAAAGTGGAATCGGATTTGCTTCCGTGTAAAACTGCCCAACTAACCAAAAGTTCCGCATTCAACGATTAAAATCATTTCCAAGCTCCACAAAGTTCAAATAAAGTTCCGACAGAACTTTCAAGTTCCATAAAGTTCGAATAAAGTCCCGGCAGAATTTTCAAGTTCCATAAATTTTAAATAAAGTTCCGACAGAATTTTCAAGTTCCATAAAGTTCGAGCAAAGTCCCGACAGAACTCTCAAGTTCCATAAAGTTCAAATAAAGTTCCGACAGAACTTTCAAGCCACATGAAGCAATCCGCACAAGTCTTTATTAGTAACACAATTTAATGTGCTTAAATATGAAATGATCAGTGGCCCAAATAAATCATAATTTTTATATTTATGCAGTGCATCAACATTCTATCCAAACATAAAAAAAATTAATTAAAAAGTAATTTCTTGGATTCGAACCCGTGTTTTTTCGGACATGCAATCTACGAACGCTAACCACTGCGCCACAAGTGTGTTGGAACACCATGCGGGCAAACACCAACTTAAAATTCATCAAGGTGTTGTGTTTCGTATTCAAGTCAGTCAGCTGGCTCTGAAAAATCCAACATTAGGCAAGACAACAGCTCTTTATATTATATCTCAGATGACGCAGCGGTTCGTGCTGGGGCTCTCACGCAGAAGCTGAGTTTAATTCTTCAAAAGCTCCAATTCTACTACTAATGCTGATATCGATAATCAATTCACATTAATACCTGTCTTTAGAAATAACTTTCATAAATGAGCGAACTAAACTATATTGGTGTAGAGGGCAAAAACCTTTTTTAAGTTCCGTTCAAGTTCCACCAGAAGCTGCTTGGAATACTCTTCAATTATGATACCATTACTTTCAAGTTCTTATAACGACTTAAAAATGAGGTTGCTTAGAATTCTATAGACTACCTCCAACCAAGCTGCTTAAGCCACAAATAGCCTTTTATCAGAACTTTTGGTTACTTGGGTGATATACGGCTGATAAAAAGTATGGAAGCCATATATTAACCTTATATTGCACAAAAGGCGATTATCGGGCTATTAGCGGGCTTGCTGGTTACTTGGGATCACTTGCTCATTCCGAAATTATTGTTCCAGCCCCGTTCTACGGTAGCATAAATGATGCAGTGTGTGATATGGCGTGTCGCATCCAGGAAAGAATCTGAATCGCGCTCGTCTTAATAGATAATTTGAGTGAGACAAAAACGTGATTTCGTTAGATGCTTTACCGTGCACTCTAGATGGGATTTCTCCTCTCCTAACGGGTCTGATTAGCTTGATCACGTTGATGAAATGGATTTTTAAAGGGGTCTTGTTTTGAATGCTTCCGCCTTTTGTGCATTTGCATTGTATGAAGCAGTTGCTTGAAGTTCTGATCGTATAATAACAATAATCAATTTACGTTATTAGAATGAATTTCATATTCTGATTCTGCGGTCACACAAGAAGTAAGGAACTTCAATTATCTCGTTCCAACATTTCGGTGCTGGCTTTGGGACCTTCTGCAGAGATAAACATTTAATCTTTCTTGCTTAGAATTGCAGTCCTGTGTTGTTCTAGCTTGTCGACAGGTTTCATGCGAAGCCTGAATTCAAAATTTATTTCAAAATTAATGATGTTAGAAACCGACAATGAAACGTCAGAACCTGGTTTATCCTGTTCTACTTTTAAATCATCCTGGTTAAACTCGTAAGCAAACCTAAGGATTCACAACCCACGGCTTAACACCTTTGACGTCAACTTATGAAACCCTACTGCCCTACTGCACTTCAAACGACCACTCACTCAGCACAACCTTCACTTGTTTCACTGTTCTCAAGTTTTGCACAAACAATGCTACAAACCTGCTGTAAATCAACCAAAATCCCTTCGTCAACGCCTCCAACAAGTAAACACGACCTTTCCCGGTTGATCCGTTACCATCTATCACTGACAAGTCGTAAAGTTACTCGCGTCACACACGGGATCACACGTCTGATGCCACTGGTGTTCTCTTCCGGAGAAACACGTCGTTCTTGGCCGCGGTCTGAAGATGAACTGAGTTGCCGTAGCTTTATACATGTAGCTCTCGTCTCTAGCAACGTCTCTTGGTCGCGGTTATGATTGGACAGATGGAATCAGTTTGCCGTAACTTTCTGGACTGCAACGTCTCTAGGTCGTGGTTATGATTGGGAAGATGGAATAAGTTTGCCGTAGCTTTCTGGGCTGGGTTTTCCCTACTGCTGTAAACAGAAGGGAACGTGCGTTTTGTGCATTTGCATTGTATGAAGCAGTTGCTTGAAGTTCTGATCGTATAATAACAATAATCAATTTACGTTATTAGAATGAATTTCATATTCTGACTCTGCGGTCACACAAGACGTAAGGAATTTCAATTATCTCGTTCCAACATTTCGTTGCTTGTCTTGGGACCATCTTCAGAGATAAATATTTAATCTTTCTTGTTAATATTATGTTTAGTCCTATTAATATTGCTTAGAATTGCAGTCCTGTGTTGTTCTAGCTTGTCGACAGATTTCATGCGAAGCCTGAATTCAAAATTTATTTCAAAATTAATGATGTTAAAAATCGACAAAAGGGGGCGACCCCGGCGTAGTGGTTAGCATCCATGCCTCTCACGCCAAAGTCACAAGTTCAAATCTCACCCCCGGACAAGTCACGAATGACCCAAGAGTGTTAGAGTGACTATAATATAAAAAAAAAACCCGAAAATGAAACGTCAGAACCTGGTTTATCCTGTTCTATTTTTAAATCATTCTCGTTAAACTCGTGAGAAAACATAAGGATTTACAACCCACGGCTTAACACCTTTGACGTCAACTTATGAAACAGCACTCCAGCATTTTGTCTTGAAAACGTGCCCTACTGCACTTCAAACGACCACTCACTCAGCACAACCTTCACTTGTTTCACTGTTCTCAAGTTTTGCACAAACAATGCTACAAACCTGCTGTAAATCAACCAAAATCCCTTCGTCAACGCCTCCAACAAGTAAACACGACCTTTCCCGGTTGATCCGTTACCATCTATCACTGACAAGTCGTAAAGTTACTCGCGTCACACACGGGATCACACGTCTGATGCCACTGGTGTTCTCTTCCGGAGAAACACGTCGTTCTTGGCCGCGGTCTGAAGATGAACTGAGCTGCCGTAGCTTTATATATGTAGCTGGACATAAAAGTTGAGTCTACTGCTGTAAACTGCATTCCATGCATTTTGACTAAAAAAATGTTTTAATACATTATGGCATAATAAGAAATTATGAAAAAACACTAATAAACTAGCCTGTGATCTTGCCTTTCTTATTAATGGATCACCAAAGTCGCTTGGTCGCAGTTATGATTGGCAAGATGGAATAAGTTTGCCGGAACTTTCTGGGCTGCAACGTCTCTAGGTCGCGGTTATGATTGGCAAGATGGAATAAGTTTGTAGGAACTTTCTGGGCTGCAACATTTGATTGTGTAAACAACTGGCTAGCCTGTGATCTTGTCTCTCTTATTAATGGATCACCAAAGTCGCTTGGTCGCGGTTATGATTGGCAAGATGGAATAAGTTTGCCGGAACTTTTTGGGCTGCAACATTTGATTGTGTAAACAACTGGCTAGCCTGTGATCTTGTCTCTCTTATCAACGGATCACCAAAGTCGCTTGGTCCCTGTTATGATTGGAAAGATGGAATAAGTTTGCCGGAACTTTCTGGGCTGCGACGTCTCTAGGTCGCGGTTATGATTGGCAAGATGGAATAAGTTTGTAGGAACTTTCTGGGCTGCAACATTTGATTGTGTAAACAACTGGCTAGCCTGTGATCTTGCCTCTCTTATTAACGGATCACCAAAGTCTCTTGGTCGCGGTTATGATTGGCAAGATGGAATAAGTTTGCCGGAACTTTTTGGGCTGCAACATTTGATTGTGTAAACAACTGGCTAGCCTGTGATCTTGTCTCTCTTATCAACGGATCACCAAAGTCGCTTGGTCCCTGTTATGATTGGAAAGATGGAATAAGTTTGCCGGAACTTTCTGGGCTGCAACGTCTCTTGGTCGCGGTTATGATTGGGAAGATGGAATAAGTTGCCTTTCTGGGCTGGGTTTTCGCTACTGCTGTAAACAGTAGGGAACGTGCGTTTTAGTAGTGCATGCAGCAAGATGTACTACACAGTATCAATTTAATTGAGATGGAGGGTGTGCGTCATCGGCTCATGTTTATATTCTTCTATGAAATCCTACTGCTGAAAACAGTAGGGAACGTGCATGCAGCAAGATGTCCTACTCAGCCAACGTCTCTAGGTCGCGGTTATGATTGGGAAGATTGAATAAGTTGCCTTAAATTTCTGGGCTGGGTTTTCCCTACTGTTGTAAACAGTAGGGAACGTGCGTTTTAGTAGTGCATGCAGCAAGATGTACTACTCAGTATCAATTGAATTGAGATGGAGGGTGTGCATCATCGGCTCATGTTTATATTCTTCTATGAAATCTATACACCACGGAGTACAAATTGATCAGACTGTTTTGACGAATCCAACTTAAACTCATGTGCGCCTGGTGCACTACCCGACGATTATCAGGTAGTGGCAGCCCTTGGTAATTTCATTATTTTTTTTTGGATAATTTCACCTGAACATTGCATTAAGTCCTCAGTAACATTGGCAGATGCTCTTCGTCGACTTTCTCTTTGTATCCCCACGGGCATGTAAAGACATTCCCAAGTATTTTTAGCTCACAGTTCGATAAAAGAAGCTTTTATCTAAATATTATCTAATACAACAAACACAACAAAAAAAGTCATGTGCTCAAGCTATTAACGAAAGAGAAAGTCGACGAAGAGAATCGTTACTAATTGATAATCTATTATTAAAGCCCGATAGAAAGTAAATTTGGACGTATTCAAGTGATCATAACTCGAGAATTAAACATCATACACGGTTGATCAAAACGTCAAACAGCTTTCAAACGATACATAACAAGTTATTACATTCCACCGTTTCGAACGAACTGTCGCACTTTACTTGTGATCGATGCCATCATAATCTGCACAGTCGCTGGTGACACTGTACCGGGGAACTTATTCCACATTAAACGCATTTGTTGTGCATTTGTCACTTCTTTACCGCATCCTCGAAGTTTTCGCTTGACAGTATTTTTCGATCGGTCTGAATTCAGGGCAATTTGGAGGCAATTGTTTGCAGCATACCATTTTACTACCTCCTTAGAGTAGTGGCAGCTGGCTAGATCCGGCCAAAACATAACGTTGGTCTTGTGTTGTCGAATGAAGGGTAAAATCCACTTTTTCAGACTCTCTTTAATGTAAACCTTCGACGTGAGAGACGAGATGTGATGAAAACCTTGGTTTTAAGACCACAACTGCAGATTCCTTGCCAAATCATTAGTTTCCGAGCAAACTTAACAGCAAAAACAATTTTATACCTGGAAAGAACATCCCCAAGACCAGTTGCTAGATAAAATTTGCGTCCGGGGATTTGTTTATAATCCATTTTGACATAACTCCAATAAAAAACCGAAACTCCATTCAAATACAGCCATCAATTTTCGTCAAAACTCGTTCGTATAGTAATCGTGCTCGCTTTTTGGCCACTAAATTTTGTTTCAGGGAGCGATTCGGCACAAAAAGACATATCCTTCTCTTGACAGGATGTGACGCACGGTGGAAAAGTTGGAACTGTATTTCTTTGCCAAATCACGTATGGAGACACCTGGGTTGCTTTTCACGTCCCTAGTGCTACTTTTATGATAGATGCACTGTGCTCTATCCACACTCAGAGAATCCTTGTAACGTTTGATTACAAGACTGACTTTGAGAATTTTAACACTTTTGCTATTTTTGAGGCAGACCACGTTGCCAAATAGAATTGAGAATTGAAAAAAAAAATGTAATATTATGAATGTAGCTACGTTAACAGCCATACCACATGGTACATTAATCCGGTAGATTTGTATTCGGATACGATTTGCAGCCATCGATTGAATCATGCAGGAACTTTGTTGGATTTATAATTAGCATTAGCATTAGCATTAGTACCGAACAAGTTGCACAATATCGTAGGTGGTACGAATTCAAAACTATTAAGAGCAAGACGGATATCTTTTACTGAACACATAGTAAGTGGCGAACAGAAATAGTTTTTGCAGTACTACAATAATTATTAAAAGTCGTTATGACAGCTATCCATATAAAACAATCCTTTAGAGATTACTTCGTCAAGATACATAATTTGTCAATTCATAATAAAAATCACTGGATAGCTGTTCAAAAGACAGTTTTAACGTGTGAAATGCAGTGTTGTTTAAATTCTGTAAGTGTTGCAGAAAGTTTTATATGTCTAGGCATCGAATTGGAAATATTTATTTCTTTATAATATAATGAATTTTGTGAAGCACAAGTCAAGAAATGTGGTGTTCTTATATTTCAGCCGCGTTTTTAGTATTATATCTATGAAAGTCACTTTGTCTTTCAATTCGATCACACAAATATCGAGGCAGCAATCCGTCAACTACTTTAAAAATGAACACCATCGTCAAATATACAATTCTTTGCTTCACCAACAACCATTGTAAGGCATCTAGCATCAAAGTTGAGGAAGTTAATCTATTGCATCTCAAAATCAAACGCATTATTTATTCTGCAAGTGCTGTAATCTCGATATTTGTGTTGCATTGGCCAGAAATAAAATGGAAGGGCAAAAATCTAGATGCGGAGAGATGATTGATTTGTATAGCTGTATTTTACTGGCAATAGTTAAATCGTTTTTCAGTCGACATAGAATTCCATACTTCGTGGAAATTTTCTTGATGACATTGTCAATGTGAGAGTTGAACTTAAATGTGTCATCAATGATCACGTCAAGATATTTAATCTCCCGAACGCGATCAATAGTCTCATCATCAATTACAACAGAGACGTTCTCATTTACTCTATTCCGCGAAATTACCATAAATTTAGTTTTACTTGTATTAAATTTTAACTGCTTATACTTCAACCATCTACTTAGAGAACGCAAATCTTCATTCAAGTGTAAAACGGCATCATCTTAATCCTTAGCTGCAATGAATAACACAGTATCATCTGGAAAAAGATTAATGTCGCAAAATTTTAAAACACGTCGCAAGTCATTAATATACATAATAAATAACAGGGGTCCTAATACACTTCCCTAGGACACTCCAAGGTTATTCCCCATGGGACTGGAAACTGAATCATTAAAAACAGTCCGTTGAGTTCTGTCAGACAAATAGCTTTCAAACCATGTATATGCAGTACTCGTAATTCCAAAGCGCTTGATTGATCTCAACAATAAGGGCCTTGAAATTGTTTCAAAAGCGCGTTTAAGATCCAAAAAAACAGCAACAATCGTGTCTTTACACTCCAAGTTATTTTTCCACTTCGCTAATACTAAATTCAACGCGGTTTCACAAGAATGATCTTCCAGATATCCCGATTGATCTGGTATCAACAAACTATTACTATTTAAATACTCCAACAACTGGACTATAACAACAAGTTCTACAATTTTCTCTAATGTGTGCAACATGTTGATGGGACGAAACTCTTCGGCTTTAATCGTTCCAGCAACTTTTTGAGTAGGATTCCTTCCAAATTTGTGGCACATGTCCAGTTTGTAATGATTCATTAATAAGGTCCAGAAAGATGTGGCCAATGACATGAAAGCAATCTTGAATAACTCTAGCATTAACATTATCTACTCCAGCCGATTTTCCTAATGAAAAACAAATAACTCTTAGTTCATCTAATGTAATTGGGTAAAAAGCTTCAAATCTACAACTACTATCAACTGCCTGTTTTATTTCGTCAGGTTCATCGACCAATTCAATGGATTGATTAATCAATGAAACACTGTCTACAACATAATCATTAATCTTAGCTGCAATTACTTGTTTTGACTGTTTTAATGTGCCATTAAAAGTTATGGACCGCGGTTTGCAATTACTAGGTTTTAATAAAGATTTCAAAATTTTCCATAACTCTTTGCTGTTGTTTTGATGCTGATCAGGGCTGGCAAATGTCATTTTCAATGAAAGATCTCACGCGATATTTAAAGAGAAACTTCAGTCACTAGAAACTTCAGTGATAGTGTTAAGATCATCGTTGTTACAAGGTCATTTATTGCTATTAAAGTTACTTGTACAGAGGAAGTCTTAAACATGTATTCACTTTACCGATTACATAGGGCTGCTTGCTTAAATTCATCTAAATAAGTTAGAAATTTTAATGTCAAAATCGCATAAGAATTATTCTCATGAGTGCTTGATCATTGGAAAATGACAAGAAAGCTAATGGTAGGTAGTTTCGTCCCATGAAAGTAAGAGGACCTGTTTTCTCATTGTCAAATGACGGCCGTGATATTTACCAGCTCTGATGCTGATCAATCTGCCTTTGAACATATTCACAACGAGTTTTCTTTATCGATTGTGAATACTTATTGCACGCGATGGTGTACCTATTCCAATGATTGTCATTATTTGATCTACAAAACTTTTTGTACCATTTGTCCCTTTTTCGTTTAAGACGCAAAAGATCCAAATTATACCAGCTGTTCGAGTTCTTCAAAGAAACAAACTTTTGCTCAACTAGTTGATTGGTACACGTTTTCAAAGCGTTATTAAGAACAGCTGTAGATTCATCTAAGTTACCGGCCGCAAATGGAAAACCCACGCTCCTCTCAACAAGATTCGAAACAGCTGGCTTCGAATATTTCCTCCAGCACTTCAATTTTACAAAATTATCGTTATCGTTAACATGGTCTAAGACTTTAATCACTAAGGTCTCATGATCGGATATTTTCAAATCAGTTTCCGTAAGTGAACAAATGGAATCAAAATTGGAATAAACGTGGTCCGTTTGCTTTAAATTAAAAAAAAACTCAGCTAAACGCTTCAAATGATTCGAATTATGGTTATCACGCCAATTAATATTAAAATCACCAGCCAATATATTGAATTTACTAGAATCAAGGAATGTCTCGAGCCAGTTCTCTAAAACTTCAACAAAACGCTGGCCACTAGAACTGGGAGAATGATACAAACCACCATAATTACCCATCTTCATGCCACGTACAACTGTAATGCCCAAGAACCAGTTGCCATCAATAACTTCGTTGGTACGAAGGTTGAATTGAACTGATTCTTTGACATAAATAGCAACACCGCCAGTGTGTCTAGAATGTGATAAACAAGCAGCAACAATATATCCCGAAATGATTAATTGTTATGATTAATTGAGCTGAAATTTTTACGCAGAACTACAAATATGTTGAATTTCACGAGTAAGAAATTCAAATTTTTTGAAGCACCTGCTGGAAGGTGACAATAAAATTAAAATTTGTGCAAAGCTGATCGGACAAAGGCCAATGGAAAGCAAGTTTTGAGTCAAAATTTCAGCTCAATTGATCATGTAAAACTTGGTTAATTTTTAAGTTTGGACTTGTGTGTATGTAATGAGAAGTCACCACCAACGTTTTTGCAGCAAAGTACACTTCTGCGTTGAAAATAATCCCTTAAAATAGCGCTCACTCACGCCAGACAAAATACAAATATTAATCTTCAGAGTTCTATCATTACTAGCGTGTTGATATGGTCAGTGCTAAGTCAGACCAAACTAAGTGACATATTTTTTTTTTTATTTCGAGAAAAACGAATTTAAAGTTGGCTGTTCAATATGGTTTCTTATGTAATGGGACAAATCATTTCACCGTTTTCTCTTGCTACTTGTTAAATTTTTTCAAATCTGGCTGATAAAGTGAAATTTAGCTTAGGGAGTTCCTGATCTTATGATATCATTAACTATTTTTTTTTATTTTGCTACTTAGTCCCTTCTGACTTAACGCCGACCATATGATCTTGTATAGTAAAATGAAGTGCTATTTTACAATCGTCCATTTATATTTTTACTGGTCTGAGTAAAAATATTCTGAGGGATTTTTTTAGCGCGACAGTCTACTTTGGTGCAAATGCGTTAACTCGTTTATTTTTCCACCAAATGGGCTGAAAGCTTCATAGGCTTCCAAAACATCTATTTTAGAAGATTTCCGCATAAGAACTTGTTCAAGGACACATAGTTCCAGAGATATTCCGGTATTATTTGGGGTGCTAACATGCTAACGGTATCCCAACTACCGTAAGGTTGCCATCCACCGCTCACGTAGTCTTCCTTTACCTTCATTTAGCATCCTTTCGACAAGCAATTGCGTCTTCCTAGGAGCATGAGTGGTGATCTTTCGGTGATTCCAGTATATCTCTGGAACTATGTGTCCTTTAGCGAGCCTGCATGAATCTATACTAGAAGATATTTCTGGAACCATCTAAAAACTTCACCCTATTTCAAAAGCCACATGTGAAAAGGGAACACTAGTATTCTGCGAACAAACCCTTGCAGTCCCTTCTCTCGACACCCGACAACAAAACATAACATGTGCCCGACAGCAGCCAGTTCGTCCGACGGCATTCTTACTGCGCAATAACATGTGACTGTTGCATTGAACATTCTCAATGCGCTCTCTCAGGGCGCTCTCTCAGGGCGCCATCGCCGTGCGCTGTTTCGCATGCCTTGACTCTCGCGGTCCTATCATATTAATATGATAGGACCGCGAGAGTCAAGCAATGCGAAACAGCGCACGGCGATGGCGCCCTGAGAGAGCGCATTGAGAATGTTTCAATGCAACAGTCGCATGTGAGTACTAGTCCAATTGAGAATTAGGTTGCTTGGGATTACCGTGCGGGACCGAAATCCGTACAGCACCGAAATCCGTGCACCCTGTTGAATTTGTTTATTTATATGCATCATAACAATGTAAATATTATACATGAATACATATTCATGTTCATTCATGCATTAGCTTGATGTTTACGTCAACAATTAAGCAGTATGTAATGCAATTAAAATAAGAAATATAAAAACCTTATCACGTGTCGGACATTTCTGTCAATCGGTTGCGTTCTTAACGATTTTCTAAGAAAATCTCTCGGATATACTTCCAGTTGTTAAGCGTATTTAAGTGATTTTTGCAAGTACTCGGAAAAAAATCCGTTCCCGAAAACGGGAACGGACCGTGAACTAAAAATCACGGCCAGCTATCCAGAACAAAATTTTCTCAAATATACACCGTGAACTATGGTTCACGGCTGTGGTTCACGAATATGGGAACTCTTTTTTTCCCATGTAGTTTCCTGAAGGCCGATCGGAAAGGTAAGTGTTTATCGTTTAATACCTCAATTCTAAGCAATGGATTCTTCATATGGTATTTATTTATCAAAATTAGTACTGTACGGATTTCGATCCAAATATAACAGCTGATTCTAAATCCGCACACTTGTGCATTAACAATGGCGACTCCACTTTATCCAATGTTTTTCAGCAGATCATGGAAGCTAAGTACACGCTGGAGGATTTGGAGAAGACTGTGGTAATGGTGCGTGCGGGGAATTCTTACCGAGAAGCATACAGGGATTTTGCCGTTCCATTCACCACCATAAGAGACGGCATCTCGGCATCTCGGACGGCATTGAATCGCTGCTCTCTTATTTTATTCGTATTGTAAATGTTATATTCTTAATATCTTTTAATGAAAAGCGTCAATAACCAGCCGAAAAGGAAAACAACGCAGCTCCCCTACAGGATATCATCAACACGCATATACAAATTACATAGAGCAAACAGAAATGGGCAAGAGAGTATTCCCAGCAGTACACACTTAGAAAAATTGATGTAAATTTAGGTGCTCTGAGACTGACATATACGAGCGTTAATTTTGACATAAAATTGAGTCATAATAGACGCGAAATTCAGCTCAATCAAACGTACTTTCGAACTTTTCAGTCTCGGAGAACTTAACTTTACATGACATGTTTGTTTACGTCTTATCCTTTGTGTCAAAGATGGATTCCGTCACGTGTAAGATTAAGTATTTCTAAGTGTGTAGCCACCAGCGAGGAATGGCCGGAAATATACATGAAAGTAGAACGGGAGAAAATTGATAAAGAGAACACAAAGAAACAAAGGATTGAGGAATGACAAAACAAAAAGGTTGAGCGAGAGAGGAAAAGGAGGAAAAAGAGGAAGGAGAGGAAACAAAGTTGGAAGCAAGTAAGCATTATAACTTGAAAAGGCAATGGCAACAATGAAGAAGAAGCAGAAGAAAGCTGCGGAAAAGAAGCAATGGAAGATCTGCATTTTTATTATTATTACTCTCCTGACGTTTTAAATTAAATTAAGTTTTAGTCGTTAACTTACCAATTTTATTTTTCATGCATAAAACGAAAAACTAATCCTTGATGTCAGTTCATTGTCTTGTTTGTTGGTTTCTAAGATGGGTGTATTTTTTTTTCACATATCCGCTATTATAGAGCTACCATCTTAGGAACCGCTTATTCTATCGCTTGATGCGAGTGGGTTGGTGAAGCGTTTCCATCATCGGTGTATTAAAGATGTTTCGGTAGTCTTCTCTTCAGTTTGCTATTATTGATTCGACAACATTGTCCAGTTTAGTCCCAGTTAATAATGTTTTGTAGCGTTGATCTGGAGTACCCCCAAGTTCCAAAGTATGGCGCATCTTGAATGAATCCTCAAACATGATATTAGTTAGCATAAAAATCTAGAACAGTTAAAAGAAATCAGTTACCTTTCCTTTGAATCGATTGGAGCATCAATTAATCTAACGCTGATATCACTAGTTAAAAAATAAAAGTTAAACAAAATGAACTTGATCGAAGTCAAATTTTATCACGAAAATTTTTAAATAATTAATATTACTTCATTACAGCCGGAGATATTTGTGTTTTAGTAAACACGTTTTTTTTTAAGTGAGATTCCATTTTTTAGCTATATCTCCAAAACTATCCTCCTGAGATTTTTTTTGACTACATTTTTGAATTCCGCGTACGATTTTACATGGGAAATGACCTTCAGCGTATAAAGTTCAAATATGCTGTAAGCAAGTGTATTTAAACGAGTATAGCTGTTTTGGACTCCTAGCCAAGCAACTTCTAAAAAAATACATTATTCAAGATAGCCACATATTTTTTTTTTCATTGATTTGCATCGATTCACATTTATGTACGGATTTTGATTCATCCTCAAAACAGTGTACGGATTTCGATTCAAAATTGTACGGATTTTAATTAGCTTACTAGCAACACGTCTCGGTCGTCGGTCTCCGGTGTTTGTTTACGAAATTTTAAACTGTTTTTTTGTATGTTTTTGTGCACTGTTAATTATTGACAAAGGATTTGTGTATGTCCTGATGGTTGATCCTTCCCATACCAGCGATAGTGAATAGTGACAGTGAACCGTGCCTGACTTTTCACGGTGTTTACTTTGTGACACCAGTCCAGTGACTCGCCTTTGTTGCATTCGCTCATTCACTTACGCTCGCGCTTTTTCGTTCAAAACGCCATCTTTCAACAAACTTCGGAAGCGTACACGTTGACCATACACGAACTTAGCCTACATTTTTGCGCTTCCCAACTACCGTCGTATTGC
The DNA here is from genome assembly GCF_037179485.1 of Ochlerotatus camptorhynchus. Lineage (NCBI taxonomy): Eukaryota > Metazoa > Arthropoda > Insecta > Diptera > Culicidae > Ochlerotatus > Ochlerotatus camptorhynchus. The sequence continues at coordinate 1,283,075 of NW_027040692.1, read as the reverse complement.
GGAGGATTGGAACAAAGCAGTTTTCATCGTCGCCACTAAATGGATACATGCCAGGTTTGCCCGCGACCCTTGAACTCGGGTAGGGTAATAACGTGCAGTGGAACGTGTGGCACGACATTCCATCACACTTGCATAGGGCTAACTAAGGTTCAATATGCATCTTGGACTGCGAATGTTGGACTCTATTGGTTCTGCAACGCTTGCCGCTTAAATTTCGAGCCTGCCGTTTACGACCGTGAAAAAACGATTATGAAAGCCCTCCGCGAGCTTTTAATACGAACAGATTCAATGGACACTCGGCTAGGAAATTATGGTGAGAATCTTCGTAAAATCAACAAAACAATCTACGGCAAACAACAACAAACGAAGCAAACACACCAATCAACTTTCCTACACGACCTGGATCAACTTACTCTTGACGACACCTCGGAAGATCCTATCAATCGTTCAAGGTCTTGCGAAGAGACGTCATTCTTCGAGGTACTTGACGAAATCAGCTCCACAATTGCTCAACCAACGGAAAAGTTCGTGATCGGTTCCAACAAGCGGGTGCGGATACTGCCAAGCCAACCGTCCTCAAGTTCCGGACCTGCTGGCAATAATGCATCTCGTTTGAATGGTTCAACGCAATCCACTCCAACTCATGAACCGAAATCTTTGACCGTCGACAATCCGGCTCCCCTCATCAACATCGATCCCCATGACGAAGGCAATGGGTCTCGCATCGACTCTGCAGTAGATAGCACAAGGTCCCGCATACAACCTGGCAGCAATACCAGACCGAGCATCACATCCCTGCGAATCGCAAAGAAAGACCAGAATGTGAACGACATGGTTTCTTTCTACGTGACTCCCTTCGCACCAGAACAAAATGAGAATGACTTGAAGCAGCATGTCCAGGACATCTCTAATGTTGATTCGTCTCAACTCAAAATCATCAAGCTAGTTCCCCGAGGAAAGAGTATGGAAGACCTTTCATTTGTCTCTTTCAAAGTGACCGTTTGCAAAGCAGTATCGGGAGTAGTCGGCGATCCGTGGTATTGGCCTGATGGAATAACAGTCCGCATGTTTCAGCCGAACCAAAAAAATGGACCCTCTGCCCGTCTTCACAAATCATCATAGACCACTCTTTCATCCCAGGACGCATCGTAACAAGCTCTAAGGAAGACCCTCATCCGTCTGACACAGTCGTGCTGCATCCTGAGTCCAACGACCAGCGTCAAAGTCGTCCTGGCCCTGTGTTCAGCTCTGGAGGCGGGGTCTTCCAAGCTGCCCTCTCAGGCAAGTACCATTCCGACATGAACAATTCGTACGTTGAAAATCTTCAATCCCGCAGCTTCAATACCTCCAGTTCAGCACAACGCAGCAATGCGAGCCTAGCGGACAACTGTCATCATCCAACACTCCCAAGAGCCGTGATAACGAGCTCCAATGTTACCAAACAACATCCGGGACGCCTACTTTTCAGTACATTGGAGGACCCCGAGCCCCCCATCACAGTCGAGCACATCCAGCCATCGTTCAGCAGTCGTCCCGGCCCTGTGTTTGGGTCAGGTGAAGGGGTCCTCCAGCCTGCACTGTCAGGCAAGTATCCACTTCTCTCAACTTGTTCCCTGCATAATGGTTCTCCGAGTTTCAGCGAACGTGCAGCATGTGACAATGACGTGATTGCTAGTATTGACGACGATGCCCATTCAACCGATCAGTTTACATCCATCTACTACCAAAACGTAAGAGGCCTGCGTACCAAAACGAACGAGCTGCGATTGCTTCTATCGAGCTGCGACTACGATGTTATCGTGCTAACAGAGACTTGGCTGCGACAAGACATAAAGGATGGAGAACTGTCGTCAAATTATGCAATTTTCAGATGCGATCGTAGTGAACTTACGAGCCAACTATCGAGGGGTGGTGGTGTACTAATCGCCGTCAAAACGAGTCATCAGTGCTGCGCAGTATCAGTGGCCGACTGTGAGCAGCTTGAGCAGACCGTTGTGCGGTTACAACTAAAAAACCGTTCGGTATACGTCTTTGGAATATACCTTCGACCAAATTCCAGTCCTGAAATGTACTCTGCTCACGCCGACGCAATCCGAAAGGTTTGCGATAAACTTCAAGACGATGACGTTGTTCTAGCGTTAGGCGACTATAATCTTCCCGGACTCTGCTGGCGCTTCGATGGCGATATCAATGGTCATTTACCATCAAACGCCTCAACAGAACAAGAACTTGCGCTTACCGAGCCGATATTTGCATGGGGTTTGGTTCAGATCAACTCTTTAGTGAACGTCAATGGCAGGACTCTCGATCTTGCATTCGCTAACGCTCCGGACTATATTGAGCTAATTGACCCTCCAGTTCCGCTCCTGAAAATTGACCCCCATCACAAGCCATTTCTCCTACGACTCGATACTCATTACACTACGAGGAATCACGCCAGCGCTCAAATGGGTGTAACCTATCTAGACTTCAGAAGATGTGACGTAAACCTAGCGAATAACGAACTTTCGGCTGTTGATTGGCTCTCACTGTTGAATCGACCCTCGATAGACGAAACTGTGTCCGTTTTTTATGATAAACTGCACAGGATCTTTGACAAGGTTGTTCCTCGCCGTCACTGCACTTCCAACGCGGTAAACAGAAAACCCTGGTGGACAGGGGAATTACGTCAACAACGCAACAGGCTTCGTAAGGCTCGTAATCGTTTTTTCAGTGTGAGATCAGACGAGAACAAGAACAACCTCCGTAACATCGAAAACAGCTACAACGAACTCCTTGCATCGACCTATGAAGCATACGTCAACAATCTCCAGTCAAACTTGAAGCAGAACCCCGCATCGTTCTGGAAGTTCGTCAGGGACAGCAAAGCAAACAAACGCATTCCCTGCAATGTCGAATATGAAGGAGTGACAGCTGCAACACCTAGTGAATCTGCAACTCTATTCGCTGACTTTCTCAAAAGTGTGTTCAGTACTTCTCCACCGATTCCTCTTCCCGGAAGTTTCCAGCGAGTGCCATCGTACGACGTGAACCTGCCTACTGTATGTATCTCTCCAGAGGAGGTACTGAAATTATTGAACGACCTGGATGTTTCGAAGGGAGCAGGTGTAGACGGATTGCCTCCTTCCATTATCAAAGCTTGTGCATTAAAACTAGTGACGCCCGTAACCTTGATATTTAACCAATCGCTATCAAAAGGTGAATTTCCAACCATGTGGAAAACTGCTAAAATGGTGCCAATCCACAAAACTGGCAATCTAAATCGAGTAGAAAATTACAGAGGCATTTCGATACTTTGCTGCCTCGGTAAGGTTTTCGAGAAACTGGTGCACCAGTTTTTGTACAATGCATCTAGACCGTTAATATGCGAGTTCCAGCATGGTTTCGTGGAACGGCGATCAACAACGACCAATTTGATGTGCTACACAAACACTCTGTTCCACGAAGTCGAGGCTCGTAGTCAGGTTGACTCAGTCTACGTGGACTTCTCTAAAGCATTTGACACCGTACCACACATCCATATCACTGAGAAACTTCTGCACATGGGCTTCCCTATTTGGATCATTGAGTGGCTCAAATCTTATCTAACAAATCGCAAAGCTTTTGTTCAAATCGAGACTGAAGAGTCATCAGTTTTCGACGTAACCTCTGGAGTACCTCAAGGAAGTGTGCTAGGACCACTTATTTTCATTCTGTACATCAATGACCTTGGTCTCCGCTTATCGTCTGGCAAATCTTTCTTCGCAGACGATTTTAAACTATTCAGGGTAATTGCATCGGTCTTGGACTGTGCTGCCATACAAAACGACATTGACGAATTGTTGAAATGGTGCGAAGAGAACGGGATGAACGTTAACATAAAAAAATGTAAAGCGATTTCATTCACACGTTGCCGCACTGTGTTGAAATACAGCTATAAGATCGGGCCCTCTACCCTGGAACGTGTAGATTCTATTCGTGACTTAGGTGTTATATTGGACAGCAAACTGAGATTCAACGAACAAATCTCTACAACAGCTGCAAAGGCCTTTGCTGTCCTAGGATACATTCGACGCCATGCAGCCTTCATCACCAACGCTTATGCTTTGAAGGCGTTATTTTGCTCATTGGTACGAAGCATACTTGAATACGCCGCACCTGTTTGGACACCGTATCAATCTACACTAGCCAGCAAATTAGAACGAGTTCAGAAATACTTCGTTCGGTTTGCTCTCCGCCACCTACCATGGAACAATGAAACACACCTGCCTCCATATACCTCACGCTGCTTATTACTTGACTTGGAAACGCTGTCTGCCAGACGCCTGAAATTGCAGCGTATCTTCATCTTCGACATTCTTACGGATCGCATCGACTGCCCTGCGCTGCGTCAGCTTGTCAACTTCAACGCTCCATCTCGTTCACTTCGAACTCACGCTGCGCTTTACGTACCTCATCACAGAACAAGCTATGGACATAACAACCCTCTGAGTACCTGTATACGTGCTTTCAACACTGTTTATGATCAGTTTGACTTTAACATTAGCAAAAATGTGTTTAGTACTAGAATTAGAAATTTAGATTAAGTTGCAGTCTGAACGAGTATATCGAAGACGAAGGAATAAATAAATAAATAAATAAATAAATAAATAAATAAATAAATAAATTCAATCGTAGAACGCTGCACGGATTTTGATTCAAGATATGTGCAATAGGGTGCTTCATTCTGAAAAAAGTGATGAATTTCTGATGGGCCACCCTCCAGTTCGATTCATAGCCCCAAAATATGAACCTGTGCAAAAATTGGTAAAGATTGATGAAGGTTTAGAGGTCGCGCCAATGATTTGAAATTTGTATGGGAATTACTATGGAAGAATTTAAAAAATCGCTTATATCGCTATAACTTTGCTTCTACTTGTCCAAATGTCGAAAAAATTTAGTATGTTATTGCTATGGCAGTAAACAAAAAGCCTACAGTTGCTACGCTCAGTTTTGCAGCGTATCAAGAATTATAAAAATGTGAAAAAATGGCAAAATAGGGTAAATTGACAGATGAATATGTACAAGGCAACAACGCCAATTTCATCGCAACAACAACAGGCTTGTTGATCATTGTCATGACAACCACATATTTTTTTTTTTCAACGTTTGGACAACTACAACCAAAGTTAGAGCAATGTAAACGAAAATCAATAATTTCCCATACTAATTCACCAAAATCTCCATACAAAATCCAAATCATTGGCGCGACCTCTAAACCTTCATCAATCTTTACCATTTTTTGCACAGGTTCATATTTTGGGGCTATGAATCGAACTGGAGGGTGGCCTATCAAAAATTCATCACTTTTTTCAAAATGAAACACCCTAATGTGCAATTTAAATACTTTTTTCTAATAACTAAAGGTAATTTTAAGACCTGGTGTTTGCAAATAATGGTAAAATAAAGATAACTGTATAGGAAAAAGATGTGATACAGAGCATTATGTGATAGCATTATTTTTTTTTTTTTCCTCTGTTCGGGACATAACACCACTGCGACCAGTAATTTGATCTATTGTAGTATATCCCGTGTCCTTAGTTTAGTGCATGTCGTATTACTCCATCACTATTGAGAAATGATGAAGTATTCGGTTTTGATACAGTTGTCATTCTTGCCTTCATCGCAAGGAATCGATTCTAACTGAAAGGTTCCGCTATTTATACCCTTCGGAGTTGGAACACCCTCCAAAGGCGCGCCCCTTTGTCAGTCAAAATTGGATTCCTTAACAACAAAAACAAGCTATGACACCGATAATGACCATGCATCAGAACCCTAGTCTTAACCACTTCAAACTAGGGAACAACGATTAGAAGATTAGGAATCACATAGGTGAAGACTAACTAACTCATTTTTTCCTTGTTTCAAGATCATCCTCGGTCCAGGCAACCCGAGGACTTATCACTATCAACAAGGCATAAAAAGTAACAAGGACTAAGATGTGTTCCTTTGATTACTGAAAAATCCTGTTCCCCTAGTTTGAAGAAGTTAGGACTAGGAATCGGTGGTAGATCTTACATCCCGTAACGTACCACGAAAAGGTGATCTACCCACGTTACGGGGTGATAGCATTATTTAGTATTGACTGTTATTGATTCTCTCGTGCTTAGGTGTACGGATTTCGGTCCCGCACGGTATCTGAATATTTTATCTCGGGAAAATATGTTTGATGATTCCTGGGGGACTGATTTGGACGAAGAGTTATAACTAAAAAGTTTCCTAATTTGAAAGCTCCAGGTGATGATGGAATTTTCTATATACTAATAAAAAAAAAAAACTCCCAGAGAGCACCTTGTCTTTCTTGGTAAAATTATTTAACATATGTTCAAATTTGGCATACTTTCATGATAAAAGGAAAAATGCAAAAGTTGTTCCAATTTTGAAGCCGGATAAAAATCCAGCTGAAGCTTCTAGCTACCGTCCAATAAGTTTGCTTTTTTTCAATAAGTAAACTTTTTGAAAAGATAATTTTAAAAAGAATGATGCATCACATAAATACGAACTCATTTTTTGCGGATGAGCAGATTGGATTTCGCCATAGGCATTCAACTACTCATCAACTCTTAATAGTTACCAAATTTAATTCGTTCAAACAAATCTGAAGGCTGCTCAACTGCAGTTGAATTTCTAGGCATAGAAAAAGCATTTAACAGTGGTTTTGATTGCTAAATTGAAAAAGTTTAATTTTCCATTCTATATTATGAATTAAGTTCAAAAATATTTAATTCTGCAGGTAAATTAGCAAAATTCAAAATCTGAACGACTACCTGTTACAGTAGGAGTTCTTCAGGGTAGCATTCTTGAGCCTATATTGTGTAACATTTTCACTTCGGCCCTTCCTTATTTGCCTCAGGGTTGCCACAAACCTTTGTTCACTGATGACACAAGCATTTCCACTAAAGGAAGAAGTCTTCATGTTATGTGCAGCAGACTGCAGAAAAGTTTCATCTTATTTATAAAAATTGAAGATTTCTCCCAATGCTTCCTAAACTCATATTATAATACTTCCACATAAGACTTTATGAAACCTTTATAGTCACTATGAACTGAGTTCCAATTTCTTCGTCAAGCCAAGTTCAATATCTTGGATTAGTACTTGACCAAAAATTAACTTTTACAGATCACATTGAAGGCATTCAAGCCAAATGTAATAAATATATAAAATGTTTGTATTCTCTTATAAACAGGAAATCCTATCTTTGCCAAACTTCTAATATTTAAACAAGTTTTTAGACCGGTCGTGCCAATATGGTCTAGTTGTTGCACGACCAGGAAAAAGCAAAAATTTCTGAAGATGATTTTGAAGTTGCCTTCACTGGCGTGCACAGGTGGGGCAATTCTCCCCCTTTTTATAAATAATATTTTAATTTCCACATTTACAAAATTATAATATAAAATAACTTGATTTCTTGATAACTTGATTTGAGGGTAAAATAACTTTATTTCATAATATAAGGGCACTGAAAGCCTTTTATTGCGTCAAATTCTTTGAGATGGTGCCTGATAATTGCACCAAAAAAAGAGCATGAGGGACAAACCACAATGAACTTTTTTGGTCAAAAATTTTCTGGAGCAATTTTTTTTTCAAGGGTTTTCATGGAGGGTTAAAAGAAGAGAATAAATTTAAGGTTGAAACAATTCTCCTTCGTGGTGGTAAATCAATGAAAAGTTTTTTTATTGAATATTTCTGGTGTAAAAATATCGTTAAGGTGCTTCCGTGCTTCCGTACATTAACGTCTCTTTAAACTGTTCCCCTGGTAGAGGAGAATTAAGTTCATTCGAAACGGCCCAGCTATCATCAAATGAATAGCTCTGGTGGAAAAATTGAATCACGCGTAAAATTTGGAGGTGCACATTTAACTAAAAATTTCTGGTGGAAAGTTCGCAACACTGTGGTGAATGTAGAAGCATGGTTTATTCATTTTTCTGGTGTTAATTTGCATCGTTCTGATGAATGCAAGCTTCATTGAAAATTTATGATGGAAAATTTGCATGAAGAGGCAAAGCCTGAAAATTGCACCACAAAGGTGCATGGTGAAAAAAACTTCACTTACAATTTTTGGTGCTCCGTTCTAGTGAATGGAGGAGCATGCTTTATTGAAAATTTCTGCTGCATAATTTGCATCGTTATGATAAATGAAATGAATAGAAAATTTCTGGTGGAAAACTTGCACTGGTCTGGTAAATGAAGGTACAAGCTATATTTAAAATTAAGCCATATTGAAATTTTTTGGTGGAAAATCTGCACCGTTCTGGTGAACGGCTTAAGGGCAAGCTTTAAGGAAAATTTTTGGTCTAAAATTTGCATCCTTCTGCTGAATAGAGAAACAAACTTTAATAATAATTTCTGGTGTAAAATTTGCACCATTCTGATGATTGGAGGGAAGTTGCTGTACTGAAAATTTATAGTGAAAAATCTGAAAATAGGTGCAAACTTTATTTGGTGAAAAACCTGCAACATTCTGATGATAGGAGAAGCCAATTTTATTGAAAATTTCTGGTGAAAAATGGAAAAGGAAATCTGCTTCAATCAGAACATTGGAGAAGCAATTTTTATTGAACATTAACGGTGGAAAATTTGCATCGTTCTTATCAATTGAAATTTTCAGTGTAAAATTACCTGGGGGCAGGTTTGTATCGTAAATTTCGAGTGTAAGATGTGCAACAATCTGCTGCATGGAGGAACAAGCTGAATTGAACATTTCTGGTAGAAAAACTACAACGTTTTGGTGAATGGACGGACAACTTAAACTTGACTTCCGAGAAGAACCTCAAGGGTATTGAATTCTGAGGACAGTTCCAAAATAAAATATTTCTGGGGATGATTTCATGTAAGTTCTGCGAATAATTTCTTGTGAATCCTGCAGATAGTTTCAAGATAATTTCGAATATAATACCGAGTGAATCAAATTTTGAATGAAATTCCAAAGGGTTTCAAGGGACTGACGAGGATAATTTCAAGCTCATTCTGGGAAGAATTTTTGGAAAATACAGAGTAAATTCTTCTGAAACTTTAGGGGAATTTCAGCTCCAAAGCGTTCTGAGAAAATATTTCCAAAATATTTCTGGGGAGAGTTCAAAGAAAATTATGCGGATAATTTTTAGTGCATCCTGCAGATAGTTTCAAGATAATTTCGAAAATAATACTGAGAAAATCAAATTTTGAGTAAAATTCCAAAGGGATTTTAAGCAAAATTTCAAGCGAATTCCGAGGATAACTTCTAGCTCATTACGGGAAGAATCTCTGAAACTCTAAAGGAATTTCTGTTTCAAGGTGTTCTGAGAAAAAATCTTGAAGAGTTCTAAGTATAATTCCAGTGGACTTCTGAAATGAATTTCAAAAGAGCTGTAGTGGTATTCTGATTAGATATCAAATTAATGTAGCATGAAGTTCAAATGCTACAAATGTTCACTGTTACTATTCGAAACGACACGCACTATCCAAATTCACTTGTTTGCAAATGGTGAACTCATATCAAGAGTAAATAACCCCTGTATGAAATTTCACTCATTATTTTGTTCATCCACTCACTAGGCGCGTAAGTTTTCTCATTTGAGATGGCATGAAATTTGATCCGTGGGATTGAGTATAATCTCCCAGTAGGATTACTTGTCGTCGGAAATTTAATAATAAGAAAAACACTTTAAGTTAAAGATTGAAATGAGCTAGACAGATGTGGGATACTTGGTAGGAAAAGAGATAGTATCTCTGATCGAATCGGAAGGTAATCGGAGATCGCTTTTTGATAAGATCGTTTTTTCGGTTTCCGGAACGAAGGCCAAGAAATGTTTTAGCGGCCTCTCTGAGGAATCCCAAGTTCTTTCTCGTCCACTTTAATCCAACCCGTGGAAGAGGCAGGACTGTGAAGTTTATTTGTATAGCTTCGCGGTGTGTTTGTAGAGGTACTTAAAATTTGAGAAGTGTCTTTAAGTTCAGTGTAATTAATTGTTCGTTAGTTTCTTTGATTAGGTGTAGTTACTGTTGATTTAGTTGAGTAGGCTAGTGCGGTACTGTGCGCGATTTTAGTTTCAAGCAAAAAGGTAAATGATTGCTATGCGGTTTTGCAACAATGCACTCATCCAATTGTACAGCCGTTTGACGGCTTTTTGTATCTAGTTTCGTCCCACCTCCCGCTCGGCATACCGCGCCCCATCGATATTACCACTACCCTGACCCCACGCGTCGGTATTAAAGGACCTAGCTTCGTCCGGAGTTAGAAGGGAGCTGCGCCGTCAACATCGCGCTCCAGGTGAGCAAATTTCCCACCCACCGGGATATCACCACGAAAAGCAGTTCTAGATAGAGCTGGAATTAGGGCGTAACAACCTTTGTAAACAATGACTTCTATCGATGATTTCTAGGAACTCAAGGCACGCTCACGCAAACCAACACATCCATCGGTTAGGAGAAGTCTTCCTCTACTCGATGGTGATGTCGATTTGCCAGAGAGAGCCATGACTTCCGAGAAATCATCGAGAGAAGTCATTGTTTACTAAAGCTGTTACGCCCTAATTCCAGCTCTATCTAGAGTTGGTGAATTAACGAATCAAGACTCGCACCCAATTTGGGGAATCTTTTGTATTCCGTGCAGCGAGCGTCGCAGGGGCGACAGACGATGGTGAGGAGCAGTCGATAAAGCAGAAGCGTGAGTAGAACCGTACAATGTCCGCATGCATGCATTAAATCTGGATGAAGCGCCAGATATAAATAGTTATTTAGAAATCCGCACAGTTAGGTAGGGAATTAGAGAGAGAGAGTAAGAGAAGAATAAGGGTTCCCGGATAAAAATGTTTAGATAATAAAATTTTCGTTCTATTAGTTTTTCTAAATAAATGTTTTTCTATTCTGCTAAATAATTGTGTTGATTGTTGGGTTAGAATTTCCCGTTCAATGAGTGCACTGGTCTAAAGAAGTTTCTCACGTTTCGTTCGTTGTTGTAGTTTTCGTTGTTTGGTTTTACTCCAAGTCGGACTGCTTGGGAATCTCAGTCCACCATTTCTGTCCTGAAGCGTGTAGATTTTGTGTTTGGGGAAGAGCTTGACCTGTGATGAGAACAGGTCGTCCAGTGCATTCGCTCCGGTAGAAAGACGGTTTCTGGTTAGTTTTCATTCGGGTGAGATATAGGGTTATCTTTTGAATCCCAAGTACTTAACGTCTACTAGCGCGTTCCAATCCTTTGCATTAGACTGAACTCGCCCTGGGGTTTTGAGTTTGCTGGGCATCCGAAACGACAAGTGGTCCTCTATGGAGGTGGCGCTTAAGCCATTTGTTTAAAAACCAATCCACGGAACACTCTAGTAGACCGATTTCGGCTAGCCAACTTTGTGCCGGCTACAGAGCTTTTAGGAGAGTTCTAAAAAAATCTGAGAAGCACCTCAAGCATATCGAATTCTGAGGGCAGTTCAAAAGCATTTATGGAGAGTATTCCAATAAAATTCTTTGAATAATTTCTAGTGAATCCTGCAGATAGTTCCAAGATAATTCCGATTCTTTTCCGAGAAAATTAAATTTTGAGAAAAATTCCAAAGGAATTTTGAGGAAAATTTCAAGGGAGTACCGATAATTTCTAGCTCATTCCAGGAATAATTTCTGGATGATACTGAGGAAATTGTTCTGAAACTCTAAGGGAATTTCAGTTCCAAGGTATTCTGAGTAAAATTCAAGGAGAGTTCTAAAAATAATTCCAGAAGACTTCTGAGAAAAATTTCAAAAGAGCTCATAGAGTTCATAAAATTTCGAAAAGATCCTCAAGGAATTCTGAGGATTGACTTTTTTTTGCAACTGTACAAGGTTAAGAGACAGCTTTTGGATTCCCTAATTGAAAAGTGGGTATAAGTTTGCCATTTAAGCTTGGTCTATTGTCGTTTTACTAAGAATTCGTCTAAGAATCTTCTCTGACAATTTCAAGACATTTGTTACCGCGGTTAAAAAGTTACAGCTGTTTATTTGCGTTGGAATAAATTCGGGTTTGTCCTTTATATCGTCTTTAAAACATGTTGAATGTTCGGCATCATTTTCTGTCATCCCGACTGGCGGTACTTTGGGACAAGGTTGACATGCTCAATCCTTCGCACAAGTCGTAATTCCGTAAACAATCCTGTACTCCAATCGTTACATAAAGGGTGATACGGTCAAAATTTGGTCAAGGGAAAACGCGTGTAAATCGGTGAAATCGTTTATTTAAAAAATCAAATTCAATTTCTTTTTCAAGTTCAATTAGTATAAAATTCAGGAAAAATATTCAGTTAGGCTTCCGCTTTTCCAAATCCGAATTGCCGGGCCTTACGCTTGACCCCTGCCATCAGATTTTGTACAGCCACCTTGTCCACCTTCTTCGCCGCAGAAAGCCAGTTTGCCTTGAACTGCTGCTCGCCCTTAGCAGTTTTTTTGGTCTTCTTTAGGTTCCGCTTGACAATAGCCCAGTATTTCTCAATTGGGCGGAGCTCTGGCGTGTTGGGAGGGTTCTTGTCCTTGGGAACCACCTGCACGTTGTTGGCGGCGTACCACTCCATGGCCTTTTTACCGTAATGGCAAGATGCCAAATCCGGCCAAAACAGTACGGAACAACCGTGTTTCTTCAGGAAAGGCAGCAGACGTTTATTCAAACACTCTTTCACGTAAATTTCTTGGTTGACAGTCCCGGAAGCTATGAAAATGCTGCTTTTCAAGCCACAGGTACAGATGGCTTGCCAAACCAGATATTTCTTTGCGAACTTTGACAGTTTCATGTGCTTGAAAACATCTGCTACCTTTCCCCTTCCTTTTGCCGTATAAAACTCCTGTCCCGGAAGCTGCTTGTAGTCGGCTTTGACGTAGGTTTCGTCGTCCATTACCACGCAGTCAAACTTCGTCAGCATCGTCGTGTACAGCCTCCGGGATCGCGCTTTGGCCGTCGTATTTTGTTTATCATCGCGATTTGGAGTCACTACCTTCTTGTAAGTCGATAGTCCGGCTCGTTTTTTGGCTCGATGCACGGTTGTAGACGATACACCCAGCTTATTTGCGGCATCTCGGAGAGAGAGGTTAGGGTTTCGCTTGAAACTACCGGCAACTCTCTTTGTCGTCTCACCGGCTTCCGGTTTTCGATTTCCCTCCGATCCAGACTTCCTGGCTGTCGACAAACGTTCACCAAACACTTTAATTACATTTGTAACGGTTGATTTGGTAACTTTTAGCGATTTTGCCAACTTTGCGTGCGAGTAGCTCGGATTTTTGCGATGCGCGAGCAAAATTTTGATACGCTGCTCTTCTTGCTTGGACGGCATTTTGACAACTGAAGAGTGAATTCCAAAATCAAAATAGGAGCAACATTCTACACACACACACACCTTCAAAATGAGGGGTGTTCAGGTTTTTTAAATGCAAAATTGAAAGAAATACGTCAAGTTGATATTGACCAAATTTTGACCGTATCACCCTTTATTGTTTAAGCCTTTTCAATGATTCTATTAGCCTTGGCATTTAGTTCAAAATTTAAAAAAAAAGAATTTATTTATTTACGATCACCGCCTTCGACTAAGTCGCACACACTGAACTACTTAATACTATTTTCTAGCCTTAATTCGTAAACCTATGTGAAAATACAGTTTTGGACATGTTAAAATCGAATTTGTCGTCAACTTCATTAAAAGCCCGGAGACACGAATCAAGTGGATTGTGATGCCCATAGTTCGTCCTGTGGTACGGAATTGCCAGTAGAGGTGAACTTCAGAAGCGACGAGGAGGAATGTTGATCGGTATCAGCTCAAGAAGTGCAGGACAGTCAATACCTCCTATGATGACATCAAACACGAACATACGCTGCATTTTAATTCGCCTCGATGACAGACTTTCTAAGTTGATCAATCGGCATCGGTCGGGGTAAGAAGGAAGATTTACTGGGTCATTCCAGGGAAGCTGGCGTAGAGCGAATCGTATGAATTTCCTCTGCACACGCTCAATTGCTAAGATCTGCGTCGCGTAGAATGGTGTCCATACAGGAGCAGCATACTCCAGGATACTTCGCACTAACGAACAATATAACGTTTTGATGGCGTACACATCAGTAAAATCTGAAGCATGTCGACGAATAAATCCGAGTGCAGAAAATGCTTTGGCGCTTATAATAGTATGACGGATTCCATTTTAAATTGATGGACAATGGGTCTGGTGCGTCGCGTAAACGAAATAACTTTGCATTTGTCCCTGTTCACGCGCATTCCATTATCGCTACACCAAACGAGCATAACGTGTATGTCCTCTTGCAACGCCATGCAGTCTTCTGAAGAAGTGATGACACGATAAATCTTCAAGTCGTCGGCAAAAGAAAGGTTAAAAGAAGAGAGCAGCATACACAAGTCATTTACGAAGATATTGAAGATCAGCGGCCCAAGAACACTTCCTTGGGGTACACCGGACGTGATGTTGAACGGCTGGGATTGTGCCGCATTCTCTACAACACAACCGGTTCTGTCCGACAGGTACGAAAACAACCACTGCGTTATCCATTCCGGAAACCCCATGTGTACCATTTTGTCTACGACCAAGATATGTGGTACAGTGTCGAAGGCCTTGGCGAAATCTATATAAATCGAATTAACTTGTTGTCCATGTTCAACTTCGCGAGACAAGGTGTTGACGTAACACATCAGATTTGTAGTCGTGGAGCGTTGTTTCATGAAACCATGTTGGCTGCCGGAGATTAATGAAGATACGGCGTTATACAGAACGTTATGCATCAGTTTTTCGAAAATTTTGCTCAAGCAACACAAGACAGAAACACCTCGATAGTTCGTGACTCGATTACAGTTGCCGGATTTGTCATGCAGCGAACGGTTGAATAGAGATGTTATGGGAGATGCAAGTGCGGTGGAGCAATTCTTCAGCAGCAAGGGTGGTATACCGTCCATTCCAGGTCCTTCATCAACGTCGAGTTCTTCAATGGCTTTCACCACTTCGACAACGGAAAACTGAACGTCGGGTAGATTTATGTCTGGTGAAGCAATATGGGCAAAGCGGTTGAATCGAGGAACAGGCGATGATTTGCTAAATACGCTCTCGAAGAACTTGGCGAATAGGCTTGCTGCTTTCGAATTAGAGCTAGCGATGGTTTCGTCGTATTTATGTTAGTTGGAATGCGAGTGGCCGATGTTTGGCTTCTGACAAAATTCCAGAAACATGAAGGATTTTGCTTGACATCTGATTGAATCTTAGCCATGTAACTTTCATACGAACTACAATTTTCGCTGAAAATTACCAAATTCAACGTACTCGCACTGTACTGTGGCGGAACATTGCGAAAACCTTCCGAGGAAAACCAGTGGCAGTCATTGCAGATGAGACGAGCGATTGTGGCCACCACGAGCAGTTGGCGATTGTCATCAGGTATATTAATAATGATAGGATTGAATTTCCAGTTCCATTGGCTGTCTGAGAGCAGTTTGCATTGAAGAAGATGAACCATCACCGGAGCAAAAAATAGATAAAACTAGCTAAATTGAACAGTAGGGAAACAGTGGTGGGTGGACCGAAAAAATTGTCCCTCCTTAACAAGATTCCTGTGCACGCTAGTGGTTGCCTCCCTGGTACACTACGAACGAGGTACATAGAATTTCGAATGTTGAGACTTTAGAACAAGTGTCCAACAAAATAATTAATAATTTCAGGCAAAAGTCTCTGCAATCCTCAATTATAACTATTAGTTCCCTTTATACTTATATAAGATTTAATTTTGGTTTTTATTTTAAAGATTTCAATTGTTATACTGACATGCAGGTTTAAAAAACCTGTTTAAAATACTGAATTGCCAAAAACAGGAACAATGTAAAAACACTTAGATATATATCATAACAATTAAGGCTGGTAAGTTACTGTAGTAACTGGAGCATCTAGGTCAAAATGCAATGAATTTTATTTTGAATATGGAACAAATAAAGAGTAAAAAAATAAATTACGATGCTATGAAAGCTCCACGAAAGGTATTTAAATGAAATATAAATCATCTTCGTGGAAATGATCATAAACACGCATTTTTTTAGTTTGGAATAGGTTTGATGATGATCAATAATTAGAATTTGTAATATTTGTTGTTTAGAGAATTCGACAAACCCGCTGATATAATGATTTACAACAGCCGCTAATTTGCTTTGTCGCTAGAAGTCGTTTGAAGTTGATGCAGAAGTCCTCTGTTCCCAAGTGAAATAGAAAGGAATCTTTCGAAAACCGTGATACGAGTTCCACTCTCTTGATGTGACTCTTAAACACCGACTCAACATTGTAGTTTCCCCGGTTCAAGATCAAAGGAAGTATATCACAGCTCCCGCAGATAACAGATAAGACCAAATTGACTTCAGTCTGGACACATCCCCCAAATAACGTCACAACGTACTTAATTCATGTTGAGATTGCATTTTATTGCTTCCTAAATTGTCACCGACTCTTAAAGCTTATCAGATCTTATCTTTTGTTACATCATTCAGCAAGCCATTTCCCTCCATCTCCACGCGTAATTCGACGTTGGATTTAATCTCATCTTTCCTTCTGAAAAACGGTGTCAGTAACCGCTGGTCAGTAACCTTTCCTCCTCCGGTGCAAAGACTGACGGGATAGGCCACGATCCAGAAGATCAGCAAACCAATAGGAGAGTAGTACATGAAGCTGATTCGGAATATGAAGGGAAGCTGTTCGTCTGCCATCGTCGGTGGAATAGGCGTTGTAGTTGTTGAATTGTGCAGCAGTTCGAGTATAGTTTCATCGCATCCGTCGTTTCGAAGCGGTAGGAAGTCATACTTCAACTTTCCTAAGGCAGAGATCCAGAGCGTGATCATGCAACTGATGGAAGCCACGACACCCGAGACAACACCTTTCGTGTTTGCTTTAGTCGAGACCATTCCGATGGTGAACATCCCCAGTATTGAACCGGACATGACTCCGGTGCATGAAATGGCCATTTGCACAATTGACCCTAGCTTTTCCACGATGAAAACTAAAACTATTACCAACGCCCCAAGAATCACTACGATCACCTTCATAACTGCGCTGGACGATCGATCCGTGGCATGAGGATGGCACGGGCGAATGAAGTCTTCGTAGATAGTACCGGCCAGGGTGTTCAATCCGGAAGACATCGTAGACAGGGCAGCTGAAAATACTCCCGCTATGAACAAACCGGGCAATCCTGGGATCTTGCCACCAGCGTCCATCACATAGAACGGGACAACTTGGTCCAGTTTCTGCACCTGTTTTGTAGTTATAGGATCGCACTCTTCATATTTGGCATAGATCAGTAGGCCGATGAAGCACGCCAACGAATTGATAACGATTAGTCCGACGATGTAGATTTTTAGCGAATTTTTCGCAGCATCCTTTGTTGGAACGGCAAGAAAACGTTGGATGCATGCTTGGTTGATACCAAATACCACGAGCCAGTTGGTTGTCATTCCTATGGTGATACTCCAAAAGGTTGTCCTCAGTGTAGGGTCGGGATTGAATCTGAAAAGAAGTTAAATTAATTGTTTTAAATCTTTTTTTTTTTTCCTCTGTTCGGGACCTAACACTACTGCGACCAGTAAATTGATCTATTGTAGTGTATCCCGTGTCCTTAGTTTAGTGCATGTCGTATTACTCCATCACTATTGAGAAATGATGAAGTATTCGATTTTTTTTACAGTTGCCACTCTTGCATTTATCGCAAGGATCCGACTCTAATTGAAAGGTCCCGCTATTTATACCCTTCGGAGTGTTGAAACACCCTCCAAAGGCGCGCCCCTTTGTCAGTCAAAATTGGATTCCTTAGCAACAAAATTAAGGTATGACACCGATAATGACCATGCATCAGAACCCTAGTCTTAACCACTTCAAACTAGGGAACAACGAAGAGAAGATTAGGAATCACATAGATGAAGACAACTAACTCATTTTTTTTGCCTTGTTTCAAGATCATCCTCGGTAGACAAAGCCAAGTCTTGTCACTATCAACAAGGCATAAAAAGTAACAAGGACTAAGATGTGTTCCTCCAGAGATTCTCTGCTTGAACGTCAAGCAGTACAGTTCGGTCTTTGCTCGCTCTGTCGAGTTGTTCGAAAGTTCCTAGTTTGTTCCAAACATTCGCAGTTTAATCGCGTAGTGTCGGTCGCTTCGTGACAGCGCTCCCGGAGCAGGCTCCGTGAGAAAGCGGAAAAGAAGAACAGTGATGAGTGTAGCTTGAGTGTACCTATTTCGAATAGGTACGCTACTCTTCCCACCGATGTTGGGAATACCAACCCAGTCCCGGTGAAGCGGACGAAAAAGAGGAAGAAGAATCAAGGACAGTCTGATGGTACGAGCGGACGCGACGAACGCCAGCGACATTGGTGATTTCGGCGACGCCGTCGAAACTGAGAATTCTGCCGGCTCGAGTGCGGCGAAAGTCAAGCTTCCTCCACTGGTGGTGAAGGTAGTGCCTCTCAAGACGCTCATTGGCGATTTCGCATCGCTGGGCGTTGCAGCTGAGTTTAAGCTCGGCAGGATCGGCACCAAGGTGATGCTCCGTACGAAAGTGGAGTACGAGGTAGCCGTGAAATATCTGAAGGATTCCAAGGCGGAATTCTTCACGCACGACATCCCCGGTGAGAAGCCCTTCAAGTAGTCATCAGGGGTCTACCGAATGTTGATCCCAAGGCGATCGAAGAAGAACTCAAGGACCGGTACAAGCTTGCCCCAACCGCTGTCTTTCGGATGACGAGGAGAGACGAAAACGTGAAGACGTACCCGGATTGTCTTTTCCTGGTGCACTTCCAGAAGGGATCGGTGACGCTGAATGCACTGCAGGCTATTCGCTCAATGTACTCCATCATCGTACGATGGGAGCCGTACCGTGGAGGCCATCGCGATGTGACCCAGTGCCAACGATGTCTGAACTTTGGACACGGCTCTCGCAACTGCAACATCAAGCCACGCTGCAGCAACTGCGCTCACGAACACGCCACTTCTGACTGCCCTGCGGATGGAGCTGTGGCGTTAAAATGCGCCAACTGTGGTGGTGCACATCAAGGTTCTGACAGACAGTGCTCCAAACGCGAGGACTTCAAACGCATCCAAAAACAGGCGGCAACTAATAACCAACCAGGACGCAAGAAGGACAAAGTCCCGGCATTTCGGACGGAGGATTTCCCGCCTCTTCGTGCTCCTCAGCAAAGGCAAGCGAATTCGCGGGTGCATCTCACTCAAGCAACTTCCGGTGATTCTGCTGGCCAAAGCTCTCCACCCCCCCCCCCCCTGGATTCTGGAGACAACCAACAGCGCAAAACAACAACCCCGATCTGTTCTCAGCGGAAATTTTCATCAACATGTCCGGTGCTCTTCGTAAGTGCCGCAATAAGCCCGAACAGATCCAAGTGCTCGATAAGTTCATCATCCAGTATGGCGTCTAAACCGCTAACTATCGTCACCTGGAATGCTTGCTCTGTAAGAGCAAAAAAGATTGAGCTTGCCGACTTCCTCCGCAAGCACAGCATCGACGTGGATCTTCTAACCGAGACCCATCTAAAGTCCGGCGACAGCTTCTGGTTGCCTGACCACAACATTATCCGGCTTGATCGCACCAGCTCCAGCGGGGGTGGTGTTGCGGTCGTCGTCAAGAAAGGAATAAAATACCACACTCTGTCCCATATCCGCACCTCTATCATCGAGGCCCTTGATGTGGAGGTGGAGTCATCGACTGGATACGTCCAGTTCATTGCCGTCTACTGCCCTCGACATTGTGCCGCCAGCAGTGGACTAGCGGCTAAATTCAAGAAGGACCTGACCACCATCACCCGTACCGGTTCCCGCTTCGTAATCGGAGGAGATCTAAATGCTCGCCATGAGGCCTGGCGGAACTACCAGCAGAACCAGAACGGTCGTCTGCTGTTCGACCACTCGCAGCATGGGCTGTACTCCGTTTGGTTTTCGAATGAGCCAACATTCATCTCTCCGGCGGGCAACCCATCGACGCTAGACCTGTTCCTGTCAAATACCAGCTTGTCCAACCCGGTAGCATTTAACGAACTCAGCTCCGACCACCAACCGGTGGTGGCTGAAATGGGCTACAACGTGGCCCCTGCTCCAAGTCTGCACAAGGACTACCACCGCGTAAACTGGGCACAGTTTGGACGCGTGGTAGACAGACACATCATCGACAACCCGCCGCTTAACACCGTGGAGGACATCAACCGAACGTTGGAGGGACTCCACCAAGCCATAACCGTAGCTGACGAGGCGTGCGTCCGACGAGTTCCTGTGAGGGGTAAGTTTATTGCTATTGATTCCCACACCCAACTTTTGATTCGCCTGAGAAATGTTCGTAGACGCCAGTTTCAGAGGACTGGAGATCTGGGCAAAAAATGTGAAATGGCCGATCTGAACAGGCAGATTGCTTCCAGAATGGACTCACTCCGAAATGAAAGTTCCGGGCGTGTTGTCCAGAATCTGGACGACCGCTCCAGACCATTCTGAAAGGTAGCCAAGGTCCTGAAAAATCATCCCAAACCCATTCCACCTCTCAAAGTCGAAAATGATGACGATCGGCTTTTAATCACCCCACAGGAGAAAGCAAATGCGATCGGCAAGCATGTCGCTTCATCGCATTTGCTTGGCTCGACTATCCAAAGTCCGCTCCGATGGTAGATCTTATATCCCGTAACGTACCACGAAAAGGTGATCTACCCACGTTACGGGGCAGGTTTAAATCTTAGTAATGAGGCAATGATGATACTTACTCAAACAAAAGCAATCGACCACCGCGCTGTGCTCGGTTCCACACCTCAGACCAGCCTCCAACGTCGACAAGTCCCAACGCAATGATGGCAAAAATTGCCACCAACATCAGCAAAAATTGCACCGTATCGGCCCAAATGACTGCCCTTAGGCCACCAATCGTAGTGTAAAACACGCAAATGATACACAGGATCAACGTTATCAGATGTAGATTAACACCGGAAACCTGACTGAATGCCAATGCCGGAACGTAAATAACCACCGGAATAAGGAATAGCGTGGACAGTGCATACACGAAGCTTGCAGTTATTCGCACGATCCGGTCGAATCGTAGCTCCAAATAGGAGAAGCATGAGGTCAGCTGCATGTCGTGGAATACCGGCAGGTAAATGAAGTGCATGGCCAGCCCGAGCTGTGAAAGTGAAAGAATTCCGATGATAATACATGCAAGTAATCGGATAAAATCATTTTTTTTTACTTACGACAATAGCTGAAAAAACGAACAACCATATCTGCGTTCCATAGCTGTAGATTTCCGATGGCAGACCCAACAGTGTGATGCCTGATACAGACCTATGAAAGATGAAATGAAATGTTTCAATATGATAGGATCGTCAGTTAGTCCACTCGATACTTACGTTGCTATCAGGGAAGCTGCCACCGGGAACTTCGGCATAGATTTCCCCCCGAGCAGATACTCCTCCACATTGTTCTGTTTAATTTTCGAAAAGAACCCAAAGTACACTCCAATCACCACGGAAATGGCGAGCAGAACAACGAAAATGGCATAATCGAATTCGGTGAATCGCAACATCACCTGACTGGCGGAGCTAACTGTGCTACCGACGGTGGTGATGGACATAGTTGGATCCATCTTCTTTCATGACCAACGTGAACTGATGGTAAAACAAAACTGAGAGATGGAAATTCGCAAACAGCACAGTTGCAAAGATCATTTGACTTTATTGAAGGATATCTAACGGTGATAAGACTCGTGTGCGCTCTGTGATAAAAGTGACGACCGCGCGGGACGCCATCCAAAAGCACTGATTCATTGTGGTACAATATATTTTTACGATCAATTTCGGTACATAAATTACATTCACGATTCTGAATTTCGGTAGGTTATGTATATTATTTTCAGCCAGTGGCTCCGATAAAGTTTTTCCGATTTTTCCTCTGAGTCTTGGCGGGTGTCCATTAATTTTTTACATATATTCCATTTTGACCTACTTGTGCCATCTAATCTAATAAGTCTCATCAATAAGTAGTCTGATCTAAATTTTGTTAGTATATTCTGTTGAAATAAATTGCACAATCATATATTTTCCCCTTAATGATTCCTACACAGCCTTTTAAAACAAAGATTTATATAAACGTAGCTTCTACGCGGACCCACTTCAGCACTGTGCCCCAGTTGGTTCTCCGCGATGCGTCTTGCTCCTCCTGCATAGCTGCAGAACGATCTCACCCGTTTTGATGCTCTTGAACATTTTGACCGCCTCCAGATGGGTCAGATCGTGGCAGACCTGCCCGTTGACTGCCAGCACCTCGTCGCCCGCCTTCAACCGACCGTCCTCGGCCGCTTGCCCCGTAGGTAGAATGCTTTTGATGAAAATGCCCAACGCTCCCCTAGGACTATCTCTTCCACCGACGATCGTGAATCCGAGTGATTTCTTCCCCGGTCCCTTCTCGAACGCTACCGTGTGGAACGTACACAGCGAACTCTTTGGCCTTCTCGGGAGAGTGCAAAAATTGGACATGTTTTTGTCCATGTCCAGCGAGCTGGTTCCACTGCTCGTTTCGGCATCGTCGGAAGCTCCGCTGAGTTCCAGCTTCTCGTCGTCACATAGATTCATGGAGCTCTTGGTGACCTGATCGCCATGGAACACGGGAGACTGCTTACCCACAAGGGATCGCCGGACCAGTTTGGAGGAATTGGTTGCACTGCTGTTGTTTGCTGTATTTTTGGTGAACGATCTCCGCTTAACGCAGTCAAGCGATGGCGGTTGGGAGTCTACTTCAATGCTGGGCATATCGCAAGGTGGGGATGGTGACTGAGGGCGTTTATTGGCGGTGGCTACCGAGAGACTCTTCTGGCGGCGAGGTGTCCCGAGGGTGTTGTACTTGTTGCCGTCGATTCTGGAATGGGAGGATGGGGTTTACATTAGTGAAATTGTTTGAAGTTTGTGCGGAAGACAATCAGAGAGATGCAGAGATTTTTTCCCTTGATTTGTTTTCCATCGATCTTGTTTTCCGTGCTGAGCACCAATGCTACCCGTCGCCAGGGAGGCAGCTCCCACATCTGGACTCTACCTATCGACCCATCAACTCATGAACCGGGGACCAACGGCTTTACTTCCCTTCCGAAGGCAGGCGTGATCAGAAATGTTATGCCTTAGAACATCCCGGCGGTGCCGACTGGGATTGAACCCAGGCCTGCTGCGGTGAGAGATAATCACGCGTACCACATCACTGGCTCCGCTAGATGCAGACATTGGATCAGATGCAACTCGAAGCTGAGAAAGTGTAGTTAGCTGACCATAGAATGGGATCATTCAGCCGAACGTGCGATCGCGAAAAATAGGGAGGAAAGGGTGTAATGAACACTTTAAGCAATGCCCACATTTGTTGTTATTGAATGGAATAAAATTAAATATATTTACACCAATGTAGTCGTTTTCGTTAGTTAGTGAGGTTGGTTGGTAAAAGCAGTAGTTTTAAGAGGTACGAAGGTAGGGGATGCACAATGAGTGATTGTACGTGTGATCTTCAAATGTGTTCTGAAGATAACTAGATAATTAATAAACTTATGACGCTTTATTGAAGCATTTTTATCTTATAGCTTAACAAACAAGATAATAAAAAAAAGTAAGAATATTATGGACGACATGATTGACAATTAACACCGCTACATTCATGACACTACACGTTTATTTGGTGTACTGAAAGTACAACTTTAAAAGAAATTATTTAAAGTCGAAACAGTAATTGGACCAACTTTTGGATATTTTTCCAAAAACTTGAGTTTAAAAAAAAAAATCATAACTTTTTTATCCTTAATTTTTCTATAGATGGTATTTTTTGTCCTTTAAAACATCTCAACAAATAAAAAATACAAAGAATTATTTTTTGAAAAAAAAAATGTTTTCAAGATTTTATTTGAAATTTAAAAAATAAGTTGAGTAATTTTTTTTTGGAGTGCACATTTTTTTTCAAATAGTCTCATTTATTATCTGCAATATTGCCCAAGACACCAAACCGATCGGGCAAACAGTTTTAGAGTAAAAAATTTCTGAAGATAAGCTCGATATTGTTCTATATGCCCTTTTCAAAAATAAGGCTGAATTCAAATTGGTGATATGAGGATGCAATATGGCATATTCGGTCATAAGGAACGCTTCTGCAAATTTTCAACCAAATCAAAATATACAAAAAATAAACCGATTTGCGAATTCGTAGGGAATTGCTCATGATTCAAACTTAAGAAGATTTGTTTATACCGGATTCTGGAAGATTGGTCTCAGCATGAGATTTCGGTATAAATGTCCAGTCCTAGAATGTCCTGAGTCATGATTTGCTTTGTGTCTGAAGGTTAAGAATTTCCTTATATCTTGGATCTTAAAAATCCATAAATCCTCGTAAGTTGTCAACATTCCAAATTTATGATTTCAAGGATTCAAGACCTCAATTTCCTAGCCAAATCATTCATTATTTAAATCATAGAAATGTTATTCCTCTGCTTTGAAGAGCTTTTAAGATCATAGACTTGAAAAGTTATCTAAACTTTGAGATATGTGAATATATATAAATTGAGGCTTTCCATGAACTCGGCTGTCGACAAAAGCAAGCCACTCTCGATGTGTGCCACGCGATCGTCTGTTTTCTCGGCAGCAACCATTGTGTGCTCCTCCTCATTGTTCTTCATCAGCAGTTCTTTCGGTCGATGCGTCGTCGACTTTGGAAAGCAACCGTTTCGTGATGAGTGTGTTAGTATCGACCACATTTTGCGTCCATTGCTGCAATGGAAGCGCTTTGCCCCACGATGGCGTAACTGCCATACAAGTAAACCACTGGAAGCGGCTCCAGTTCTGATGGAGGAGGCTTTTTGGATAGCGGAAGATAAAGTGTTTATTGTGTTGTACCTTTTGACTATAGTTTTAAGATGTATTGTATAGTGACCAAGAATCCTCGGCTCTGTAAAGTTAATTCGGTTGAGCCTTATCAAATAAATTAATGAACAAAAAAAATGAACAACGTGTGTTCCATTTGAAAAATTTTTACTTAACGCTTCAAAAATAAATTAAGAAGTTCGAACAACCATCTGTTGTTGATCGTCAGATTTTTGAGAAGGTGTTTGTCACAATGGATTCCTTGTGCATCAGAAATAAGTCTGGTGCAATAGCGGGTTTATTTGAAAATTTTCCATCGGTCAAATTTAAGTGAAAATTCACCAAATAAAACACAGCCTTAGTATGCGGGCAACCCCATTTAGCTAACAATGGATTTCTCAATTCTACATTTTATTCTTTTAATGTTTTCAATGGGAGAACTGTCTTGAAACTGCATATATATATTAGCTAGAAGTTTGAGAAGGCTCTGATAATCACATTGCAAGCTGAATTTCCAGATCCAAGTGTGACGTTGCAGAACGTATATTAAAAACATACTTAACAGCATTTTATGCCTAACGTCCATTATGTCTATAGTATATTATGCCAAACGTCCATTATGCCTAATGTATGTATGCCTAACGTCCGTATGCCCTAACGTATTTATGCCTAATTATGTACACTCGTTTCACTGCGATCCTTTGTTCGTTAAATCAGGCCTGCCCATCCTTTCTAAACTTGCTTTTTTAAATGTCTGTATATATGTTCGATGAACATGTTTCAAGCTGCATTTTTCTTATTTCTCATTAATTCTGGGCTAGAATTCATAATTACGAATAAAATAGAACAAGAATGATATAATTGCTGAGATCCAGACACCACGTCCAGGTCGCCCGTTGAGCAGCGTTGTGTTAGATGCTTTCTTCCTTTTCCGCACAGCAGGCGGTGGAATAGCAAGGACACTTGACGATCCGGATTTGATAAAAATGTTCAATTTATTGTTTGCTCGATGATCCATGTGGAAGGATTCTGACTGTCCTGCTTCCCAAGTAGTCTCAATATCCAAAACCGGTGGAAACGCTTGGCGTTCTTCAAATAGCTTTTCAGCAGCTACATCCACGAATCCATTGAAAGACGGTTCATCGTAATGTTCTATATTATCGTTTCAGTAGAAAACCGGAAAATCCCACACGCGCCAATTGAATTTACTCTCGTTCTGTACGTTAAACTTAACGTCGGACATAGTGCGCTGTATTCACACAATGATGCGCTATTCAGCGCACTATGTCCGACGTTATGTTTAACGTACAGAACGAGGGTAAAATCGAATGTCCCGTGTGAGATTTTCCGATGTCCAACTTGAACGACAATACTTCATCCGTACTAGATAGGGTCTAGTATAAGAGAGGAGCGGATTCAAAACAAACAACCTTGGCAACCTATGTCTAGGATATTTCTAGCAACACTGCCAATGCAATCGAGGTAGGCGTTGCTTGATTGGCTCTAGCTTTGAAAATTCGTTTGGTTCAAAATCAGCCAGTCCGCTCCTCTCTTATACTAGACCCTCTCTCATCCGTGTCATTGGATCGTCTGTTACATTCGACCGTGCGAAATAATTATCCCCTTATAGGGGAATTTACGTATTCTCGGCAACCTAAGCAGCGACCATCTTTCTATAGCCTTTTTCTCTAAGGAACGCACACATATGCAGTATTGGTTTGTTTACAATCTTTTGCTGCCAGCTGCTCTAACAATTTCAATAGAAAGAATTGTCAAAAACTGTTTTGAAACGCTTTTACAAAGCTCCAATCTTCTCTAGTGAGAGCGAGTATTGTCGGCAACTAGTTTTTCTTCGGCAACCGTTCCATTTGAACTGCGTGTAAATCTGCTGTTCTATTATCGGCAACTCGAAATCAGCTACAATTTGTAGTGCGGGTGTTGCATTTCAAGAAAACCTTGCTAGATTGCTTTTTCTAAGTGGTAAAAATATAGTCAAATTGAAGCTGAAAGCACAAAGAATCGTTTGCATGCATTCAGCGAAGTGTTTTCGTAAGAAAATCCAGTGAAAATAGTGTTTCAATTTGTGTTGCCGAAAATAGTCTGTCATGCCGAAGCCGTCATTTCCCCTACGTAACGGTTGAATGGCACTATTACAGTCATCGTGTTTTTTCCCCCACAAACTGCTAATCTTGATCTGGATTATCCCAAAAAACACAAATTATTAAAATTATGTTGAGCAAACTTCTATACAAACAAAACAAGTCATACAACACTTCTGTTCTTGGCCGGCGCCGGTGGTGTAGTGGTAAACGTGACTACTTTCTAACACCCCGATGGGTCTGGGTTCAATCCCAGCCGAGGTTGGTGGGATTTTTCTGAGGCATAAAAATCTCTGGTCACGTCTTCCTTCGTAAGGGCAGTAAAGCCGTTGGTCCCGGCCCATGTGTGTTGAATGGGTGCGATATCTTACGCAGGTGTGGAAGCTGTCTTCCTGCACATTCGATTGCCGTCAATGGATGGCAATCGATGTCCGTCGGTGATTGGCACTAGATTGCGGAACAGAGACCGACGTTAAATAAAGGAAAGAAGAAACACTTCTGTTCTTCAAATCTGTTATAGAACATAGCTCACGTCCAACGGTTGCAACTTATGACTGCAGTGGCGGGAGACACTACAGTGACGTTGGTCACATCAGCATTTTCAAGGAACGCCAAGAAGCACCGGGTTTACTGAGGTGGGACGTTCATTCATTCTTCATCATCACATTTCAAGCTTATTGCTTAATGC
The DNA here is from genome assembly GCF_037179485.1 of Ochlerotatus camptorhynchus. Taxonomy (NCBI): domain Eukaryota; kingdom Metazoa; phylum Arthropoda; class Insecta; order Diptera; family Culicidae; genus Ochlerotatus; species Ochlerotatus camptorhynchus. The sequence goes on along the minus strand of NW_027040692.1, from coordinate 1,255,444 downwards.
GTGCTCTCTACCGTAAGCGTGATAATGTTTGCACCATCGTACAAATTAGGTTCCCGTTTCACCTTGCCTTGGTTTTCTTTGTATGCACGTAACCTACACGGTAAGAAAAAAGTACCCAACGGCCAGTTCACTTTTACCTACTTTTGACTAGTTTGTCTCCTTTTCTCCTTCTAATGTTGTCAAAAACGGAGGAGCAAAACCACCCAACAGGGGTAGTAAAGTGTGGGAACCCAACGTTGAGTATAATCATATTCACCTACTGTTGGGTACAATTGACTTGCTTTTGGTTGAAAAGCCAGTGGAAAATTCCATACGAACTGCACACAAGTAAATGAAAATTACTTTGACCCGCTTTACCTACTTTTGGGTACCTGCACTGTAGTGCCGAGATGAGTGAAAAGAACTTAATTTTGGGTACTTTTTTCTAACCATGTATAGCTCATACCGTAGTAGGCTGTGTATAAAAGAAAATGATTTACTTTGTTTGACAGTTGCACCATGACGAAGTGGCAGCGTATTCGTGAATTTTCCCACGCGCAAATGTCGCAAAAAGACGTTTCAAACACAGTGGGAGTGTCCCGGTGGACCGTCAAAAGGGTTTTAGACCGAGAAAAGAAAGGACAACTATCCGCAAAGGTGTCCACAGGTCGTCCGAGGTCAGCTCGGGTCCGATGGGTTATCGCTGCTATCAAAAGGAAGATTCGGGTGAATCCAGTGCGTTCAATAAGGAAAATGGCAAAGGGACACGATATCAGTGACTTTACGGCACGAAAGATCGTGAAGGAAGATTGCGGGGCGAAGTCGAGGGCACGGAAAAAAAAACTCACAGGATTACCAACCGCATCCGGGAGCTACGAGTCGAACGATGCAAGAAAATCTTGAACTTCCTTTAGCGTCAGCCGCCATCGTTTAGAATCATTTGATTGGCGATACTCAACAGCGACGCATCGTAAAGCAAGTTCAAGCAAGTTTGAAATTCAGTAAGAACCGTGAGGACGTGAAAGAAGAGAAGAAGGAGAGTGAGCTGCACAACCATCCAGGTAAAATTCCCTTCGAGAGAAACACCTTCTCGATCGCCAATAACTGCCATCGTGATTCCCCATTATGCCCACAGGACCCCGAGGTTTACCGCTGGAAATTCATCCACGGCGTGGTCAGACCCCGTAGTGTCCGTCATTCAGCATACGGCGCGGTTAGACATGGAGCATCTTCCGATACGAAGGTATCCGGGAATACAAATCAACGGCCCATCGACCGTTAGACGCCACGAGTATAGTGAGGAGAGAGAGAGAGAGATCGAAGAGCCGTCGCGGAAAGTACCGAAGTACGCGACCGGCTTGCGAACCAATTCGAAGGTTCAAAGTCGAAGGAAAGGAACCGACTGGACTGTGAAAAGTACCCAGAAGGAAGCTGAGGAAGGTGAAGGAGTGGCTGTGGCCCGCGCTGAAGAACAAGAAGAAACGTTAGGCGAAACGAGGCAAGAGATAGCCAATAAGAAAGTGGGACGAAACTGGGAACAATAAAGGTACCTGTAGCTAAACAAGTGTTGTGTGTGTTGGATATTTGAGTGTTTCCTTGGCCGTGATATTCGAGCGCGCATGCCGACCCTGAGGTAGTGTAGAGGGGGGTCTCATTAGTGCTGGGCAGGGAGTACCCCATCTGTTACAGGTTGTTATCGAGCATTGGGGGTCTTGTTATCAGTATTTTTCAGAACAAGACTGGTAGGCAGAAGTGTCCCGACGGCCGAAAAAAGGTGGATGGTATCATACTTCTAAAAGAGTCCTGCATCTTTCAGGAAACTGATGACCGCGGTTAGATTAGAGGGCTCGTCCCCTAAAACAACCCGAATGCTATGTGGTAGCCCGTACATGATCCCCAACTGTTCGTATTGCGGGCAGACACACAGGATGTGTTCTGCTGAAGCCGGAGGCCTGCAGTAATCGCCCTTCGGCTCTGCAGATAGGGGTTGCCACCGACATTGTAGGAAAATCGGGAGTGCCCTGACCGCAGCTTCGATATCGATCTCTGGTCCCGGAGTCCCGTTATATCGGTCCCCTTGACTTTCCTAACGAACAGCGTCCAGGTGCGGAGTCACTCTACTGTCCAGGCTTCCCGTATGATGCCGGCTATCCACCATTTCACGTCCTGCAACGAGACCTGGCTATCTGCGTCGACATTCCCGGGTACACCGCAGTGTCTGGGGATCCATGCAAAAACGGTGTCCGGAGGAAGTTTAAGATTCCTTGGATCCTAGGGTGATCCGGTGCCTGCAAAGAGAGTGCTTTGACGGCACTTTGCGAGTCAGTCAGGACCAGGATCGGGTTGACTGCTGGCGTAGTTGCTGCTATAAACATTTCCGCGAGCTCAGCGGAGAAAACCGAGCATGCTGGCAGCAGACTGCAGCAATTAATTCGAGTTCTGAGCAAGAGATCAAGTTGAATGAACGCCCCTGCAGTTCATAAAAAAGAACTCGAGGAGGCCTTGCCAGAACGGAAATTGAACACTGGGTTGCTATGGTTCTTTTCACGGTTATTTTGTGTTTTCCGATATCCGCTTCTACTCTATGGATTGAGCTGGTTTTCTGCGGGTGCGCTTGCTGATGATGTGTTCATTGATGGTGCCTCCACTGCTGATGAATGCGCTTTTGCTGCTGATGTGTTTTCTAGCAGTGCTGGTGTGAGTTTTGTGAATTAGATTTCTCCATATTGTTAATTTTTAAATTGTGCTTAGCTTCACTGTAGCTGGGGCACCCAGCGGCTTGTTACTGCTTGTTTGCTGATTTCTAATGGAGACGTTCTGCATTCATATGCTTCGTTGTATCATATTAGAAAATTTGAGTCCAGAAATTTCTGACAAGAACTGAGATTACAGCATCATACTTCATTTCTGACGGATATCCCGATAAAAATCCGTATTCCCTTTCTTAAAATTCAACCTGGCTGTATAGATCTTCTGAGCGTCAATCTTTGGTGGAAGGTTGAATAGACTAACGTAACGTATGATGGAATTTGTGACGGTGTAAAAGGAGAGGGAAGGGGTGTATAATTATAAGACAATCAATTCATTAGATACAGGAAATACGTAAAGGCTTGGGCAATGATTGAATTAATAAATTAAACAAAATACATAGAAACATATACCTGGATTTTAGTAAGCTTATGCTCCATGCACTACTTTATAGTTAAAGTTTGAATGCGAAGTTTCAACTTGCCACAGTTCGTAACACTTCAAATAACCCATGAAAATATGGCTGTCAGCCTATCTCAATAGTCTATCGGTTCATGAATGCCGTTCAAGTTCTATGGAAGATCTTCAAGTTCAAGAGCAGTGTAAAATTTTGAACGGTAATCAATGATTGTTATGAGTCAGATCATTTTTTTACGTAGGATTACGTCTTTCAGCAATATTTGGAGGTGCAATTTCGAAAAACTAAAATCGACCGCGTTACGAAAAGTGGTCAGGTTTTGACCACTTATAACTCTGTCCATAGCGGATGGATTTTAATTCAGAACAAGCCAATCGATTGGAAATTTGTCTACAAATCTGCTAGAACGGATACTTTATCAATTTTCAATAGGTCACTATTCAACATTACACAAATGTCCAACTGTTACATCGGTGCTCAAAATTATCACCGATTGCCTGCAAACAGCGCTTTCCCTAACACAGATTTCAAAATCAAATTCCATCCGGTCTCACTGAACGGTGCTTATTAAATCACTGTGTGTTGTGGTGTCCGGTTGGTCATCATCAGCAGCAGCAGTAGCAGTGCTTTCGACGCGTAGCGTTAAACATTCCAATCCAAACTCAGTTGCGCCATCGCGAACTATATGTACATTAGACTGATGCAAAAATTTCAAATTTTCACTACACAGTGCTAAAATGATTCCAAATAGGGTTTTTATTAGCCCTCCAAACTCTGAACTCATTTGATAATTTATATTGGAAAACACAACTATTTGTTTAACTTCTAGCCTTTTTTCATTTTACTCTGTTAAAAGTTCTATAACTGTTCTTACGGGAAACTTTCTTAGCTACAACTTTGAAGATTATCTGTTTTCAGTCAATTGTTATTTTAATAGTTATCAATTGTTTAAGATACTGTCATTGCGCTTGCTGATGATAAAATCCCGGTTTTAGGCTCTGGAGTCGACAATATTCAAAATAATCATTTTGCCAATTTGATTATTTTGCTTTTGAGGATCATTTCTGATTTTGACAATTTCGGGTTGGATAATCAAGCACTGGAGAATATCAACAAAAGCATATTCATTGATGTAAAATGAGCTCATTTGTTCATTTCGCTCGTACGTAACAGCGAAGATTTTGAAAACAAACGCAATTCATCTGCACTGGGTTGAAGCGCTACTCCTTGCGTGTGATGATAAATGATAAAAACAGACCCTTATCGTGAATTGCATGAACTATGATCCAGATTGAAGTGTTACGTCTGTTTGTCTGTGGCAATGTGTGCGATGTGAATGGTCTTATATCTAGCAGTCGATTTTTGTATTTGGCAGGTGCCGACTCCTGTCTCCATGCCTGTGGATCTAGGCTACTGGTGGGAGCTCGTGGTTGGCGATTTTTGGGAGGAGTCTGTCCCCCTCATTGAGAAGGAAGATCCTGTCATCCCCGGTTGTCTTCGCTGAGTGTGTGGCTGCTTTAGAAATGATAGCAGCGTATGTACGATTTCGAAAATGAAGCACTTCCACCTCCACGCATGCAGAAATTGCTGGCGTAGAGGGTAGGAGCCCGGAGACAAGCCGGATGTAGCCATCATAAAAGGGTTCTAGTATGTAGATAACTCAGCTCCAGGCCAGGTCAATGACTGCCGTAAAATCACATAAAAATAGAATTGCATGTATTGCAAAAAGACGAATTAGCAGTCTTGATGGTAACTTGGGTAGTTTAGAGTACTTCAAGGTTTCGTAATTGTATAAGTCAAATTTTGTTTCCTTTGATTTGTTTTCCATACTGAGTACCAATGCTATCGATGTCAGGGAGGCAGCTTCCACACCTGGACCCTACCTATCGACCCATCAACTCATGGACCGGGGACCAACGGCTCTTCTTCCCTTGTATGCCTCAGGAAATCCCATCGGCGCCGTTGTCAAGTCAAAATTATGGAATTGTACCAACTATTAAATTCGTTAAAGCGAACGAAGAGAACCTTAGAGCTGACTGTTATAATACTGCACAATACACAGTACAGTACAAACTGCTGCACAGAACATACATAGAAGATCAAAACCTTTACTGTAAAGACTTGCCCTATTAGAGATTACACATCCGTCAACGTCACAAGCTTGTCCCACATTCCAGTGCAATCGAAACGAATCCGTTGTTGCGTAAAAGAAATTATGAAAACAAATCACATCTATTCGACTGAAAACAAAAAACAAAAGCATTGAGCACTCACTTGATAGCAATGGAAGTGTAGTTGTCATGATCGGAGTTTGCATCACTGCTGTGCTGTTGTTCTTCGTCATGAAAGTGAAGCTGTGGCTGATGTCGTGGTTGCTTCTCCCCGTCCAAGTACGAGTCCAGTGAAATCATTCGATTATTCCGGAACAACCGTCGATTCACCGATTGCTGCTGTTGTTCTTGTTGTTCCTGCTGTTGCTCCTGGTCCAGATCAGTATCATTTACTTTACTCCTACAAATGACAAGATCGATACTGGCACGACCGGTGCCCCGTCGGGTGCAGCTGTTCAGCAGATCCTGAACCTGTCGCATCGAAAGTCCTCGCAACCGTTTGCCAAGGATGTTGACGATTTCGTCGTTTGGTTGAATGGTGCCTTCCCTAAAAAAAAAAGAATACTTGCGTTAGTGGAAGATTGCATGTTAGCTATGGATTCAGCTACTTACGTATAGACCAAGCCTCCCGGCAGCACGTGAGCCACCTTGTAGCGGTTGCTAACCTCGCCTTCGCCGTTGTTCATCGGATTAACGATGATTCCCAGATTTTCAGCCTCTTCGCTGCACTCTTCCAGTTTGATCGTCACGAGTTTGAATTCCGTATTATCCGTGCAACTGTTCAGGACCTTGGAGGGAATGCTTGGTAGGAACACGTCCTCCGTTTCCAGGATCGACGAAGCGCCGGACTCGTTGACCAAGATTCCCGAATCGCAATCCTCCGCGTCGTGTCGATTGCTGGGTGGGGCCAAGTGGATCACAGTGCCGTTCAAATCGTCGTCTTGCTGCTGTTGCTGCTGCTGGTCGATGAGTTTGGGATCTTGTTCGGATTTCTCCATGTTCTTTTGGAAATCGGCCAGCCCAGGAAGTGCGCCATAGCTCACACTTCTGCGATTGTTGGATACTTTTGATGGGGATTTTTTAAGAGATTTCGAATGCGCGGAATGGAAGTTGCTTTCGGCAGTGCTGTTGGTTTTGTAGGATGAGTTTGAGTAGATCTTCGAGAATAGTTTCTGCGTTCGATCGGACATTGCTTTGATTTTGTTGGCAAAGTTGTCCTTCTTTTTCTGGGGCGTTTTCTGTTCCTCATTTTTCAGTGCGTTTAACTTGAGTCGATACATGGTTTCGAAGGAGGTTTCTTTCATTTGTGCAAATCCGTACGTTTCGTCGTGATCGCCAACGTTTCCGGCCATTTTCGGTCGATCGTTCTTTGGTTCATCAGCTGCTATTCCAGCCACCACGGTTGTTAAGTGCTGCTGCTCTGTGGTTGATGCTGCTCGACTGCTGGTACTATTACTACTAACACTACTAGTGATAAGACTTTGGTTTAGCTGGTTGGGAGTGACGATCGTCGTAGAAACGCAGTGATTGACTCGCTCTTTGTTCACTGCACTATCACCGCCGGAAAAGTCTCTTTCGCAATCATCCGTCGTAGTGGACCCATTGAGAAAGATTAGATCGTCAACCGACTTGTACAGTTGACTTTTGGTCACGTTTTCACTCGATTCGAAATTGATCGTTTGGTAGCAGGATAACCTCGTGGAGCCCAGGGGATTCTTCTTCTCCTTATCTCGATAAACGATCGATCGATGGCTGAGTGAAGGACTTTTATCGCCTATCGATGCACTAATGTTTCCAATTGATTTACTCAAATTCTTAACCAGAGTGCCATCAACCGTCGAACCACTGCCATCTACGGAACCCTTGTCCCGTTGCAAAATCCGCCGGCAAACGGGCGTACTGGCTCCACCCGAACCGATGATACCTTGGGCCAACGCTTGTTGCTTGTTTTTTATTCGAATCGGTGAAATGTAGCGACCTTTGGGCCTCTCGATAACACGACCCTCCTCGATGTTGTAGCAGTTGATGGATGACTTCTTGGTCCAGTTCACTGGCGATAAATCTGCGAAAACAAAAGAAATTCAAGAGAAAACAGTTACTAAACAAGACCATAATTCTTAGGGCCATTCGTTTCCCACCGTAAAAGCAAAAGACGAGGACACCTCGAAAAATACCCTTTTTGACCCTCAGCGCGCGAAATGATGAATTGTCCCCAGACTCTACGTCCGTTCCGTGTTTATGGCGTTGAGAAACTAGAACAACATGAGTTCGAAACTCTCGTATATACCATATTCGTCGCTCGTCGTCGTCGTCGTCGTCGGTGGTGCATGTGTGTTATGCTCATGGGGGTTCCTTCGAATCGAGCGAACAATTTTACAGCAGAAAGAGAAATGGTTTTGCGAAACATAAAGAACTGTGACTATACGGTCGGTGACGAGTTCACATTGGGCCAGCTGGGTTGCCTCATGGCATTTTTTTTTAGTTTGAGTAGGTATTGAAGAAAACAACAAAATGCACAAACTGGCAAAAAGGAAGGAAGGATGGATATAGATGGAAGACGAGAAAGAGAGACCTTGCATTAAAGTATGTACTATCACCAGATTCACTGGAACTGGACCGGTCATGCGCGGAGAATGTGGCAGTCACACTTTGGTGAATCACGTGATTAGTGAAATATTTTGTTTACAATTTGAAGCCGGTTTTTGGGGCAAATTTTATCAATCGTCAATAAATATTCATGTCTAAGGTAGACGAAGTATCGAATCAATGAGCGCACCTAACTGTGAAATCAATTATTCTGGTCCTGATCAACGAAACTTGTGAGATGTTGGTTTTGCTCAGAAACTGGTGTGTTACTAGATTGGAAGTGATTCGACAATTCAACAAACCAATGAATCTTTGTTAAGTTCCAAGGACCAAACAAGCTAACATTTTGAGCAAAATCATCATGGAAGTTTTCATTCAGTAGTTTTCAATGAAGTGCTTAGTTTTGATGACACATAATAAGCTCTAAAATTACCAGTTGTAAATGACAACATTCGTTTAGTAAGGTACAACTAGGAACGTTTACCTGATTGTTGCATCAGAAATGATCCACTGCCACTAGATAAGCGAAGTGATTTTGAATTGTTTTGGGATGAAGCCAGTCAAATTTCAAAGTTTTGTATGAACAATTAAATTCCACTACAAATCAATAATATAATAGAGGAAATATAAAAATGTTCTTGTGAAATATTCCATAACCTTCATGTGCTTTATTTGAGACCCTACCATAAAATCACATGAAAATTAATTAAGAAAAAAATATCAATTCGGAATTAATCATTTTGTCAAGCTTCTTCATTCGTGTTCCATCAGATGTCACTGCTGTTGTTTGCGGTGACATCTATAGGAAACTATACACAATATGTTTTCCGTTAATTGTTTACAGAGGACACTGTAGTGCAAAACATGTCTGGTACCTCTATATATGCATGTAGATTAATATTCGAAGTCCCTCTTTTTTACACATTCTGCACACAAAATAGATCATCCCTAACAGAATTTCCCACCAATTTTTATGTATGGGGCAGTGCAGAAAATATCTTTTGTACAGAATATGTAAAAAAGGAGGGACTTCAAATGTTAAACTAAATGCATAAAGGTACCAGATATGTTTTGTAGTGACAGGTACTCTATTTTGTTATCCGTAAAAGGGAAATCACAAATCGAGTGTCATCAAAATACATGGCATTTTGAGAGATTTGAGCTCGTGAGAGAGAATTTTCTCTCTCAAATTTGAATTCTTTGGCTCTCTTTGAGCAGATAGTAAAGCAGGTAAAACTGTATGGGGAAACATTTATTTCATTAAATTGTAGCTTCTTTAACAATAATTTCCGGGAAATAACTGTACAAAAAAGCCTCTGACTAATTTATTTAGGTTGTTGTTCCCTTTTTTTAACCTGAATATGCACCGAAAGTGAATTATTCCCACTTCTCTCAATTTCTATATGGTGATTTTTATCACTTCCTATCAGCGGAACAGCGCCAGCTCTGTGGAAAATGGCCGGATGATATGATTAATAGGTTGTGAGTTTGAAAAAAAAACTTGAGAATTCGGATATCGAATTAATTCTGAGATCCAGATAAAGATTGTTTAACTCGAGTGTCGAGCTTGAACAAGTATTCAGACTCTCTGACTTAGAGTAATGTTTGGAATCCCTGACCGACAAGTGATATCGATAAAAAAATTTGTGCAATATTCCGGACCTAAAAAAACTTTAAAATATAAGACACAGATGATTTTTTGTAATTTTTTGTCAAGACCGTGAATACAAATAGAATTCAACACTTCGAACATGGAAATATTTTTAAATATGGGAATTTTACAAAAACTAGAAACCTCAAACATAAAAATAAAGCCGCGATCTTCGATTACGTTAAATTTGCTATGTCTAGAACCAATTTCAGAATCTCGAATTAATGGAGCTTAGAAATATAATTATGATTCTTGAAAAATTGGGCCAACTTTATAGCTTAAAAAGCTTGAATAATTGTTGTTTACTTATTTTTCATGGACTAGACATATTTTTGGAATCTCAGTCTTAGATTTATTTGATTGATTTTTGTTTTTTTTTTTTTTGAAGAGCTTAACTACTCCGACCTCTGTTCTTTTGTGGTAGATTCTGATCTCAAAAAGACTAAACCCTCCTGATGGACGTACCCGAGCATCCATTCTAATGTTTAAATTGAGATAAAGCCAAGAAGATGATACTGCGCCACCAAGAAGCTGTTCGACATCTTATAATATACCGTAAAGCGGGATCAATTTAATCAGAGGAGTGTATTTAATTCAAAGCGTTAGTGATTATTCATAAAATTAACCATGAATAATGAATAATTATTAAGATTTAGGATTAATCATAGACACTAACGATCATTTTTTGACGTAGGACTACGTCTGTGATTTATATATGGGGGTACACTATGTGAAATCCAAAAATGGAACATGTAACGAAATTATGAAAGATTTAGAACGTTAATAACGCAGCTGCCCCTTTACCAATTTCAATAATTGTATCACCAATCGATCAGAACTTTTTCTACGCATCGATAGCAATCCGTATTTTGAGAAATTATTGAAAAAGTTTAAATGTCAAGAATTGTCTAAAAGCGTCGAAATAAATGTCAAATCCACCAATTACGTACATACATATGCTGCTTCCCCAACACTTTCATCAGAGAGTAGATAGTAGACGAAACAAGTCGAAGTGGCATTCGCCTCCGATTTTCGGGTGTGTGCGAATAGGGAGGATGCAATTGCGTAACATTTTGCATCCTCCCTATTCGTTATATTCAAAACCACACGTCCCCAACGACCATTTTCTAGTTGTAATGTTGTAACCAAACTTGAAATCAGGAGTGCAAGTGATTTTGTTCGATTCTCTTCATCGGCTTTCTGTTTCGTTAATAACTCGACGGCAAACACATTCATTGATACGTTTGTTGTTCTGGATGATAGAAGAGCATAGCAGAAATAATGCGAAATACGTTAGTGAACCCATGGTCATCAAAAGAGGAAATCGATGAAGAGAATTGACTTTCACCCCTTTGCTTCTAAGCCCCTTAATTCAGTCGTCGTCACAGCAATGAAAACTAGCATCTCACCACCAAAAAACATTAAATTACACAATTGTCTAAGGATGCCTAAAAGTCCAGTTATTCGATTAATGATTAATCGTAAAGATTTTTCCATTTAAATATTTATCAAATTTTCAATTATTCGATCTCTTATTTCTACTCGTTTGATTTAGCGCAGTAGAGAAAATAAATCAAAGAACTAATTTATCTGAACAGGCATAGAGAAGAACCATGATGTGAAACAGGATCATAAATTCTCAAAAAAAAAGGCTAAGATTTACAACTTGTTGAGAGAAGGAGCTTAACGAGAAAAACTAAAAAAGGGAGGAGCTTTAGCTGGGTGGACACTGATATTATGCGGCCTTCCAAACTGTCGCAGACACCAGCGAGCAATTTGGATTCCGGCGAGGACACTCGACGGTGGACCAACTCAAGCGGGTCTCAAACCTCATCAATCAGGCGAAGTCGGCCTTGAAGACAGCGATACTGGACATCGAAAAGGCATTCGATTATGTGTGGCACGATGCCTTGGTGCACAAGCTTCTGCAATATCGTTTCCCCAGCTACCTGGTGAAGATCATCTCGGACTACCTCGACGGCAGGACGTCTCAAGTAAGCGTAGGCAGTGCTCTCTCGGAACCGTATGATGTACCCGCTGGTGTCCCTCAAGGAAGCATCCTGGGACCCATATTGTACAATCTGTACACATCGGACATACCGACACTGCCATCAGCTACAAGGGACCAGTAATGCGCACTCTCGTATCGAAGCTCCAAAACGGATTGGATGCCTACACCATATATCTCACCGAATGGAAGAAATGTGTGAACGCGGCCAAAACGCAAACCATTGTGTTTCCGCATAGCAACACCGACCGGCTCAAACCGTCATCAAAGATAAAGGTTCTGAACGCTGAAACTGAGTGGTCACCCGAGGTACGCTACCTTGGCCTGTCAAAAAAAGCACCATCATGCTGAAACGTCTGTATCCGATCATCAACATTGTCACTCGAAAGCATCCACCGTCAACAAGCTGGTTGTCTACAGGCAGATTGTTGCGCCTTTGCTGGAGTATGGGTCTCCGGTATGGAAGGGTTAGCGTTAGCGTTAGCGTTAGCGTTGTTATGATATACTTCGTAGATTGGATACTAGCGACACTCACGTCTCTTCTAAAATTCTCAGTTAGACTACTTTCAGGAATAATGCTGGGGAGTAAACATTGGTTCCAATCTAAACAAGAGTAACAGAAGCATGACTGTCGCTATTCCCGGCCACGCCCATCTTTACCATAACTAGGGATAGGGAAGGAAATGTTGATGTAGTACTTACTTAACGAGAGGCCACCGACTTAGCGACACCCTCATAAGTGCTACGGAGTTGGAGGGTTGGGTAGGGTATTCGGTTAGGATTCACCTCAAGTTGGCGATGCAACCAAAAGTATGTATTGTTTATTTGTTGTTTATTTAATCTCTCGATAGCCGGCTATCGAAAGAACATATTCATTTTGTTTAGTGATCATGAATTTTAAGAGTCATGACGGAGAGCTTGGGATTAAACCCATGATTTTCTGCTCAGTAAGCAAACACGATCCCTCCAGGGTCATCGAGCATCTCAGAACCATAACGCTTCGCGACAATACAGGGCTACGTTTTCGCTTGATATGCAAATAGTTTCCGAGGTTAATATTCAATATCAAATATACAAATGATGGTGGCGATTTATTGTGCTGTGGAAGAGCTTGGGATTAAATCCATGATTTTCTGCTCAGTAAGCAAAATCGATCCCTCCAGGGTCATCGAGCATCTCATAATCCACAGCGCTTCGCGTCAAAGTACGAATATAAGGATGAACTATCTATTATTGAATAACTATTATTTACGATAATTACATAAAAGAAATAAAATATAAACTACAAACAAAACGTGACTACTAAAATCTCAAAAAGATATTCTCACAAATATATTTCACGCAACCAAGAATTTTAAAACCATTAGACGCTATAATGATACTTTGCACATGTTAGACACAAGAAGAGGCAAAAAAACAAGCGTCCGACACACAAAATCCGCCAAATCCACTTGCAGTCACAATCAACGATTCTACGAATCGCGAGCGCTCACGAATCATAAAACCGCCGACTGCGGCTCTCTGAAATCGAAATTGACAGGCGCTATGCGTCAAACACCCGCCCTCCAATCTCCTCCCGCATCCAACATCACAAATCTCCATTACAACATCTAACGAATTCAAAACTCCGAAAATCACTCATCTATAGCAAGTGAGTGGAAGCAACACTGCATGCAACCATTCTTCATGATACACTTTTTCTGCCTATCTTTCTATTGGGCCTGTGGACATGCGTTAGCTTCGAAACTTTTATCCAAACTGGGAAAATTTTCAGATCACAAAAAAAAAACTTGTAAATAAAACTTTCAAAGGTAAATACAAGCAAATAAATATTGATTATTTAATGCAAAAACGAGCAAGTAATATTAAATCTCTTGTATCGTATGCTAATGCTAATTGACTGTAACAAAAATAATATGCTTAAATAAAATAAAATATTAATAAAATGATATGCAAAATTTACTAGAAGATCATTACTTTATTAGTGAGAGGTTTGCTCAGTCTGCATGAAGCAGCCGATTTCATCAAGGAAGTTCTATTAACAACCAAGAATTAATCGTTTGAGGCATACTGAAGCATTAAGAAGGTGATATGTGTCACTATAGGAAATCATCATCGTTGCAAATATAAAGAAATTAAATATAACCCTTTGCTTCAGTATCGTCAACCTCCATGTCCATGGGGAGGGGGTATGCAATTTCAGCCTCAGCGTGCTCAACAAAAACTCTTCAGACCCACCATGATCACAGATAAAGGGAACTTTAAAGTACAAAAACAGAACTGAAGACATCAAACGTCTAAAACCAGAAACAAAAGCACTTGGATGAACTATCTTGACGTTCCCACTCGATCTCAACATGTGAAAATTGTGCGCTCTATAAATTACAGTATGAACGTGGCTCTTCGAAAAGATGTCCAAGACAAAATTGTAGAAAACTGATACATGGTATCGAAACAAGTGAAAAAATAAACAGGAACGAACTCACCAAATGAACGATGGTTTGCACGTGAAGCCAATACTTGAAAGACTGTTGCATCTCCTAATTCTAGCTTAACATTTCACAACATTCCGTCGGATCTTCAAAGAAGCTCTTGCAACCTGCCTCCAATCAGAATCATCTGGCCAGATTGCCAATCGCCTAATAAAAGTTCTGATGAAAAGGATTATGATAAACGAAAACACTTTCGAATGCATTTCCAACCAATCACTTTCACTTTCTTGCTCTAAAATTAGAAAACGCCAAGAAAAAATAAAACCGTAAATTTGACACCTATGGGTCTCCGGTATGGAAGGGTTGTGCTAAAACACATCGGAAGAAGCTCCAAGTCCTGCAGAACAAGTTCCTGAAGATGATTCTGAATCTGCCTCCGCGCACACGCATAGCCGACGTTCATCGGCTGGCAAATCTCGATCAAATCGACCAGAGAATGACTGCGCTCGCCAGTTGCTATCAAACTAGGACTCTAAATTTAGAGTACGAAAAAATTACAAATCTTTACCCATAATTTTGTAAATAGTAGGTTTAGTTAGGATTTTAGTTAGATAGGAAATTTAAAATTTTTAATATTTAAAATAGAACAAATTCTCACACTGTAAAACGATAAATACCAATTAGCAAAAATTAGCCAATGGCTTTCAGTAATTTTAGTAAAGAATGAATAACAAATGTTGATCACTTCCATTGTAAAACTATGGTAAAACAAAACAACTGAATAAAAATAAATTTAATGTAAAAAAAAAACAAAATGTCGCAGACACCAGTTTAACCCCTGTCCAGCAACAGACGGACCTCAGTTCGCTTTCAGCTGTGGACGGACACAGCAGCATTTGTTCTCGGTGTCGGTAGTGCTATCGGCAGTCTGTTTTTCGACCAAGCTATTGTGTGTTGCGCACATTGTTTATCCGCAGTTAGCTAGCCGTGTGTGGAATCCTGTGGATAGAATCAAGAATGAATGGAGTTGAAGTTAAAAACACCATCAGCTTTGGCGATGGAGCTAGAAAACCGTCGATGGGTTTAAATTATTAATTTCGCGAAGACTCTGGATGCGGATCCTATGCAGATGGAAGCTATATACAGGGTAGCGGAGGAGAAATCCTTGTTTATTAAATTCAAGGTCGAAGAGGCAATGTGTCACACATTGATGAATAACAGTGAACAATTAACTTCCGTTATGACGATGGAAAGGCAGTAGAGGTACACATGTTGAATGCGGATGAATACATTCAGTATGTCATAGTGTACGATCTGCCTCCTGAAGTGCCTGACAAAAACCTAGCATTGGTGCTGGGGAAATACGGCAAGGTAAAACGTGTGGTTAGGGAGAAATTTCCTCCCGATTTAGATTTTGATATATACACTAGCATCCGCGGTGTATATATGGATGTTAAGAAGGAAATTCCTACATCACTGCATTTCCTCAACCGTAAAGGAAACGTGTTCTATCCCGGGAACAAGAATGTGTGCTTTGTTTGCAAGATTGAGGAGCACCAGATGAATTCTTGCCCAAAGCGGAAACCTCGCAGGAAGCTCGAAAAACAACAAACGACGGATACGAAAAAACGTGACCCGGACGAAGCCCAAAGTGTTAGCAGCGTGGATACCTGTAAATCATATGCGGGTGTTTTAGCCGGCGATGCTTCAGCAGATGCTATTGAGATGTTCGATGAAGAAGTTATGGCAATCGATGAGACGACCCCGGACATGGAAGAAGAACAAGAAGCAGCAAGAGGAAGTCAGCTTGAGACCAAAAGCCATCCACTGTTCTTGATCGCGAAGAAATTGAAAACTGCTATTGAAACACAGAAAACGGAAGAAAGAAGAAAACTGCGGCCGCGAGAGAAAGTTAACACCAAACAACCGGCTTCTAGGAAAAAATGAACTAATTTTATAAACTCTTTTATTTCAAATTAATGAAAAACTGTAAGAATCGGCTCCGTAAAGCTAACGCTTTGAGCCTTATAAATAAATTAATGGATAATAAAAAAAAACAGACAGACCGAGAATATGGGATTGTCCGGCTGATTTGATGATCCAGTTGTCTACATACAGTGATGAATCGCTCTTTTAGGACTTTTTCATTACTTTTTAATATAGAATGCTTACGTTAAATCCAATTGTATTTTCAGTTAACCCATCTTAAATTAGATAGTGCTATTAATCTCCCTATCAAAATTCAAAATATCCGCACCGTAGAGCCACACTCTGTGTTTTTAC
Organism: Ochlerotatus camptorhynchus; assembly: GCF_037179485.1. Lineage (NCBI taxonomy): Eukaryota > Metazoa > Arthropoda > Insecta > Diptera > Culicidae > Ochlerotatus > Ochlerotatus camptorhynchus. Next base: position 1,239,228 of record NW_027040692.1, on the reverse strand, counting down.
TGAAAATACACTCGAGAGCGCTCTCAAGTGTACCTTCAGTGAAAACCCAGAGTGTGCCTCTACGATGCGGATATTTAGAGTTTTGATAGGGAGATTAATAGTACAAAAGTATCTTTTTTTAGATGGGTTAACTAAAGATTCAATTGGATTTAACGTAATATAGAATAAAAACTAACGAAAAAGTCCCAGAAGAGCAATCCATCCCTGTCTACAGGTCATCATCATCTTTCAAAGGTTTTAAGCTTGTACTACCAAGAAGCCAGTTGTTTCCTCTTCTTCTTAGAGGGCCACCAATATTTTCCAAAAGAGTTAAATTTCGGAACATGCCCCAACTAAAATTCATATCAAAAGTTTCCTTTCAGGGCAATCATAATCATACTAAAGAGTGTAAACAGAGAGAACCCCGCTAAAATTCATATTCTTACACAAAACACAAGCTCCTGCTGCAGTTAACAAATAACATTTATTATATAAAACCACGTAGTCCTACATCACCATTGCATACAATCCCAATGGGGGATCCCAACGAACATTGAAAGATGAATAAGAATTTATTCAGGCAAAAATATGCTTCTTCAGCTAAACAATAGCTTATTCAACTATTAATCAACTAAAATTATTTGTTGGGATTAATCATCAATCACCAATAATAATAATATCCCTCACATAATTTAATTGGTATTCTATGATCATAATCATTGCAATTGAACTTATCCATAAATAATCATTCATGAGTAAAGACAATTTTCCGATCACGCAGTACTGATTTTTTGATTCCTCTAAATTCACATAAATATTATTTTTTCCACTTCCAATCCATTTATTTTTAGAATTCCAGTGCCATTCGGTAGAAAATAGTGGAATTCTGCCCAAAATTATCAAGGAGTTCTGCAACGAGTTATTAAACAAAAAATCACTTGGAATGCTCCTCAGAATACTCAAAAAATGCTTCTCGGAACTATCCTTGGAATTCCCGTGAACCTCTTATCAGAATTTCTCCGCAATTATACCCACAACATTCGATTTATTAGCATTCTTATCGGAATTCCCTTGGAACCAACCCATAAGAAATCGGTAAGAATTGTGCTCAGAATTTCTATAGCAACTATCTGGAATTATTTTTAAACCATTCTGTAAATTCAATACCCTTACAGTTCTTCCCAATAGTTCTTCCTTGAATCTTCCTCAGTCATTAGGGAATTTTCCTCAGAACTACCTGACATTATACTTTGAGTTAATTGTTCCTTACAATTATTTTTAAAACTGCCTTGAAAGTCTTGTCAAGGCTCTCTTAGAGTTCTTCTTAAAACTACAACTACCTGAGAATTGATCTTCGAAATTCATTGGTATCATCCCATTAATTTCCTTTAAATTTGTCTCAAATTTCATAGCAATTATTCTTAAATATACCTACTTCAATAAAAGTCGAAATCCAAATCCAATCTAAAACCATGTCATTAATGTTCTACGATAAAGTACGCCTGAACACCAAATGATAAAGAACGAATAGATTTCAAAGAAGTGAAAATAATATAAAATTAAATTTGAAATTCGAAAATTATATTGTTGTCATACCTTCACGTTTAAGCACGGTTCTAAATCGTGTCCTGATTGGTCTCCCAAAATGTAAGCTAATTTGGTAAGAAACTGACTTGGCACAAACCATTTGAAATTTATTTGGAAATTCCTAATGGAAAACTAAACTTTTTGTTTATTGTCTTCTAGAAGTTTTCCATATTGTACTGTTAAATAGTTCTATAGCCACTCTTGTGGGAAACTTTCTCAGCTACAACTTTGTAAAAGATCATTTTTCATCCAAACGACAAATTAACTATATGATTTATTGTTTAAAAGATTGATAATCTTATGGCATGATGAAGCAGCTGTTTTGTAGGCAGCACTGCAGAGTGACATAGTAGCCATGATTTTTGAGCTCTATTCTATACACCAGAAACACCAATGTTGCCTGCACAGAAAAAAATTCTGAATTTTAACTATCGCGTAAAATCTCCCTTCGTTTAATTTTGAGCTACACTTGGCATAAACAGTGAAATCGTTTACAAGCTAGCATACAATATCGCTAATTTATGCGATATTGCGCTTAAATTTACATGAAATATCGCGTAAATTTATACCAAATCTAGCGTTAATTTTATGTGCGCTCAATCTCGCAGAAATTTACATGAATTTTTCGAACGGTGTGCTAAACAGTTAATTGAGCAAATCATAGGACATCAGTGACTTGCATCATTAATAACTTTTGATCCTTTCATTTGATCGATAATTGGTCTTGATCAAAATTGTAGATAATAATATTTCCAATAAGCACAGCTATCATTTTTAAAGCAGAGTAAAATGGTGAATTTTACGATAGAAATGAACAAAACATCTGGTTTTCCAATAGTAATTTTCATATAAAACTTCAAATGGTTTGTGCCAAATCAGTTTCTTACTAAATGACTTCAAATATTAAGAGACTAATCAGGACCGAATGAGGAACCGTTTGAGTACTGTGGAGCGAAAATTTCAAGTTTGGCATCAGTGTAGTGGTCACTCTGGCAACTCGGTATTTTGACAGCTCGTATGTTTTGTTGGGCTTGCTGAAACCACAAGTAAAAAAACCCCATCGGGATTGCGCGAATCGAGACACGAAGCTGCAGTGCGATAAATGCTTACGGACGATGGTGAGTTTGATCCGATGGATGTGATTACCGGCATCTCGTTGAAAGATCTGCTGAAAAAGCAAGACTCCTCAAACTGTACTCTGGGGTGCGGAACTGACGCGATGTGGTTTGTCCCCTGCGCGTACAATAACCAGGAACGGGACACTAAGTTGGGCATTAAGCGTATCCTGGGCTATCGGTTCTTCTACAACAAACTGGGGAACACGACTAAGTTTGCGCTGATGTACTTCATCGACGAGAAGAGGGCATATTAAGTTTGTCGCGCTCTACTTAGAAATTTATAAAATACTTTTATCGTCACTCTACAGAGCAACATCGACCGCTGGATCCTAAACGCTACGCTTTTCACGCATCGAGCGTACCACGAAGCGAAAAATAGTCCGCCGATCGGATCGTAACGAAATTCGTCAATTCCGGTCGAGAGCGCCTTTCTAGTCATAGTGCACTGCCTATAAGCACATAGGGTTAACTACCCAATTTCCGGCCTATTGAGCGCAACCCGCAATTAATCTTTCTAAATCTAGCACAGCTTAGCACCAAACGAAATGTCATTATTACTGATGGCTTCCAAATTTATTTACCTTTCCGTATGTACCGTAAGATTTGAAAAAGATAAACCAATCGTTGAGATATTGTCAAAAGTCTAACACTGCTTCTTGACACCAAACTCGGCCTACGGATTCTAAACTCGGCCTAACGCATTGAAACGCCAATGAATTCACTTCGGCCTATCGGATGAAGATAATTATTGATTCGATCGCAGCGCTTCATATGTATTTGAGAATATTGGGTGCAAACATTCATATCACGCATTCTTATTGACTTCGTACGGTAGCATTTTAAGTAAAGTATCGTACCAATCGCATAATTAACCTGTTAAATCCGAAATCATTGATTTATTTGATGTTTTCTGATTGATAGGCCCAATATGAGCGCTTAGGCCGAAGTAGTTATCTAACCTATCAGTTCCATATGGAAAAAGTAGGCATTGAGAAAATGGCAGTCAAAGTTACGAAGTGCAATTCCTATGTAAATATTTGAAAAATCATAATAAATTTAATAAAATTGGGTTGTTAGCGGAATGCTAAATAAAACAGCAAAAAGGTTATCTTCCATTTAATTCCACTTAATTAATTTTGGTATCCATGACAGATACGTATTTCGACTACAATGTGCAGTCTTCATCAGTGTCATTCCCACTAAAGAACTTATCAAAATCTAACCCCCTTAAGTACTCATCCCCTAGGTAAAAAAAAGTCAAGATCATAGGCATGAAAATGAAACTACAATGTGTTGAATCGGAACCTACCTAACTAATAAAAACCAAAGATTTAACTGATGAAGACTGCACATTGTAGTCGAAATACGTATCTGTCATGGATACCAAAATTAATTAAGTGGAATTAAATGGAAGATAACCTTTTTTGCTGTTTTATAATAAATTTATTGTTATTTTCTCAAATTGAAATCAGTTGCAATGAAACTTGCACTTTTTTGTTAAATCAGCGAAAAATATGATCGCATAATATGAAAGTATATTCCAATTTAAAGTGGATAGCGTTCTTATCTAAAAATTGACGAAAATCCATATTCGACTGATATGCGATTACAGGCAGTGCATTGAAAAAAAAAACAATAGTTGCAATTTCCAAACCTACGACTGGATGCCTTCCTTCAAATAACAACTCAAGTGTGGTAAAAAATCGATAGAACTGTTTCAAACACACAGTTGGTACTTGAGCGGGTCGGGTTTCATCTCTTTTTGCCAGTGGTGGCGGGGGGGGGGGACACCCCTCACCATCCCTCTCCAAATTCCGGCGTTGGTATATAATTACATTGAGGTTATGATATCATATTATGCCAAAATGACAAGCTATGATCAATGAAATCAGGTTGTAGTGTATCTGATGACATATGGGGACATTGGCATCGGTTCTGGAATTCCGGAATTCCATTTCATAAATTCCGCAATACGATACAGTAAGGAGGGATCTTGTAATCCGCTTCTTTAGGCCATAGTCATATTTGAGGCAAAAGAATCTTACTGCATATCAAATCATAGGATATGGCCATGATCGATTATTTCAAATAATTTCATTGTCATATAGACACATTGGCATCTGTTTCAAGGCTAACAGTATCTGGTTCCATAAATTCTGGATTATGACTAGAAATGATATTTTGAAACTACTATATCGCGCGGTATGTAAAATCATGCATGTTCAACCGAGGTGAATATTATAAGGGGTGATGAATATATTAGTCACACTTCAAGAGGGGAGGGGGGAGGGGGTTATGATTTTGTGACAAGCATTGCATTATAATGGTATAGGTATAGGAAAACATGACGAAAGGGGGGAGGGGGTTAGTTTTCTTTCAATTCAGCGTGGCATAATAAATGGATCGTCCTTAATGCAAATAATCTGAGGGCAGGATCTGATCTGATCTTGGTGCTCCGGAAGTCATTTATATTCAAAAGAGCATGACCATCCGCGATCTGATTCAGGTTCTCCGAAAATAATTCCAGCACAATAAACGAGGCTAAAATATTTTATAATTTAAATTACCATATCAATCCCATGTGAATATTACAATGCCAATCATTCAGGAAATTGTGAACACATTCCTTAATACGGGATCTGATCCAGGTTCTCCAGAAGTAATTTTGAACTAATGGTCCTGGCTGAAATATTCCAAGGAGTGCAACATAACAAGCCCAAGTGAATATTACAATTCCAACGTTTCAGCGGGTTCAGGGATCAGTAAGTAACTTTCCAGTCGCGTCTTTCATAGGCATATTTGGATTCATCCTTGCTCCAATCAGACGTCGTGATATATCGCAGAGGAGGTTGATATCGTCGGTTGTTGCGGCATTCTCTCCTTCGTTGGTCAGGGAATCCACCCATTCTCGCTTGATAATTTAAAACATTTGGTTAAACTGGTTAAAAAAGTACAAAAAAACACAGACATATTTGCATCTCCCAAGAACGAGAAGGGTTCTAAGGGGGTGGTACCATTGACAAAAGTTATTTCAACTATTCCCCTTAAATAAAAACCAAAGAAAACCAAAGTTTATGAAAATCGGGTGAGGCATTGCTGAGAACTAGTTTGTATAAAAAAAAAAATCATTCGTCCTGGTACTTTACGGGTTAAAAAATTTGTGGTCGATATCACCAATTTGAGCCAAACTTGGCCAAAACGCTTGTTTTGGCATTCTGGACAAACGATTTTTTTTTCTTTTGCCCTAAAGTGCCTAGATCCTTGTGGACTACAACCCTGGATTTAAGATATTTTTAAAAAAATTATCTTTCTTTTTTGTTATTAAATAGCTTTTATTTTTTACCATAACAGCTCAAAACTACCTCTCACCAATTTGGTCATATATCAAAAACTATTTGTCCAAATATTTTGCCCTTGGAAACACATCTAGTAGAAGAATTTTGCAAAGTTTAGCGAAAATTTGAGCCCAAAATATTAAGAAACAAAATATCCAGCCCATGGTGAAAATATGCCATTTTGTGATAATTTGGATACCTGCCGGTAATCAGTCTGTTTACTGTAGTTACTATAACAAAAACAAAATGTGGCAGGTGTACCCTGGCAGGTAATGTAGAATCTACATTCAAAAACCTTAAAATTGACGTTCTAGATCACGAAAAGCTTATTTGGTTGTGGAGTAATCTCTTCTGAGAGATGAAATTTTTAAAAATCTCGAGAATCCAGGATTGTAGCCTAGAGGGATCTAGGCACTTTAGAGTAAAATCAAAAAAGGCGTTTGTTCAGAATGCCAAAATAAGCGTTTTGGCCAAGTTTGGCTCAAATCAATGACATCGACCACAGGTGGTGTACCCACTTGAGCTGGATTGACGCACATTGCATTTAAGGTTCGGCAGCTGAATATTCACCCCAATTCTGTACTTCGTTTCGAACGAAATTCTCTTACAAAACAATTTTTTTTTTGTATGAGAATTTCGTTCGAAACGAAATACAGAATAGGGGAGATTTTTAACTTTCCATTTCAAAGCATTTCACATATCAAACACTTGTCAAAAGCACTTAAGGTGCATATAGTCGTTTTTCTTTAACAACTTCCAGATAAATGACATTCCAATAAAAGTTCTTTTACTTAACGAATCTTGAGTGCACAGAGCACAGCTAAACCAGTGAAATATAGCACATTTTTTGAACTTAACCCAGCCATTATTATTATAAAACCTGTATTTTAATTGTATGCTGTAGCTGAACTTTCAACCGCTGTCATATTTATATTTGAATGGGATCAAAGCGCAACGCAATACAAAAAATGTCTCGCTCCGAGTTGGTCACAACAAAACCCCACTATGCACGATCAAAACAACCACAATGGAAACGATAACAGCTGATAAGAAGAACAAAACAACTGAACCATACCTGCTATATAGCCACCACGATACTAATAGCTGAGAGTACAGCGCACATCAAACGATGCGTGAGTCTACTGTTTCTGTCTGTTATTAACTTGTTGCCCCCGGCGCACAATTATTGGATGTGTGATAATCTCCTGTCCTATCCGACGTTACTACTTGGAGAATCCACTTCACTGCCAAGAACTCACGTTGTCTATATGTAGGCACTTGTCACGCCGAAAAGAAGAGATCAAGAAAAACAAATATGCATCCACGTCCGGGACGCGATCGGTTCACCCCGGCCAGCAGTTTGTTTGAGTGATGATCACCGACTGGTGACTGGTACATTCTGCAATGGCGAACTATGAATTGACTTCTACATACGCACGGCGTTGTTAACAATCCGTAGATCTGTTCACGAAAAAAGTGGACGCCCTCTTTTAGCATTATCAATACAACGTCATATCAGATAATGCTTGATGCTAGATTTGATGCAAAAAATAGCTAATTCTTACAAGTATTTTTTGAACTAAAGTTACAAGGAAATCCCAAGCGGGTGTCCACTTTTTTCTGTGTACAAAAATCTGTAGGTTTAGCACACTGCATACGAATGCTAAAATCATACACATGTGACAGCCCGTCCGGTAGTAGGGGAACATGGGCAAAATGTCTTTTCCAAAACATTTTCGTGGATTTATCCAGCAATACTGCTTGATAATACATGGAACTAGCAAAGCTAATTTACAAATCTTCAAAAAATAATTAAAACACGAATACTTTAAATGCCAACGAGTTATTTTGCCTCCGGGAGTGCATCTTACCCCAGAAGCCCTTACACGTAAGTACTCTGGCGCTTGGCTGGTAGGCACACTGTTGCTTGACATATGGCCAACACCGAACCACATCATCAGAATAACGTCGTTTGCCTGTGTAGGCACGCAAGGCTTCCTATAGTGTCTGTCGGTGTGGGTTAGTGATAAGTAGCAGATGCTCTAGGGTGGATCGACTGGATCGTCAAATGACGATCGAGGTTGTTTGGAAATGTTTGAAAACACGTTTCTGACGCAAAAGTATCAATGGTACTTACACGGGAAAAAATCCGATCTCCGAAATGAGAAAAATGACTCATGATTTCATGAACAAAGCGTATTTTCATGTTATGAAAATACACCATGAATAATATTCATGATATCATGAGCAACTTTTGCGTAACGCAGCAAACATTCCCAAAATCATGAATCATCCGATTTCAAATCATGATCTAAAATTCATGGGTTTAACTTTAACCAAAAAAATGTAAAAAGAATAGAATAAAGCATCAGACTGGGTTCGAACCAAGAACCTTGAGATTATTAAACCCATTCTTTGACAACTAGACTATCAGTACTTGTGTAAGACGGAAGACAAAAGGCGTATAAGCGATACCTATGTAGTGCGGTTTATGAACACGGTTTGCCAAGTACGTGTAACGCTTGTAGCGGCCTTGATTTCACTGCATTATGAAATCATGAATTTCCATGACTAAATCATGAATCATTGTTATGATTTCATGGGATGGCAAGTTTTTCCATTTCATGATTTCTTATTCATGAAAATGGAATCGGATTTGTTTCCGTGTATTGACGCTCTGCTGCCCGAATAATGAGCTCGGACTACGAATTTCACACCTTCATTGTCAAAATAGTTACCATCTACAATCTCTGAACAGGTGGGTGCAGGTCATCGTAATCTTACGGTTGTAAAGCACACTTGGCAACTCTTCTCTGGCAGGAATGCAATCTTCAGCCAAACAAACGACAAACTATTTGCCACCCGCATCATTAATCGACGGAACGTTTGCGTGGGATAATCCCCCTGGGCCATCACAGCTCGCCTGATCATCGGAATCGGTTAGAATAAAAGTGTTAAAAGCATCGTAAATTAATCGCCGACTATTACAGTTTACGATTATAACCCATCAACCTGCCTCCAGTCCAATTGCTTGGGAAGAGCATGCGAATGAGTGGTTGCACAATCCAAAATTTGCAATATTGCAATTGCACTTAGTGTGCTCAAAGAGCAAACCCATTATTGTGGTCAATTGGAAGGAAATGGAAAGTGATGCTGCTGCTGCTGCTGCTGCAGTGATTTCATAATTCCATCAAATTAAGAGGAGAGGTTCTTTCCATGTTGTGAGCGTTATTTCCTGACCCCGTAGGCAGAGCCAGTTATAAAATCGCTCAGGAGTGGCCGCATGTGGCAACGCCCCTGAGGGCATATTGCGTGCAGTGTTTTCGTGGGCCGTTCCGTTGTTGTTGGTTGTTGATATTGCATAATGGTCCCAAAGTGTTTGGGTGACGTGATTTCGAAGCGGTCGATTTCTTTGAAAAGAATACCTCTTTTTATTGTAAACCAAAAATTAATCGGTTTCTGAACGCCGTTGTTCAGCTTGATTTCGTTCAGGCGTTGTAAGAATGGCCAAAAAGTTGGTAGGGTTGTAGCGTGGAGGTGATTAATAGCCAACGTCTCGTGCTGGTATGTAATGAAACTGTTTGCTACTGTTGTTACTTCTTGGTCCGGACATGATCCGACTCGTGGACCGAACACCCACCTTGTGCGGTGATTTGTTGCCATCTGTTGGTTGCGGAATTGAAGAATTAGCACCAGCACGCATAAAAGGCTACCGTATTTGAGCTTTTGTCATTCAAAAGCCGATTAGATTGAGCCTTATTTGTTGGCGGATGTGTTTTCTAATAAGATGTTAATTTATAGCCGAAGCTTTTAGCACGGCAATTACGACCTGATGACTCGTTTGTAGAAAATGGTTGATTGGTGGATTCATGAATAGCGAGTAGAATTGATTCAAAGTAGTATTAATTCTCTAATATGCTGTTCTATGGTATCATAACGACTAAAGCAACATTAGGCGTCACTTTAATAAATAAATCAGCATACTCAGTGGAGAAAAAAAAATAAAACGATGAAAGCTTGAAAAAATGCTCATTTCCTTCTGATTTACGGTCGTCAAAGAAGATTGTGAAGAAAATGCTTTAAAAAAACTTCTATATAAGATTCTAAATTAAGTTTTGGTGATGAACTAGCTCAGCAGTGGCAAAAAATCACGCAAATAAAGCTTTTAAAAAAGATTCCAAAAGAAGCTTCAAAATTTGTATGCGGTGACCCTTTTCATCAGTAGTATTGATAGTTTTTTAAAGTATTTTCTAAATATTTTTTTCAACATTAAATGTTTTTCAGGTTTTATTTTTTTTAAACAAGTACTTAGGATCCTAGAGTTAATTTGTTAGTATTTTTTTTAATGGAAACTCAAACCATTAAGTTTTTAAAATATGAAACTTTGAATGAGTATATAATACTAGTTTACAGCATATTTGAACTTTGTACGCTGATGGTCATTTCCCATGTCAAATCGTGCGCTGTATCCAAAAATATAGTCCAAAAAATCTCAGTAGGACAGTTTTCGAAATATAGCTAACAAAAATGAAATTTCACTTTAAAAAACTGTCTTTACTAAAATACAAATATCTTCGACTGTGATGAAGCTATATTATCGATTTTATTAATTGCTTTCGATCGTCTAAAACCCATTTTTCAGTGGGATTGATGGTATAACAACTACAAACATTTTTATTTACACTGCTTAAAAACTTATCAGAAATTCAATTTTTCTAAGAAAAATGCAAAATATTAAAAAAATAACAATCTTTTAACTAACAACAATACCACTTATCTCAATAACAATTAATGTTTAGTTTATCAAAATAAAATTTTCTGATCTTTAATTTGGCGTTAAAATAATTGATATAATCTCTTTAAAACAGTAGATATTAATATTTTAGTAAACACACTTTCTTTAGAGTGACATTTTTAGATGTACAGGCCGGACTCGATTAACTGGAGGCTCGATTATCCGGGGCTCGATTATCCGGAGAAAATGGCTCGATTATCCGGAGTCATATTTTTTTTACCTATCTTGCAAATTATTTTTCATAAACCGCTTGGAAAACCGACTTTTGATCCGAGGACGAGTAACATACATCGTTCGACTCAGTCTGACAAGATTGGGAAATGACTATATTTAAGTGTTTGTGTGCCTTTGTTATAAAATCCGGCGTTAAGGGATTTTGGTTTAACTTTGACCTGAAAGGAATCAAACATATCATGTGCCACAACAACATACACAAAAACTGAATCCCATGATGGTCCGTTCACTAATTATGTCACGTTTCAGAGGAGGGGGGGGGGGAATGGCAACCGAACAAAATTTTTGAAGATCCGTAAAAAAATGTACCAAAGGGCCTTTAACCCTCCGTTACTCGCGCTGTTGTACTTTGTACAACACACATGAGTTTTCCATTGCCATTTTGTTGCTGAGTTACCAATCGACTTGAAACCAACGAGTATTCATCAAAAAACTTGTTTTGATCTAAACAAGCTAAACTTTGATTACAGTAAACACCTAAAAAATGCAGATAATAGGGAAAGTATAAATGGAAACCGCGAAAACTGTGACCATACTAAGTGGGATTTGACTTAATTGATTACAACATGGAGTATATCAAGATTTTGACAAGATAGAAAGTTACTGTCTCTGCCAAAGTTGTTCAGGAGATCATAGCCTTGTCGCTGGCGGACAGTAGTTCAGAATTTTCTCACTACGTAGTGCAAGTATACATGTGAAATTCTCGCATGTGATATATCTCGAGATCCTGACCAGATAAAAAGTTACTGTCTTTCACAAAGTTTTTTAGGAGATCAAAGCTTATTGCTTGGTGCTCAATAGTTCAGAATTTGCTCACTACGCGACGCTAGTATACACGTCAAATTCTCATATAAAATATCTCGAGTTCCCAACCAGATAGAAAGGTACTTTCTTGGGCATAGTTGTTCAGGATGTCAAGGATTTTTCGCAGGTGGACAGTAGTTCAGAGTTTTCTCACTTTGCGGCGCTACTATAGATGTGAAACTATTGCATATAAAATATCTCTAGATCCTGACCAGATAGAAAGTAAATTTATTCGGCAAAGTTTTTCAGGAAGTCAAGATCTTTTTGTTGGGTGACAATAGTTTACAATTTTCTCACTATGTGGTGCTAGTATATACGTGCCTTTCTCCCATATTCAATAGCTCGAGATCTTGATCAGCTAGAAAGTTGCTGTCTTCGGCAAAGTTGTTTAGGGGGTCAAGACTTTTTGGCTGGTAAACAGTAGTTAATAATTTTCTCACCACGTGGCGTTAGTATACATGTACACTTCTCGCATATGCTATATCTCGAGATCCTCATCAGATAAAAAGTTGTTCAGGAGGTCAAGGTCTTTTGGCTGGTGGACAGTAGTTCAGAATTTTCTCACTTCATGATACTAGTATACATGTGAAATTCTCGCATATAAAATATCTCACGTTCTTGACCAAATAGAAAGTTACTGTCTTGAACAAAGTTGTTCAGGAGTTTAAAGCCTAGAGTTTATGAGAAAATTCTAAACTATTGTTCACCAGCCAAAAGACTTTGACCTCCTGAATAACTCTGTTGCAGACAGTAACTTTCTATCTGATTAGGATCTCGAGATATAGCATATGCGAGAAGTGTACATATGCCACGTGGTGAGAAAATTCTTATTCTTTATCTCGTCAGGATCTAGTGATGTATCACATGCGAGAACTTAACATGTATACGAGCACTACCTAGTGAGAATATTTTGAACTACTGTTAATCAGCAAAAAAGCTATGATCTCCTGAACAGCTTTGCCTAAGCAGTAACTTTCTATCTGGTCAGGATCTCGAGATATTTTATATGAGAATTTCACGTTTATACTAGCGCCGTGTAGTGAAAAAAATTCTGAAATACTGTCCACCAGCCAAAACTACTTGACACCCTGAACAAGTTTGCCGAAGACAGTAACTTCTATCTGCTCAGGATCTCGAGCTATTGTATATGCGAAAATTGCATGTACATACTAGCGCCACGTGGTGAGAATTTTCTGAACTTCTCCACTTACGAAAAGATCTGAACTTCTTGAAAAACTTTGCCGTAAACAGTAACTTTTTATATGGTAAGGATCTAGAAATATTTTATATATGCGAGAATTTTACATGTATACTAGTGCCGCGAAGTGAGAAAACGCTGAACTACTGTCCACCAACGAAAAGGCCTTGACCTTCTGAACAACTTTGTCGACGACAGTAATTTTCTATCTGGTCATGATCTCGAGATATATCACATGCGATAATTTCACATGTATTCTAGCGCTACGTAGTGAGAACATTCTGAACTACTCTCCACCAGCGAAAATATTATGATCTCTAGAACAACTTTGCCGAAGACAGTAATTTTCTATCTGGTCAGGATCTTGAGATTTTCCATGTTGGAACCAATTAAGTCAAATCCCACGTAGTACGGACACCGTTTAAGCGGTTTCCATTCACATTTTCTGTATTATCCGCATTTTTGTGGGTTAACTGTGATAAAATTTTAGCTTGTTTAGTTAAAAACAAGTTTTTAATGAATACCCGTTGGTTTCATATCGATTGGTAGCTCGGCTGCAAAATGGCAATGAAAAGCTCACACTGTTGTACAAAGTACAGCGCGCGAGTACTCGTGTTATAAAAGTTGGCGCGAGTAAACGGAGGGTTAAAGGGGGGTTTCGTGAGAATTGGTCTTTTGGTGGCTTCATACCTGAAAATTTATATCAATTTTCTTATCTTATTTTGTAGTTCAATTCATTTATTCATCATTCCAGTAAAAACAGTAGTTCATCAGTAAAGTGATTCAGTAAAAACAAAGAGAATTGCAAATTTGGTCATAAATCAATCCTTATTGACTATTTTATCAATAATATTTCCCCTGATTTCACGAAGTAAAAACTGCCGTTCCAACGGCAATTGGTTTTTCTCAGCCCATGTGATGATAGTGTCAATACTGTTCAGCGCTGATTCATCTGGAACTGGTTCGTACTCCTCATCTTGGTTGTCATCTGCTGTAGAAATGTTTGCAGTTTCATCCAGAGTGGTCTTCATTTTCGCCTGCAGCCGCTTTATCAGCAACCATCAGTTGAATTGTTACACTATAATCCCTAGAGGACCGGAACTAATATTTGCAATGTTAACATTTCAAAAATATTCATGGAAAATGGTCGAAATTGATCGAGTGCGTCAAGTTAGGAACCGCGTCAAATATGGTGCCTTCACGGTAGCCGTGATTTTTAGCCAAGCTCAACTTTGTCTCTACACACTCGTGAGAGTCGCGAGACTACGATTTTTCTCAAGTTGAGGGGTCCCATGGCGTTGTTGGCTACACGTTCGCTTCTCAAGCGGATGGTCCATGGGTTCAATTTCATTGATCTTCTTATCGAATTTTGATGTATTTTAATGTGCCTCATGATAGGTTATTATCCAAGTCCGATTCTGGTCACTTTCCCGGGGCACCTAGGACTTGTCCGGAAGTGGCCAATATGGTCCAAGGTACTTAATTTTTTCCACCAGTGATCTTGATATCAAATTTTGATTTAATTTGATGTGTCGCTTAATGGGTTTTGTTTCCTTCAAGTCAAATTTAGCCTCATGGCCCATAAACGCCGGAACTTGATCCGGCCATATCTACAAAACCAGTGGTCCGATTCCATAATCCTTCAATAGCGTTCAAAAAAAAATTTTTTTTTATGGCTCGATTATCCGGAGTGAATTTTTTTTCAAGACTCCGGATAATCGAGTCCGCCCTGTATCTCGAAAATTATCCTACAGAGATTTTTTTTGACTGCATTTTTGGATTCAGCGCACGATTTTACATAAGAATCATTGGTCAAAGATATACTTTATACAAACTACCTGGTATATCAACGGAAATACCCTAAGCTACAATATGAAATCAAAGTTTATAATTTGGAATAAGCACAGAGAGTGAATTTAATCATTACATTATACTATCAAAGTTACCCGAAATATCAAAGATACCCCGTTTTACGGTACTAAGCTTAACCGAAATAAAACACGTTTTTCTTTCCGATTGAAAAAATGAAGCATTTAATTTTCCACATGCATACACGGGAACAAATCCGTTTTCATGGAACCACAAAAAATAACTTACCATCCCATGAAATCGTGACAATGATTCATGATTTCTTGGTGGGAATTCATTTTTTTTCCTTTGGTTTGTTTTTTCCGTCGATCTTGTTTTCCGTGCTGAGCACCAATGCTACCGACGTGCCAGGAAGGCAGCTCCCACACCTGGACCCTACCTATCGACCCATCAACTCATCAACCGGGGACCAACGGCTTTACTTCCCATCCGAAGGAAGGCGTGATCAGAGATGTTATGCCTCAGAACATCCCGGCGGCGCCGACTGGGATTGAACCCAGGCCTGCTGGGGTGAGAGGTAATCACGCTTACCACTACACCACCGGCGCCGTTGGTGGGAATTCATGATTTCATAATACAGTGGAATCTTAAGCGTAACAAATATTAATAGTCTAGTGGTCAAAGAATATACCGTGATATGGCGAACAAAGTAGTGTTTTTGTTGAGTTGTGCTGTGGAAATAAATACATAATTTCGTGTGAAATAGTGCCGTGTGCCGCGAAAGGATCATCCCAACGCGTGCCCGTTGTGTTGTTTTTAACAGGATAAGTAGAGAACGGTTGCCTAGCAACTCGTTTTGGATTTAATTTTGATTTTCCCCCCAGCGCGCTATTGATTTTGTATAGTGAGCTGCGGCGGTAAAATTTTATTTTGTGTTCTCTTTTCCTGTATATGTCTACTGCTAACAGTGTGCGCGTTTAATTTGGCGTGGTAATATGGATGTGTGTAATGTCTGCAAGGAGTCTATTACTATTAGTGGGCTCCCAGTCACATGTGTAGGTCCGTGCAATGGAATGTTCCACTTCAATTGTGCGGCACTCACTAAGACTGCGGCGCGCCTAATAGCAGATAATGCAAATGTTGTTTTCAAATGTGGTAACTGTCTATCAGGTCAGTGTTGTGGCGAGCAGAATGATCTGATCTCGCGCGTCAATAGGATAGAAGAAGAGATGAAGAAAGTTTTTCAACTCTCGGACTCTATCACTGGCATACGAGATCACATTGCTGCTCAGATAGACATCGCGGTTAAAAGCGGGATGGCAGATATAAGCCGAAATGTAAATGGTTTTGAAAATTTAATTTGTGAGAAATTGGATAATATGAAAAGTTCATTTTTTAAAATTGATGCGGAAAACAAATTAGCGGTAATGAATGATCAGTGCAGTGTATCTAGGACGATTCAGTCGGAATCGGACCAAAATACCAGACGCAAAAAACGTAAATTAGTAATCAGTAATAGTGATAATGATGATGTTTTTCAAGAAAATGCGAGTTTTGCGGATGTTGTAAAAAGAGACAGTAAAAGTAAACATGTTAGTAACAGTAACAGTAAAAATAACAGTAACAGTAACAAACAAGATAATCGTAAGACTCGTCTGGTCATTGTGATTAAACCGAAAGAGTCCAAACAAGCTTGCGAAGACACTCGTAAGTTTTTGAAAACTCAGTTGGATCCAAAAACACACAAAATCAGTAATTTTAGAAATGGTAAAGATGGCTCCATTATTGTTGAGTGTGCAACAGGAGCAAATGTAAGTGATGTCAAAAATGGTATTGAAAGCAATCTGGGTGAAAACTATAGTGCTGTTGTTCCCACTTCGGTGCCGAGATTGAAAATAGTGGGCATGAGCGATCAGTATTCCTCCGATGTCTTCATTGACTATTTAAAAAGTCAAAATGAAGACATCGCTATAAATGATGTAAAAGTAGTTAACATGTTTGAAAATCCACGCTTCACGTACAACAAGTTCAGTGTTGTGATTGAAGTCGATTTCGATACGTATAAATGTTTGTTATGCGCGAAAAAAGTAAATGTAGGGTTTGATCGGTGCTCTATAGTTCCCGCGATTAATGTATTGAGGTGCTTCAAATGTGGAGAATTTGGGCACAAGAGCATGGATTGCAAAAATTGTGAGAGATGCTCTAGGTGCAGCCAACAACACAAAACATCGGAGTGTACGTCAACTGTATTGAAATGTGTTAATTGTTTGAAAATGAATAAAGAACGTAAAATGAACTTGGACGTCAACCATGCCGCATTTAGTCCTGAATGTTTGCTCTATAAAAGACTTTTTGAACAGAAGAAAAGCAGCTTGCGTTTCAATAAATAGCAGCCAAGTTCCAGGAATGTGAATCAATTTGATTTTTTATATTTGAATATTGCGGGGTTGTCAACAAACTACGTAGCATTACGTCAGATTGTTGAGGAAAAACGTCCTCTTTTAGTTTTATTATCTGAAACTCATATTGTAGAAACTGAAGCTTTTGACCAGTATAGTATTCCGGGATATATTGTTGCTGCTTGTTTATCACATTCTAGACACACTGGCGGTGTTGCTATTTATGTCAAAGAATCAATTCAATTCGACCTTCGAATCAACGAAGTTATCGATGGTAACTGGTTCTTGGGCATTACAGTTGTGCGTGGCATGAAGATGGGTAATTATGGTGTTTTGTATCATTCTCCCAGTTCTAGTGACCAGCGTTTTGTTGATGTTTTAGAGAACTGGCTAGAGACATTCCTTGATTCAAGTAAATTAAATATATTAGCTGGTGATTTTAATATTAATTGGCGTGACAACCATAATTCGAATCATTTGAAGCGTTTAGCTGATTTTTTAAATTTAAAACAAACGGTAGATGAGTATACGCGTATTTCCAGGCACAGTAGGACTTTAATTGACCACGTTTATTCCAATTTTGATTCCATTTGTTCAGTTCCGGATGCTGATTTGAAAATAACCGATCATGAGACCTTAGTGATTAATGTATTAGATAATATCAATAATAACGATGACTTAGTCAAATTGAAGTGCTGGAGGAAATATTCGAAACAGGCTGTTTCAAATCTTGTTGAGAGAAGCGTGGATTTTCCATTCGCGGCCGGTAATTTAGATGAATCTGCAGCTGTTCTAACTAACACTTTGAAAACGTGTACCAATCAATTAGTTGAGCAAAAGTTTGTTTCTTTGAAAAACTCGAACAGCTGGTACAATTTGGAACTTTTGCGTCTTAAACGTAAGAGGGACAAATGGTACAAAAAGTTTTGCAGATCAAATAATGATAATCATTGGAATAGGTACACAATCGCGCGTAATAAATATTCACAATCGATAAAACAAACTCGTTGTGAATATGTCCAGAGGAAGATTGATCAGCATCAAAACAACAGCAAAGAGTTATGGAAAATTTTGAAATCTTTATTAAAACCTAGTAATTGCAAACCGCGGTCCATAACTTTTAATGGCACATTAGAACAGTCAGAACCAGTAATTGCATCTATGTTTAATGATTATTTTGTCGAAAGTGTTTCATTGATTAATCAATCCATTGAATTGGTCGATGAACCTGACGAAATAAAACAGCCAGTTAATAGTAGTTGTAGATTTGAAGGTTTTCACCAAATTACTTTAGATGAACTTAGAGTTATTTGCTTTTCATTAGGAAAATCGGCTGGAGTAGATAATGTTAATTCTAGAGTTATTCAAGATTGCTTTCATGTCATTGGCCACATCTTGCTGGACCTTATTAATGAATCTTTGCAGACTGGACATGTGCCACAAATTTGGAAGGAATCCTTAGTGGTTCCTATTCAAAAAGTTGCTGGAACGATTAAAGCCGAAGAGTTTCGTCCCATCAACATGTTGCACACATTAGAGAAAATTTTAGAACTTGTTGTTAAAGGCCAGCTGTTGGAGTATTTGAATAGCAACTCTTTGTTGATACCAGAACAATCAGGATATCGGGAAGGTCATTCCTGTGAAACTGCGATGAATTTGGTGTTAGCAAAGTGGAAAGACAACTTGGAGCGTAAAGATACGACTGTTGCTGTTTTTTTGGATCTTAAACGCGCTTTTGAAACAATTTCTAGGCCCTTACTGTTAAGTACAATCAAGCGCTTTGGAATTACGAGTACTGCTTATAAATGGTTTGAAAGCTATTTATCTGACAGAACTCAACGGACTGTTTTTAATGATTCTGTTTCCAGTCCCGTGGGGAATAACCTTGGAGTGCCCCAGGGAAGTGTATTAGGGCCTCTTTTATTTATTATGTATATTAATGATTTGCGACGCGTTTTACAATTTTGCGACATTAATCTTTTTGCAGATGATACTGTGTTATTCATTGCAGCTAAGGATTTAGAAGTTGCCGTCTCACACTTGAATGAAGATTTGCAGTATCTAAGTAGATGGTTGAAGTGTAAGCAGTTAAAATTGAATACAAGTAAAACTAAATTTATGGTAATTTCGCGGAATCGATTAAATGAGAACGTCTCTGTTGTAATTGATGATGAGACTGTTGATCGCGTTCAGGAGATTAAATATCTTGGCGTGATTATTGATGACAAACTTAAGTTCAACTCTCACATTGACAATGTCATCAAGAAAATTGCCAAGAAGTATGGAATTCTATGTCGACTGAAAAACGATTTAACTATTGCCAGTAAAATACAGCTATACAAATCAATCATCTCTCCTCATCTAGACTTTTGCCCATCCATTTTATTTCTAGCCAATGAAACACAAATATCGAGATTACAGCGTTTGCAGAATAAAATAATGCGTTTGATTTTGCGATGTAATAGATTCACTTCCTCAACTTTGATGCTGGACGCTTTAAAATGGCTGTCAGTGAAGCAAAGAATAGTTTATTTGACTATGGTGTTCATTTTTAAAGTAGTAAATGGTTTGCTGCCTCGATATTTGTGTGATCGAATTGAAAGAGGAAGTGATTTTCATAGATATAATACTAGAAACGCGGATGAAATAAGAACACCACATTTCTTGACTTGCGCTTCACAGAATTCATTGTATTTTAAAGGAGTAAATGTTTTCAATTAAATGCCTAGACATATTAAACGTGCAACAACATTAGCAGAATTCAAGAGACATTGTATTTCACACGTTAAAACTGTCTTTTGAACAGTTATCCAGTGATTTTTATTTTATTTTTTATGAATGGACGAAGTATGTATCTTGACGAAGTTATTTATAACGGATTATTTTGTATGGATAGCTGTCATAACGACTTTTAAATAATTATTGTAGCACTGCAAAAACTATTTTGTTCGCCACGATGGTGATGATGGATTTTTTTTTTATATTTGAATTAAAGTAGTAGTTAAAAAAAAAAGTAGTAGTCTACAAAGGTTTGAGCCTCGCGCGCGTATTACGGATATAGAGGACTGAATTTAACATTTGATAAAAAAAAATGCAACTTTGAAGCTTATTTGGAAGATACTTTGAGTTAGTATTAAGTTTTCTGGCTGAATGTCGGGGGTTCGTGAGCATTCCTGAGATTGCTGAAAATTATAATAGCATCATTGCGGGGTTGCTAGTGTATAGGATGCTTTGTTGATTGTTCATTAACTCTTGATTGCTTGTAATACTTATGAATATTCTAGGTGGACAAAAAGGCGAACTAAGAGGTGGACGCCTAAGCTTTTTCACATTTATGTATATTGCTGTGAAGCAACTGTAAAGTCTAGAGGGAATTTATATCTGTAACTGTAACCAGCTCGTTTTTGTTTGCTAACCTGGTTAAAATGTTTATATTTAATTATCTTAAAGATAAATCGTCCAGCTCAAACCTTTGTAGGGGTAAGAGGTGGGACCATCATCATCATTTATTTATTAAATCCCGAGGTTCTTGGTTTGAATCCAGTCTGATGCTGGTTGGTTGGTTGGTTGGTTGGTTGTCTTTATTAAAGAGATTTTCAGCCAGACGTTGGTTCATCTCTTTTGGAAATTGGACTTAGAGAGACTGACGTTTGCTCATGGGATTTTACCATAGGAGTAAAGAGTTACAGAGTCACCGGTAATGCTAATTACAGCCAATATTAATTATTAACGTTTGCATTAAAAAAAAAGACAAAAATTGTCGATTTTTCATGGGTATACCTTCATCCGCACTAACGAAACTACCCATGCAGCATCAATCATAGTAACCCATGAGTCAGTAGACAAAATTTGACAAATCTATCAGTCGAACTCAAACCGTGATGCAACTCCGTTCAGAAGTGTGCGCGTTCAAAGAACGGCACCCCGCCGCTTCGAAAACGGACATCGTGCGGCACTTTGTGGACACCGGATACGCCCGTTCCGGCATCTACAACATCTTGGCACTATTAGACAACAATCAGAGTATCGAAAGAAAGCCCGGTTCCGGACGGCCGGCGACCCTGAGCGACAAGAAGCTCCAAGGGATGTTGAAGAGGAAGACCGAGGGAAAAGTGCCTACATCGCTGCGTGCGCTTGGCCGGGAGGTCGGTGCAACCGGCCAAACAGTGAAAAAGTACCTGGCGAACATGAACATACATGTCAGGAAGCGGAAGTCACGTCCACTGGTTTCGGAGCTGCAGCGGCAGCGGGTGAATAAGATGGTCAACTCGTTTTTCCCGGCGAATCGTGACGTGGAGGTGGTGATGGACGACGAGACCTATCTCACCCTGGATGGCAACGACTGGCAGGGCACTTCGTATTTTAGTTCCCCCACGAAGAAAGTGAGCTCCGACCTGAAGTTCATTTCACACACCAAGTTCCCCAAGAAGGTGCTGCTGGCTGTGGCTGACAATCAGCGAGAAGGGGATGTCAAAGCCGATCTTCTTTCGCTCCGGACTGGCTGTGAACGGGAAAAATTTATTGTATGAAATGCCTGCCGGAAGTTGCGTTGTTCATCAAGAAATACCATAAGGGCGAATACGCGGTGTTCTGGCCGGATCTGGCGTTAGCCCACTACTCGAAGCGATCGTTTGAGGAGATGGAGCGGCTGAATATCGATATGGTACCCAAGTCGGCGAACCCACCCAACGTCCCTCGGCTGCGTCCTATCGAGAATTTCTGGGCCAACCTGAAGCGTAAGATCTACTCCAACAATTTTGTCGCGAAAACTGAGGAGGAATTGATAAATAAAACGAAGAAAGAACTCAAAAACATGCCTACACGCATGTTTTCGTCCGCCATGGCGAATGTTCCGGTTAACTGCCGGAAGGCCGCTCGCAAGGGCGTAGATTTTTTTTGGAAGTATGCTTAAATAGGGTAAATGTCGGCTTCGGCACCCATTGACTGTTTTCGGCAACCAAAATTTAAACGTTAATTTCACTATGTTTTCCCATCAACACACTTCCCTGAATGCATCCAAACGATTCTTTAGTCTTTCAGCTTCAATCTGATTGTATGTGTACGTCTGAGCAGTCCTGTTATGGCAGATTTTTATTCAAATGAAGCATACGTACTCTAAAATGGGGTTGATTTCAAGTTGCCGATAATAGAACAGCTGGTTAACACGCAGTTCTAATGGGAAGGTTGCCGAAGAAAACGAGGCTGCCGACAATAGTCACACTCACCTGAGAAGTTTGAAGCGTTGTAAAAACGCTTTCAAACAGTTTTGAAGAATTCTGTCGATTAAAATGGATAGAGAAGCAAGCAGCAGATGAATGTAAACCAACAGACACATCATATATGTGCGTGACGCTGAGAAAATGCTAATAGAAGTGTGGACACTGCTTAGATTGACGAGAATACGTAAATTCCCCTAATTACCTTCCATGGGAAATTTATCAAAAGAAATTATCTGTCTTAGCTTTTTTATCACCATCCGAAAAAAATCATTTTTTAATGCAAACGTTATTTTAATAGCTGATCGGTATAGACAATATAATTTATCATTTATCGGTATAGACAATATAATTTATCAAATTTATCAAACCTTATCGAGTTTCAGAAGCGGAAGTTGCTTCACAGTTAAAATAACGCTTAAAACCTCATCGCCAGTTCTTAAATCGTCCACCTACCCAGGTAATCTTTATATGCTTAACAAGTGTTGTTTAATCGATTTGAGGCTGTGCGTGTGTTCGAACCTGACGTTTGTTTTTTTTTCGTGGAGTTTTTTTTTATCTATAATTGATTGCTGATCCGGCCATAACCAGACCCAGGAGACAATTTCTAGTTCCCTATTATTTGCCACTGAGAAGCTGTTCCGAAGCCAAGTAGCGCCTCCACGAGGCGTCCCAGCATCAAGGTTGCAAAGACTCATTTCAGCTAAAACAATGTTTTTCTAAATTATGAAATAATTAGATGCCATGATCAAATTTTGAATTGGTAGGATACAAGAAGAGGTTGCAAAGAATGTGTTTGACATATTAAACCTGTTTATTTCACTTCATGAGAGTAACAATCAGCGATTTTTCACAAACTCACTCACTTACTCACTCACTCACTCAGCGATCAGCAAATCGCTGATTGTTACTCATAGAAAGCAAAATTTACAGGTTTTATGTTTCCAACGCATACTTTGTAACTTCTTCTTGTAAGTTACAAGTAAAACATGCCATCATGCCATCTTTTGGTTTTATTATTCCGAAAAACATTATTTTAGCTGAAATGAGTCTTTGCAGCATTCGTCCCATCATCCCATTGGTGGCTCATTAGTTCCATCATTCGTTGAGTCGCAGCGTTGAACCTGACTATTGGCCACGAAAAGGCTTGCCAATGCACATCCGAACATTTGTTTATCTCAAATCGAAGGAAGACATTCCGCGCAACTACCATAAACCGGAGTCAAGCTTCGTCTACAAAAGCCTGCAGGTTCAATTGGCTAAACTTGGTGAGTTCGTTCCATTTTGTAAATTTTTATCTTTTCAAACCGGTAACGTTGGGAGATCAACTTTTTGTGGTGCGTTACTGGTATAAGATCTACCACTGAACCCTAGTCGTGACAACTTCAAACTAGGGAATCAAGATTTTTCAGTAATCAAAGGATCACATTTTAGTCCTTGTTACTTTATATGCCTTGATAATAGTGACAAGACTCGGGTATCGTGAAACATATATCAAATAGACAAGAAAAATGATGTTGATATATATCATTTTCCAGGATGCTTGCTGGCTGTGTTGGTGTTAGATTAGATTAGATTCGATTAACAAGTGTTGTTAAATCGATTTTAGTTCAGCCTTACTTTGGGTAATTGTTGTGCATAGACCACGTTAACCTTTTTTCAGCTTTCAAAGATCTAAATCTGATGATTTTAATCAGTCGAAAGCTTAACAGTTATATAAATTATAAGCTTTTAAAGGCATTAAATAACATTTTTTTTCCAACCCTTGTTTAGCCTTCTAGTTTTATTTAGAAAAAAATAAAATAATGCAAGACCGCTTCATATCTTATATATTTTTATGGGACTTCAACAAATTGCTGATTTATTGGATTAACATATTTATGTTGTTATTATAAGTCTAAAAATTACCTTTGCACTTCGGGATTCGAACCGGCAGTCGTTGATTCACAGGCATCAACCATACCTACTGGACCACTTAAGCATATGTGTGACAAAAAGTATGATAGATAACTTCAAACACGTCAAATTTAAGTTGAATAAAAGCAACCAGAAGAGTATTATACAGCAATGCAGAATTTTAAACAACAACTGATGACAGTAAAACATTCATCTCATTTTCAAGTGTAGTTAACACAATGTGGACATAAGTACGCGATTTATTTCGATGGTCATGTGGAAGCCATTTAAGTGCCATAATTGAGTTATACTTATGGAATGCTGTCTGGAAATTCAGTGCAAAACAGCAGTCAAAACACAGAAATACAAATGTTAATACGTCCTACGTCGTCGCAGCCCACTTCTACCTGGAGCTATTCCTAAAAAGTTCCTCTACCTTATCTCTACTGCTGCCGCTGCTTGGGATTAGAAAGGTAGGCAGTGAATTTAGAAGAACTAAAATACCGGAAATGCAATGAGTGACACTTACTACATTTAACCAATTAGGCTATCAAAATATTTGCATTGCTGATATGTGGAGTAGTGTTAAGCTAAAATAAGACTTGTTCAATCTTTACATCAGCTAACAAAGTGAGGTTAAATTATGGGAAACAATTAGCTTCATGTTCTACTAATCAACTATATATTTAGCCTGCTATTAATCAGATTTGTACACCTTAAATCAACCAATAATCAGCTTCTATTCCTAATGTTCAGCTTGAATTGTTACTTGGGTACCTCACGTGTTAGGATTTCGTTATCAAGGTTTGAATTTGAATCTGCAAGCTTGGTTTTAGTCTTAACTCATTGGAGTCTATTCATTCAATGAGGCCGATGAAGCACTCCTCGTATTTCCTGCCTGAAATACGATCTAAACTGAGTGCTTTAACTAATTGCTCCTATACTTAGCTTGGGTCCCATCTTATTGCTCCATTCCGGGTTATTAGAAAGCGGACTCGTTGGCAAAAGTATGATAGAAGGCGATATTTTTGAGCGACAAATCGCCATCAAGGAATTTTCCTCCATTGCTCGTCAGCAAGTCCTCATAAGTTCGCAACAAAAATGGAATGATAGTGAATTGGGAAGATGGCAGTGTGGCAGTGGTTATCACAATATCGAGCATGTTGTTTAATCATGTACCTTACACCGT
Organism: Ochlerotatus camptorhynchus; assembly: GCF_037179485.1. Lineage (NCBI taxonomy): Eukaryota > Metazoa > Arthropoda > Insecta > Diptera > Culicidae > Ochlerotatus > Ochlerotatus camptorhynchus. The sequence continues at coordinate 1,213,669 of NW_027040692.1, read as the reverse complement.
GTTGCCTGTAGGACTTTCAGATAAAATCATCAGATTTTTTTATGGCGGATCTCTTGCGGGAGGAGTCATTTTAAAAATATACATATGAAGTGGTTAGATGTTTATATCTCGAAATTCCAACTAGTGGAAATAGCTCTAATGTTGGCCTATTGCTCTAAGATTGGGCCCATTGCTAAAAATCAGCTATTTATCAATTTTGTCTAGATGAACGCGTCATTGGGCCGGTCGCTGTTTGGTCGCTTTTGAAAATTTAGTCGATTACTGAATTTATGTATGGAACCAAATTAGGGGCATTTTGGCCGACATTACATCCATTTCCCCTATATAGGATGTTGCTTGCTTCTGCAAAGATGCTCAGAAATACAATGTTTTCAAAATTTTAGATAGGGGAAATCGATGTTATGTCGGCCTTAATGCCCTTAATTTGGGCCCATACATAAATTCAGCAACCGACTAAATTTTCAGTAGCGACCAACAATATCCAGTAGTACCGTCCCAATGACGCGTTCATCTAGATAAAATCGATAAAAAGCAAATTTTTAGCGATGGGCCCAATATTAGATCCATAGTCCAACATTAGAGCCATTTCACATAGATCATGACAAAATATACTCACAAGATGGCGCTAAAATTAAATTGATTAAGTTGCGCCTTGTCAAATACACATTATTTAACGCTATCTACTAATCCTGCTTATATAGATGATTACCGTTTTCAGCCAAGTTGTGCAAATCTACAAGACCTATCCTGAGGTATAGAGTTTAGTTCAGAAGTCACTCCCTAGGCGGCACAAGTGTGACATTAATTTCGTATTGTTTGCCCTAACTTAACATCTTGACTAGATATAAGGTTTCCGTCTTCAGTGAAGTTGTGCAGATGGTCAAGATCTATCCTAAAATCAAGAGTTTAGTTCAGAATCCACTCACGAGATGGCGCTGGTAACATAAGTTTTCCATTGTTGGCTTCCAAGCAAGAAGTGCTTCGACAAAACATTATGGGAGCCGTCGTGGAAAATCCAGGCCAGTCCCACAGGTGGATCGCGAAACAGTTTGGAATCGACAATTCAAACCGTGTCCCGTGTGGTAAAATCGTTCAGAGAGGCCCAGATGACAAAGCAGTGAGCTGGCAGCGGAAGGAAAGCGAAGACGACCGACCCCGTGATCGCAAGGAAGGTGAGGGATTAGTTCAAGCGCAATCCGAACCTTTCGAAACGGGACGTGGCCAAGAAGGTCAATTCTTCCGTCTGGTATATTCAGTAGACAATGAAGCGGGCTGGACTTCATGTCTTTAAGGTAAGGAAGGCGCCTAACCGAACCGGTAAACATAGTACGGTGGCCAAATCCTGCACCAGGAAGCTGTACCGCGAGCGGTTGGTGCAGCCGAAATGCATCGTAATGGACGACGAGACGTACATTGAAGCGGACACCATGCAGATCCCCGGCCTGGAATTTTCGTTGGCAAGTCCCGCCTAGATGTTTCGGAGAGGTTCCGGAATAAGAATGTCGACAAATTTGCATAAGTGCTTAGCAGACGTTAATGCTGACGTTATCAACGTTTATCAATTAACAACCCTGGTCCAAACCACCTTTATCAGCCTTTCAAACATAGTCTTCTCACTCACACACCGCACCCAAAATAATGCATTCGGCACTCGCCTGCAGTTAATTGATACGATTGACCTCTGAATTTGACGGTCGCAACCAAACGTGCAGTGCTGCATTTTCAATGAACGGCAACGGCCTACGGAGTAAATCCAAATCCATTACCCATTACCAACTTGACCACTTCCTCTTTTTCCACACGAAATTCGCGCAACCATAGCTGCGCGTTCATCATTAATTCGCTCATATGATGTTTGGGATGGAAACCGAAAGTTCACCCTATTGGCGTGGGGCGCCATGGGTAAAACCAATCACGATGCCGCTGGTGCTGCTGCTGCTGCTGCTGCTGCATCCAATAAATCAATGCAAGATTGATTTGTTACTCTTGGTGCTCCAAGTGATATGCAGCCGTAGGTGGACGACTTCTTAATTATTGCAATATATTATCTCGACGAATCCATCTGATTAAGACGTTGGTGCGTTCACAAATGGGTGCCTCATTATGGTTAATGGATTGCTAAAAATAGGAAAACAGCCGTAGAGGGTGGATGGCCTCGTCTGCATTTATTTGCACTGCTCGTGGCGGTTTTCGGCGCACAAAAAAGGCACTTGTCGTCCGGTAGTGTTTTTTTTTTGCGCTGATGACAAATTTGACAGAACGAATGTAAACAACGTCATGAATAGGTAATTGGATTTAAGCAGGGGTGCGCTGATTTCTTTCAACTAAAGTTAGTCTTCGGTGCTCAATAATGCTGAATAATTCATACAAACCGACCAGCGAACATCTGTAGTTCAAGTTCGATTCCAGTCCCATTTCCGGCTGAACTTTTTCCTCGAATCATTTAACTCCATTGCCTAGAATGTTTCTCCGAGTTTTTTTTTAGCTTGCAATTATACGAACAAATAGCGCCCCGTTAGGCTGGATCAATTGCAGGAAAAAGCTTCGTGTTCAGATCACTTTTTCAATTCAGGCTAAAAGCGATTGTACATACATGACGGCTGAGGGGCAGGAGCAACAGCATCCGCAATAATTCTCTTAATTTCACCTAATTAGAACATTTCATCGGCGTTTGTGGCGGGTTTCCACTGGCGTGTATACGTACATACGAGACTTTGAAAAGTTGTAAGTATGGCACACCGGGAGAGTTCAGTGTGGCTGATAGGTATCAGATAGAAAACTGGCTTCAGGTTGGTCTTGCTATTATACGCACATCCGTTGTTTGTTCTAATTTGTCTGCATGGTACAAATGTGATAATAGTTGTTCAAGATTGAAGGATGTTGCCAACAGGTTACAATTTACACGTGCTTGAACCAGATCTTACGATCCAGCTGGTAGATAACGTGAGACATCTGTTTGGCGCCAACTGAGAATTCTGTGAGAATTCCTTCGCGCATAACAGGTAATGAGAAGAGAAGAACTCCGGAGGGGTTTGAGATTAAGGTGCAATTACTTTTGTAAACAATGGTGGTACCAACAAACTATACACCAACTCGTGGAGGAATAATTCTCCGATTGTTTTGTTAGTTTGTTAGTGTTATAATTTATTCGGGAGGAATGGGTGATTGGAGTCATTGTTTACAAAACCAACTACACCCTAATATCAAATCACTCTTGGAATGTGAAAAAAAGATATAATACCATTAATTCCTGATTTACTGATTCTAGCATTCCAAGTTGATTAGATTAGTCCACAATACCCTCCTTAATCCCACTAAACAGCCAAGATCAACAACACCTCATTTCAGATCTGCAGTATCCAGCGCTATTAGCGAAGTTGATCCAACATATCGATCATCAATCACTTCTTTAGCTGCCATCAGATATACAATTTTTGACGGAAGCTTGAATACGCTTACCGGTAGATAGGTACACACAAACCAAATGTCATATTCATATATTTTTGAATCTGATTCATTCTCGGCCAAATTAAAGAACCGCCAAAGGCGGTGATTCGTTGCCGATTTTGCATATCTTTCGCCCAAATCTGTAAGAGATTCCTACATTTCCCGGATGGGAGTACACACGAAAAAGATCTCAACCCAACAAGCCAGCGAAATCCGGTTGCACTTTCCCTTTCATCAGCACCGTGAAGTGGTCGAAAATTCGCTCGACATGCGAACACGCGCCTGCTCACACATCTTTCACCCGTCGCGCCATCGACGTCATCATGATCATCATCATCGTGATCGGCGCTGTCGTGACATCTTCATTCGCCAATCTCTTTCGTGGCTCATATGGACACAAACTCACATTCCGGTACCAAAATGAGTTTGTATTACGTTTTAAGTTTTTCGCCTGCCAAAGTGCGTTGGCTGACGGTCCGCAATGGACGGCGGTCCCGGAGAGGAACGGTTTTATGAATATCCACGAAGCTGAAGTTGATTAATTAATTATGAATTATGAATTATTCATGTCGGGTGTCCATGCGTTTGCCGCGAAAATTGTGGTGCGATCGGGCACAACGGGAGTGTGAGGTTGGAGGATTTTGCGAATGATGCCGCATTCGATTGGTTCAAGCTGAGCTGGGTGAGGTCGTTCCATGTGGAATTAGAAAATACAGTTGGATAAGATAGTCAACAAACTTCGGATTGATGTTCCTGTAAGTTTAGAGTAAAAATTATAAACAGGAACTGGAAGATAATAGTGAATTTATTAAGTAGCTACTAACTGCAAAAACAGAACGGAAGCTCTTTGTTCATCTAATTCCATAGTTAAAATCGTCAGGATTAAAAATTTAAATTCTCAAACTTCAATTTGAAGGAGTTACAAAGAAAAATTCATTGAAAGTATGACCTAATTTGGAACCACACTATTATTTCAAGATACAGTCTAGATAAAAATCCGTGCAGTTGACTTGTTTCGGATTGACATCAAGGTGAAAAAAATTGCGGAAATTATCACTAAATTTGCTTAAGGGGTTACGCCTACCTGCAAACTTTCAAAAAATCGATTTTTTTTTTATTGTTCTAATCGAAAGTATATAAAGTCAAGCATATTTCCTCAAAAGATCAAGTTGATCCGATGAAAATTGTGAAAGTTATGCGACGTATAAAAATATTCACTTATAGTGGACTAAACCTAAATTGAAACTTTAAACGCGATTATCTCGGAATCATATTTTCAAAACCGGTGCCAAAAATTTCTCGAAATGTATCCATTCGATTCGTCCGATTCATTTTGATTTCTGTTCAGTACTATTTTGTGCAGTCCACGATCGTTCGGATTTCGTCTATCATTTAATTTCGATTTTTTACAGCCGATCAAAGACAAATTTTAAAGATCAAAAATCGGCACTTCAACTTTGCAAGGCCGCCATTTTGTCAAAAAAAATTAAAAAAAAAAACCGAACGATCAAGGACTAGTTTAACACATGCTTAACGATTTGGCATGGTTTTTTTTTTCAGATGATTACATCAAAAACCACAGTTGGCACCGCAAAAAGCGTTTTTTAGAACATCGTCCACGGGGAGCAGCCGTGCGGGGCATCAGGACCTCGTTTTTACAGCATCGACTGATAAATGTACCATTTAATGTGTGTTCAATAAACGGCAGAAAACCGATTTTCAATATGTTGCGTCGTTTTCGAGAAAAAAATCCAAACTTTCGCTTTTTTTCGGTCTTGCAGGTAGGCGTAACCCCTTAAGTAGAGACACCTGTTGGTGTGTTTTAAAAAATCGAAAAAATTTTTTTTTTCATTTTCGGCTTTCCTATATCTTTTAGAATGCTGTGTCAACATATCAGGAATAGCACAATGAATGTAAGTCTTTGATAGTCTTGTGTTAAACGCACTCGATATTCGAGTCTAGTGAGATTTAGATGCATAAAAACATCAATATTTGGGATCGACTATTGCCATAGAAATTAAGTATTATTGATAGCATTTGGACCACTACTGGAAACAGAGCATTTTCAAAGTGAATTTTTGAAATTGTTAACAGAAATTAAAACGGCTTAAAACGTTTTCTTAATTTTTTCTGAGCTGATTGTTTTTTCCAAAATTTAGCATTTTAATCAAAGCAGGGGCATTTGCGTGTTAGGATCGAGGGGGTGGTCCGCACCCTTGGAGGGGTAACACCTGCGAGGTCAACTTAAAGCTCTAGAAAGCTCTATGTGTGGCATATTAAAACATAAAGCCATGTTTAGGATGTTATTTGTATACAGAGCTGGAAAAAGGGCCTATCTGCTTTGATCGATTCTCTTAATCGACTTTCTCTTTTGATAACCATGGCTATGCAAACAGACGAGGCTCGGTAGCTCAGTGGTCACCGTTTCTGCTTACTGAGCAGAAGGTCCGGGAGTTCAATCCCAGGCCCGTCCCCTTCCTTACAATTTTTCACTTTGCCTAATTCTATACCCACTAGATTTTAATGAAAAACAAATTCTTCTTTAACACCGATCGCATCACTTACCACAGTGTAAGTCCTGATCTAAAAATAGAAATTGGATGAGTGCGCGCGCGTGTGTGTGTTTGTGTGTGTGTGTTTGTGTATTATAATCGCTCTACCAAAAACGATCCCTGCGTGTGCGTGCAACCTTTCCCCACATCCAACATCCCAGTGATTTCTCGTGGAAGCGCAGAGGATTTCTCGGTTTCCTTCACAGCGAGTACCACGTCAACACATTCCTTCCCATTCCCTAGTTGACCTGCATTCGGACACGGCCGGCGCTGGTATTGCTAAATATTAGATCTCCAGTTCTTACACATTGAGGATGAATGTTAGTCCCAAACATCATCTGTTGGTTCTCTGTGCAATTGCAGCTGATCTGGTAATAACAGAGCAGCAAGCGTGGGCGGTCAATCATGCTCATGCTCATGCATGCTCATGCTTTGATAACCATGGCTATGCAAATAGTTTTCATGCTATTTTTGCCACATAGCATGATAAAGGAGGTTTTTATCTATCGTCCAAATCGTCAAATACAACAGAGAATGTTGTTGCAGCTGAGTTATTAACGAAAGAGAAAGTCGATGCAGAGATTCGATCAAATCCGATAGGCCCTTCCAACTCTGTATAGATTTATTTATTTCGAGTTAAGTCTCAGAATCGCTCAGATTTTTTAAAAACAGGGAGCAAAAAAAATTTTAAGCATAAGAATTAAATCATTAACTACTTTTTGTGCACGGAATTTTGAAACATTTTCGGTGCCTAAATTACATTGAAAATTTCATTTCAAGACTTCCTAGGTTATCTTTAGAATATTCTCAAGAATTTCTTTAAAATCATTCAAAAATTTAATCAGAGCGTGGTTTAGGATTCGTCTAAAGCATTTTTGGGTTTCTCCCTAAAAAACTTCACCATTCACTTCTTCTCCTTGATAATTCCCCCATGAATTCACCTTAGCTAATTTATTTAAAAATTCAATTTATTTATTTAAAATTTTGCCCAGAATAAAGGGTGTCTAATTGCATCACGGAAAAAACGGTGTAGAAAATTACCCATTGGGTATTTTCTCTTGAAAATTTGGGAAGAAGTAGTTTAGAGTGTATTGTTTACACTGTTTGTTTATCGCTGTAAATTTTTTGAAAGTTGGAAAAATGGCGTCACCCGAAAAGCAACGTCGCGAATTGATTTTGCGCAAGCACCTGGAAAATCCTCAACCCTTTCATCGGGACATCGGAAAACAACTCGGAATCGTGCAGTCAACGGTGAGTCGTGTGATTAAACGTTACTACGAAACTCTACGCATCGAACGGTAGGAGAAATGCGATCAGAATGGATGTTCTATTAGTGATCAGGATCACAAGCGTGTTGTTAAAGCGTTTAAGCGGAATCCCAATGCTTCGGTCAGGAATGTGGCCAAAAAGTTGAATCTGTCCTGGTCTTTAGATTCAGAGAGCCAAGGACCGGGAGGGACAGCATACGTACAAAGTGCAGAAGGCTCCAAATCGTGACGAACGGCAAAATACGGTGAGAAATCACGGGCCCACAAACTGTACACACAGATGCTGACGAAGCCTTACGTCAAAGTGGACTTCCGGCAGATTCCGGGGCTACTGTTCTTTACCGCCCAGCACAAGTTTGATGTTCCGGAGTAAGTAAGGAAGCAGACGTTTGCCAAGAAATACACGATTTGGAAAACGATCTGTTCATTTGGCAAACGGAGTGCGCCGTTCGTGACTCCCTCAGGGAGGGAATGAGAGGGGCCGCCTGTTGAAGCAATAGTAGAGCCCTATGATCTTCCGGCTGGCTCTAGCTTCGTGCCACTAATCAAATGTTTTCCTGGAGTGGTAGAAGCTCCCTTTCGTGCCCAAGGACATGAACCCTCCCAACGCACCGGAACTAAGGCCCATCGAAAAATACTGGTCTATTATGAAGCAGACACTACAGAAGCATCCCAAGGAGGTCAAATCTGAGGAAGACATAAAAAAGTGGGTTTCCGTACAGAAGAAGCTGCAACCAGATGTAGTACAGAACCTAATGAGTGGAGTTAAGCATAAGGTGCGAGCGTACGGTTATGGTATTAAAGTTGAATGAAATAAATATGCCAAAAGCTTACTAATCGGTTAAATTTTTTTGTCTGAAAGTTTGAAAAGGATCTCTCAACTAGGTAATTTTCCACAGCGTTTTTTTTTTATGTGATGCTATTTGATGTGGGAAACCATTTATTCACGGTATTCCCTTAAAATAAGCCGAGAATAATCTTCGATACATTCTATAAATTCCATTTGAATTCTTTCAGAAATTCCAATGCAAATTTCCAAAGAATTCCTTTAAAACTGTACACAGAGTTTGATTATTTGGAGCTCTTTTCGCAACGAATCACTTCATTCGAGCAGTCCAAAACTACGTTTTTTATGGAACAATATTTTGATATGTTTTTTTCTAAGCTTTTAAAGAAAGCCTAGCCATCTTCGAGAAAATTTGGGTCTTACTCATGATAAACTTGATAAATCTGGTATTTATTGTAGTATTTTCGTAAAATCACTGGTTGAAGCTCGTCCCGCAACTGCTCGAAAATATGATTAATTCACTTGGAATGTTCTTCTGAGCACTTTCAGTCCAAAACGTTTAAACAAATGTCAGTTTGTGAAGTAATGCAATTGCTTAAATAAAACAGCAAAAAAAAAGGTTATGTTCCATTTAATTCCACTTAATTTTGGTATACATGTTCGCTGATAACAAAGCATTGCAATGGTTGCATTTTTCATCCTTAAATTTAAAAGAGTAATTTTTAAAAAGGGTGTACATATTAAAAAAATATTAATTTTTTTCAAAAAGTCATAACACGAAAATGATTGATCTGATCAAAATGACATTTGAGAGAAAGTTGTAGGTAATTAAATGTTTTTATGGAAAAAATATAGTGAATGGAAAAACTCAATAAAGTTAAAAAATCAATAAAACCTTGATTTTCGCAAAACACTACGCTTCGATTTATATATTTTTTTTTATATAAAGGAAGCTGAAGTAATAGTAATAAAAGTAAAATATAACATAATTGCATAGTCTACGTTGGTTGACGAAATAAATAAATAAACAATAATTTATTAGGAATTTACGCATGACTTTTGATAAATTTGTACGTACAAACTTTTTTCTATGTGTCACCATTTGTAAGAAAGTTCGTGAGGCAATACCAGGCGGGATTCATGGGTGCCCGTGCTACCATGGACCAAATTTTCGCGATTTGGCAGGTTCACACATCATTTGTTTATCGATTTCAAATCCGCACACGACAAATCGATCCAGATCAGCTATGGCAGATTATGCACGGGTACAGATTTTTGGACAAACTGACGCAGATGGTCAGGGCGACGATGGAAGAGTTTGACAATTATTAATTTAAGCCTTACATAATTTTGTTTGGATCATCAATCTTCACATATCTAAAATAAACAATACGGATATAACGTAAAATTAAATAGTTACGGGCTTATTTCGATGTCCGTTTCATAAAGTGACCAACCTTTATTCTTTTATAAATTCGTTTGTTGACCTTTTACATTAAATACAGGGAAGAAAACAATAAATTGTGGAATCAACTCATTGGTCTACTTGTTCAAATACTTTTAAATGTATATAAAAGTGTCTCAAATATCGTCAAAAATTTAAAAATTTAGATCGCCTTTGACCATATCTGCAGTGATTTTTATTTGTAGTTTATAACGAGGGGGGCGACACATCTAAATCTCAATTCTAGATGCTCAAAAAATCTCACACTAGCGAATCCATCTTCAAAAAATAGTCTCTCGTTTCTCGCATCTACTTGCATCGTGCTTCATCTTTTTGCAGGAAATCTTCAAAATCGACATAAATCTTCATTCTATCTGCTCAGCGTGCATTCAGCTAGCCACAGTAAAACACAATCTTTTCTGCATCGTAGATAGAGTCGTCCCCCTCGGTTTATAAGATGTTTCGAAGAAAACATTTAAGCTAGCGTAGAATTTTAGATGTGTTGCTTATATGCAAGTTGAGAGTCCAGGATGACACCTAGATCTTTTACATGGCTCACACGTTCAATAATGGTGTCCCGGAGAGCATAGTGAAAAATAACTGGTTCTTTCTTTCGGGTGAAAGTGATGACTGAACACTTCGCAGGATTCACTGTCATTCGGATCAAATGGCACCAGCTGGCAAACGCTTCAAACTGACGTTGGAGGAATTGACAATCATCGAACGAGCAGATCCGTAAGTAGATTTTGAGATCGTCTGCATACGATAGTTGTGGACCTTCGATAACTAAATTCACGTCATTGAAGTAGAGTAAGAAAATCAACGGTCCCAGATGACTTCCTTGAGGTATTCCTGACGTAGCTGCGAAAATGTCGGTCTGGCAGTTACCATGGGCTACCACCAACTGACGATCGGCGAGATATGAGCGAAACCATCTCAAGAGATTTCCGCTAATCCCAAGTCTATCCAATTTGGCGATCGCGATGGCGTGATTTATCTTATCGAAGACAGCAGACAAGTCAGTGTAGATGACGTCTGTTTGTGACCCTTCAACCATACTTTGCGTAATGTACGATGTCAGACACAGTAGATTCGTGGTAGTAGATCGACCAGAGGTGAACTCATGTTGATCTTCACTTAGATACTGCTAACAATGGGAGAGCAGAGGCTCTATGATGATTAACTCGAATAACTTCCAAATTGCGCACAACGATGTAATTCCACGATAATTATCCGCGTTCCGTTTACTACCCTTTTTATACACAGGGAACATATGCGCAAATTTCCAGTTCGATGGAAAAATGCCACACGATATGGACAATCGGAACAGATGTTGTAGCGGTGACAGTAAGTTAGCGATATGCTTCTTCAGAAAGACTGAAGGGACACCATGCGGTCCAGGATTGATAGAAGGCTTTAGTTTTAGTGCGGCAGTCGTTATCACTTCAGCGTTGACAACAATTCCACCCAGAGCTTGACCGAAAAGTGGAACGTTGCTTGCTGCTAGAGTCACGTTGGTTAAGCTCTCGTCAGAGAAGACACTTGCAAACTTGTTGGAGAACATGCGGCAGACTTCCTGTGGAGTGGAAGCGACTTCGCCGTTCAATATCATGGATGATGGTAGACCGGACTCTCTGTGCTGCTCCTTCACGTACTTCCAGAAAAACTTCGGGTGCGACTTGAATTTCCTTCGAATCCCTCGCAGATAATGCAAGTAGCATTGACGGCTGACTCGCTTGAACTGATAATTGAGCTTAACGTAGTGACGTTTCAGTGACATCGTTCAATATTTAGTGAATTTCCTCAACGCGGCTCTCTTGATCGATTTCAGCTTTTCAATTCGTTCGTCTGCCAAGGGAGGTGCGATGCAATCTGGTGAACGCTCTTAGGTACGTGTCTGTCAATGACATAAGCCAAGACATGTGAAAAAGTTTTAGCAGCGGTTTCGAAGTTATCAGAATCGAGTATCTTTTCCCAATCAATGCTTGACAGCACATCGGCAATGCTACGATGACCGGCTTTCCGGAAATTGTAAGGCACCGTAGTCGAGATCTCGAATGTGATTGTCTTCAACAGTAATAACCAAAGGAGGATGATGAGGAACTTCCTTTACGAGAGGAGAAGGAGCTGAGGAGATGAATGGAGCCGTATCCTGAGCGCTTACAAAACAGAGATAAAGACAAAGACAAATATATTATATTAACAATATGATCCACTCTTTTGCTTAGCTGGCGAACAGAATTGACCATAGCACCTCTATGGCCAAAAGGCTATCAATGCATTTGTTTATCTTAACGAGGGGTAAACCAGAAGAAAATTTACATAAAGACTGTACTCGAAAAAAAATGCAACAGACAAAAATGATCACCAAAAACTCATTTTAAGTCGGATATTTTTTAAGCTCTCAGGGAATAAATAAACACATATATTACCAATGTTTTTGCAAGGTTGGTTTATTCAACCTCCTCTGTTAGGCTTAATGTCACCACCTTTCTTATACACTTTCATCCACTTTTTCTTTAAAACCCACATCCATCAGGGTTAGACATCCTTGTCGTTTTTGGAGACCTTCCCTGTTTTCCGGAGCGTGGCCTTCATATTCGCCCAGAATTTTTTCTATTGGGCGAAGTTATGACGAGTTCGGCACAAAAACAACATCGTTGGCTTCGTACTACTCCATCAACGGTTTCACGTACACTGAACCAAAACACCCGCCGCCTACTGAATGATTTTTGCCTCACCCAAGCCCCATGCTTATAATCAGATGATTTTAATAAGATCGTCATTCAATTCATAGTTTGACAGAATCAAGTCAAATGTATGAATATAATTTAAAATCAGCGTTATAATCATACATCAATCAAATCAATATAGAACTAGAAGTGAATGATTTGCATACATAAACTTTTCAACTCATCGGTCTTGTAGTGGAAGAAAATCAGATCATATTTAAATGATGCCCATATCTATGTAGTTGGCTTAATAGAGGTATTTGCTTTTCAGAAATATTGTTGAAATGAATAATTACACAACCATTTCAATCAGTTATAAGCATTTCTAAGCACAAATGTTGTTAATTTGATAATAAGTACGAAAAAATTGGCCACTAATCAATAGAAACGAAAGAAATGCTTCTTTTCTACTGTTGAGATAACATGAGTCATCTCTAATGAAATGGTTGTATAATTAAATGTTTCTATAATATTTAAGTAAAAAACAAGATAATTATTACTATTGACATGTACTTTATTACATTACCAAACGGAAATATTGAAACATAGGACCAAACAGACACTGCAAGAACTATGGCTGCGGGTATACCAATTTGCAAGGCAACGGTGTAAATGTGGTAGAATTTCTCGTCTTCCACTCGAGTTTTCTCGTCAACGGATGTAATGTTATCACCATAGCTACCACTGCTCGTCTAATTTTTTTTCCACAAATCACTACGAATGAAACTAAATTTCACTTATTTTTCACAGAATAAACAAACTCGCGCAGTCACAATGTTGTAAGTTCGCCACCATTTGCTAACTGATATGATGAATAGCCGAAAGATGATGATAAACCTGAAATATAATGATTTTCATAAAGGGGCTATGAAGAAATATATTCATTTTGGTTCATGATGAAAACCATTCGCTAAATGTGGCGATAAACTTCCTCTAAGTGGTCCGGATCAAATGTTTAAAACACTTCCATCTTTTGTTTTATAATTTTAAAAATATTTTATTTCCCAACATGACGTGGAATAACTCAACCAATGTTACTCAATTCACGCATTCCTTGGGTGTTCGATGGACTATTGGAACCGGATCGCCACGATTCATATCCGGCACAGATAAAGGTCGAAGAAAACGACGAATTATTCAATAATCCCTATCTGAATCGGACAAAGCTTCAGTAATGAATAATAGTATCGATGCGTCAAAGTTGCAACGGTGTGCTTCACTGAACCTTGGCGCCTCAACACTATTATTGATTACTAAACAAGTTAGTTAGTCAAAACTTACAGCTCGCTAACGACTATCACCGATCCGCTTACCTTACTAACCCAAATTACTGACCTTCCGCTTCAGTTATGCCCCGCGCTTCCGAGCTATGTAAAACATTGTTGTTTTACTTCACAATCGAATCGAGTTCAATTACACGCTGCTACTTTTCGACTTAAATACAGCGTGCAGTATTTTCCCATCACTAAACTAAAAAAATCCTCTCTGATTTGCTCGAGCCTCACATGGGTATCATAATTCCCATGATCAGCATCAATCAGCGCTCGGCATAGTTAGCAGCAGCATCATGATCACCATCAGCTTAACGTGCCCACGTTTGCGCGGTGGTGTGTTTAGGTTTTCTCCTCTAATTTGTCCGAAAGAAAGAGGCGGGGGCAAACAGACGCAAACCCGGGCTCCGATTGAAACTAAGTCATATCCGCACGGGCGGAAGTTGTTTATTTAGCTAGGAAACGGTTGGGTTTGTGAATTCGGTGGAAACGTGCGATTGTTTTGCACGGTTTGTTGGTAATGGAAACTCGGTTTGTTTGGTTGTTTTTGTTTATGTGCTTCTACCGGGGTCGGATTATGATGATACTCCGACGGGTAAAGCAGTAGACGATCGGGACCGTTTTGCAGCAGTTTTAGCCGGTAGGTACCGCAAGACGGTCGGGATGAGAATTGTTCTTGAATGGGGCGGTGCGTTTCGATGTTGAGAAGAATAAATGCGATAACCACGGTTATTCTATAGACCGGCAGGAAATTTGAATGAGTAGTTTCGTGAGCTATGAATAAACTGCTGCATTAACTGTTAGTCGGATCGTTTTTTATTAAGACGATGACGTAGAACAGGAACGGCGCAGTTTTTGTTCTATCTTAACGGCGGCAATTGTCTTGTGGTGGATTTGTTTGTAGCTCACGATTAATTACAGCTGGACAGGTCCAGTTCGTTCTGTTGTCTGTGTACTGAGTAGCTTTTTTGCTGTTCTTCCGGGGTTGTATGTTCAGTAGACTGTGTCTAGTTTGAATGGTGGATCACTGCTCTTTTGATCTGTCTTGAAGTCCCCAACAATTGTGCCATATTTGATCGAATTTGGTAGCGATCAAGACTTCCGTGAAAAAATTTCTTTATTATACTGGTGATGCATGCGTGCATGCGAAAGTTCATTCACATAAACTTCCTTTTCACGTTAACCAGCCACTTGCAAGAAATGTTGCTTACAAAGATGGACGGTTGCATACAATATATGGAATATCTCATGACATGTCTCATAAATTTGCATGATCTATAATGTTACCTTGTATGACATATGACGCTCCAGTAATTAATCGGATGTGATGCAAATACCCATCATACCATTTGGGGCAGTACTGGAATCCATAAAAGGGGTGAGTCTCTTTTTGAATTATTTACTCAACAGAATATCGATATATGTAATAGGGGTACTTCTTCAACATTTACTAATTCAATAAGAGAGGAAGTTTTGGATTTAATGTTATGTAGCTCTGCTCTCTCAGATCGGGTAATGTATCAGATGAAATTTCATTATCTGATCATAGACAAATTCTTTTTGAATATAAAGCAAATGATATACTCAAGGAAACCTATCGTAATCCTAGGAAAACAAATTAGGAGCTATGCAACTCCAATCTCTCCGTACAATGGGATGTTTCTATGGATAATATAAGCACCAATGATAACTTGGAAAAGGCATCTGAATGCTTAGTAACATAAATTAAACAAGCTTATTATGCAAGTTGTTCTATAAAGGAACGCTCTACTAATAGAGATGTATCCTGGTGGAATGACAGATTAGAAAAGCTAAGGAAACAGGCTCGTAAACTATTTAACCGAGCTAAAATAATAGGAAATTGGTCTCACTATAAAGAGGCTTTGACTGACTATAACAAAGAAATTAGAAGATCCAAACGTAAAGATTGGAGAAATATGTGTGAAAACATTGAAAGTACTCCTGTTACCGCAAGACTTCAAAAAGCCCTTTCTAAAGATCATGCAAACGGCTTAGGAGCCCTTAAACAAGAGGACGGTTCTTTCACCTTAACTACTAAAGAAACCTTGACAGTAATGATGTAATCTCAGTTCGTAGAGTCTTTGCCTACTACTTCCACTTTATCTGTTGTAAATTTCACTAGAGGTCATGACTCAGTAAATGGACCAAGACAGTACAATGAAGAGGCAAAAAATCTAGCTAGTGTAATTTTTACTAATTCTAAAGTTGCATGGGCTAGAGTCTATTGAACCATTGGAATCTCCATGTTTGGATGGAATTTATACAATTTTAATTCAAAAGTGTAAAACAGTATTGATTCCGGCCTCACTAAGTTTACTTAAAGCAAGCTTTTTGCTTAGATATATTCCTACAACGTGGCGAAAAGTTCGAGTAGTATTTATACCAAAGGCTATTACAAAGACAAGTCTTCTCCCAAATCATTCGTACGTATCAGTTTGTCGTCAATTTTCCTTAAATTAATGTAAAAGATAATAGATGAACATCTAACAACAACAAATTCTTCCAAATATAACAATGAGTAAAGCAATTTCCTTATCAACCAGGCAAATCAACAATTACAGTATTACACACTCTTATCTCAAAAATCGAAAAATCCTTCGAAGCAAAGGATGTATATAGCTGCCTTTTTTGATATTGAAGGAGCATTTGATAATGCATCCTTTAAATCAATGGAAAGTGCCATGAAAAAACGTGGGTTTAATGAAAGCGTAATATATTGGATAGTAGAAATGCTATCGAATCGTGAAATATCATCAAATCTTGGAGTGTCAACCATAAAGGTAACAGCTCTAAAGGCTGTCCCCAAGGAGGCGTTCTCTCTCCTCTTCTATGGTCGCTAGTTGTAGATGAGCTTCTTATTAGTCTTGAATCGCTAGGGTTTGAAATTATTGGGTTTGCGGATGATACAGTGATAATAGTCCGCGGAAAATTTGATGACGGCTTTAAATGTAACTACACTGTGGTGCAAAAATGAATAAATCCTTCAAAAACAACGATTGTACCTTTTACAAAAAGACGAACTTTACAAACTTTCTTTGGAAGGAACAGAATTGAAGTATTCTTCGGAAGTTAAATACTTAGGAGTAACTTTAGATAGCAAGCTCTATTGTAATGTACATTTAGAACAAGTAATAAAAAAGCAACCAATGCTCTTTGGATTAGTAAAAGGACGTTTGGTAATAGGGGAAACGCTCCTATAGTTGCGGTACGTTAGTAGCGTTAGGCTCCTATAGTTGTGTACGGAGTCTCCATACACAACTATAGGAACCTAACGCTTCTAACGTACCGCAACTATAGGAGCGTTTACCCTAAATAGGGACCCAAAACTAAAATGTTACATTGGATTTATTCAGCAATAGTAAAACCAAGAACAAGGAATCAAAAATATCTCCAAATGACAAAATGACAAGCGATCAACGAACCGAATAATAACGCTATGTCAGAAGTGCAAAGCAATAATGATATAATCTTCTTCCTTCTTTTTCACGACAAGCAGCCCGTGCGACACGACTCACTCGGGGCGGTAGAAGGAAACGAGCAAATTGTTGGCAAGCTACTTCACGAAGTAAAGCCGAACATGATACACGTGTGATAATGGGATTTTTTTTTGTTAAAGGGTGATACGGTCAAAATTTGGTCAAGGGAAAACGCGTTTAAATCGGTGAAATCGTTTATTTAAAAAATCAAATTAAATTTCTTTTTCAAGTTCAATTAGTATAAAATTCAGGAAAAATATGTCCCGGAATTAACTGTTCTGTGGCAATGGGTAAATGGCCAACAGTATTCCAAGCAGAGATAGTTGCGAATCTAGAATGTGTAGAAATATGTTTAAAAAGAAATTATAGGAATGCAAACATATGTATTTTTTCGGACAGTCAAGCAGCATTGAATGCTCTTAAATCAATGATCTACACTTCAAAGTTAGTGTGGGAATGCTATAATCAACTTCAGAAATTGTCCTGCCGTAACAAGGTAAATCTATATTGGGTTCCTGGTCATTGCGGCATTAAAGGAAATGAAAAAGCTGATCAGCAAAGCTTGGCTTATCCCAGCAATTTATTGGTCCCGAACCGTTTATTGGTCAATCGCCTTCTAATCTGAAAATGGAATTAAAGAACTGGGAAAAAAGCAAGGTACAATCCAATTGAAATAATACATCAACAGCCCGGCAATCTAATCGATTCATTAAGCCCAACGTTTTGAGTACACAAAGGTTACTAAATATTTTCATAAAAGATTTAAGCATCTACACTGGATTAATAACAGGACATTGTCCTAGTAAATATCATTTAAAAAAAATTAGAAAGCTTATAATCATCATTACGACATCTATCGTCGCTAATACCTCGTTCACATTACAGCCTATATCACGTAATATACGCTGTCTTGCAATGAGCACTCATACATCTAGTTTTCACTGGATATCCTATGGATGAGTGCTCATTGCAAGACAGCCTATATTACGTGATATAGGCTATAATGTGAACGAGGTATTAGCGACGATAGATGTAGCTTTTGTAATTTGGAGAGCGAAAGCTCTGAACATTTATTGTGTGATTGCGCTGCACTATTTAATAAACGATGCAGAATTCTTGATAAAGGACTCACCGTACCTGGAGAAATTTGGACCAGTCTACCTAATAAAGTTGTAAACTTCATTCGAAGTTCAATTCCATATTGGAATAATGCCGATGATCAATGATGAAGACCACTCTACATAGTGGTTGATCATCAAAACACACGGCAAACAGTAAACATAGGATACACCACAATAGATCAAAACACTGGTCGCAGTGGTAAATGTCCACGACACAGGAAAAAAAAGACGCTCCATTTATTTGCATCATAGTAACAGAAATTTTCACTTCTTTTCTCGCAAGCTCCGAGAGGAAGCAAATAGAGCCATACTCAAGAACTGAAAGAATAGTCGTTTTAAATAGTTTAATGAGGTCTTCGGGGTGAGCACCCCACCATGTCCCTGAAATTGATCGTAGAAAGTTGATCCTTTGTTGACACTTTTGTTTCAAATACGTAATGTGCATTTTTAATCCAGACTCCAAGGTATTTTAAAGTTAAAGATTTAGACGCAGTTGGGCTGGAAACCGTTTCCTTGTAAACACTACCAATTCAGTTTTATGCGATTAAAACTCGATCCCCAAATTTCTGGCCTAGAAGGACAGATTATCTAGGCAATTTTGCAATGGTCTTTGCAAGATTTTCGCACATGGACATCTCAGGGAAACCACCGCATCGTCTGCAAGCTTTCCAAGCGTGCATCGATTATCTGAGCAGTTATCAATATCTTCGACATAGAAATTATATATTTTTTTAATAATTACTTTATTTGTACAGGCTCAATCGAATAAATTTTACAGAGCCGAGTTATCATTTTTGTTATACATTATTACTGTCTTATATTTAAAGTTCGAGGAACTGGATCGAATACTCGCGGTTGTCTCGAGATTAGTGGAGATTTACAATATTTTGGATGGGAAAAAGGGAGTTTTTAAATGTGATTTACGATAAAATATTTAATTAATCCTAAAACGTGAACTTATTTCTATTCATCTTGAAAAAGTACATTGAAAAAACCACACGTACAAAACTAAACACAAGGTTAATCAAACTTACAATCTAAGGTTAATATTCTTAAAGTAAACATAAATGAGTTTCATAAACTCCAGATCGCGTCTAGCCAAAATATCCCGAACTGGAACATTAGGTTGTCTACCTCGAGTCCGAAGGGAGTCGTACAGCTCAGATCTGACTCCACGATGCTCAGCCCAAGACCAAATAATGTGATCGGCGTCTTGGTAACCTTGTCCACATTCACAGAGATTGCTGTCCCCCAGCCCAACACGGAACAAGTGAGCGTTTAACGAATAGTGATTGGACATGAGGCGAGCCATCAGACGTATGAAGTCTCTACCCACTTCCAATCCCTTGAACCAAGGACTCTTCGACACCTTAGGGATGATCGAGTATAGCCATCGTCCCAAACTCCCTTTACTCCATTTATTTTGCCAGCTGGCGAGTGACTGTTGGCGATAAATGAAGAAAAATTCATCGTAGGCGATTTGTCGATCGTAAATATCGCCTTCCATAGCACCCACCTTAGCAAGAGAGTCCGCCTTCTCATAGCCCGGAATCGAGCAATGAGATGGAACCCATGCAAAGGTGATGACAAAAGAGCTTAAAGATAAAGCACTTAGTAGCTCTCGTATTTTCATGAGAAAATACGAGGAGTGCTTTACCGGCGTCATGGAGCGAATAGCCTCGACAGAACTGAGACTATCCGTAAAAATAAAGTAGTGATCTGGTGGCTATGGTTTCTAGCGTATAATGTATTGCCGCCAGCTCAGCAACATATACGGAACAAGGAGCATGAAGCATTCGAGAGGCGCTATGAAATTCGTTATAAATACCAAAACCAGCGGACGCCTCTATTAGTGATCCATCTGTGAAGAACGATCTTGCGGAATCAACTTGGCCAAACTTTGCAGCGTAAATTAACGGAGCAATCATGGAACGATGATGTTCTGGGATTCCGCGAATCTCTTGCATAATAGATACATCAAAACTAACTGAATTGCCGAAGTCGGAGAAGCATACACGATGAGGATTATGCTGTGACGGGCTGACATCCATTGTTAAAACGAGTTTGAGGGTTTAGCTCAAGAAGCTTCTCAAAGTTTTCGATTACCAGTGGATTCGAAACTTCACAACGGGTGAGGAGCCTGAGGGACAATTCCGAAAACCGATCAGAGAGTGGCAACATGCCAGCCAACACTTCACGACTCATCGTATGAGTCGAGTGCCTAAAGCGATACGAAGACAGCGATACGGGATCCGTTCCAGTATGATGATGTGCGTTTTAGCCGCCGACTGGAAGCAGAAACTACAGTACTCTAAAACCGATAAAATCGTTGTCCGGCACAACGTTAGAAGATCTTGCGGATGAGCTTCCCACCACGTTCCGGTAATTGTTCGGAGAAAATTGATCCTTTGTTGGCATTTTCGTCTCAGATACTCAATGTGGGATCTCCAGGTGCATTTGGAATCAAACCAGACATGGAATGAGTGATCGGCTTACCCAAAAGTTGAAGCTTCGATTGTGCAGGGCTATGCTTCCTAGAAAAAACGACTAACTCAGTTTTCTCCGTGAAAAATTCGATACCTAGCTGGATAGCCCAAGTAGACAAATTTTCTAAGGTATCCTGTAAGGGTCCTTGCAGGTCGATCTCTTTGGGGCCTGTCATAGACACTACGCCGTTATCTGCAAGTTGTCTCAACGTGCAGTTGTCACTTAGACAATTGTCAATTTCTCTGACGTAGAAATTATACAAAAGGGGGCTTAAACATGAGCTCTGGGGGAGACCCATGTAGCTAAATCGTGAAGCTGTAGAGTTTCCATGACAAAAGCTCATATGTTTCTCTGACAGCAAATTGTATAAAAAGTTATTAATTAATGGAGAAAGGCCACAAGCTCGGACTTTGCCTGAAAGGACTTCAACCGAAACTGAATCAAAAGCCCCCTTAATATCCAAGAAGACAGAAGCCATTTGCTCTTTTTTAGCAAAAGCCAACTGAATTTCTGTGGAAAGCAACGCGAGACAGTCGTTCGTTCCCTTGCCCCTACGGAAACCAAATTGAGTATCTGAGAGTAGGTGGTTCATCTCAACCCATTTGTCCAGGTGAAAAAGTATCATTTTCTCCAACAACTTTCGAATGTACGATAACATCGTAATGGAACGATACGAGTTATGGTCTGACGCGGGTTTCCCAGGTTTTTAATGGCTATTACTCTCACTCGCCTCCAATCATCTGGAACAATATTGAGCTCCAGGAACTGACAAAACAAGTTGAACTTGATTCTATCAGCCCCCGGAGCCGAATTGCTACACAAAAGAAGAGCGAGTGAGAGCCCCAGCATTGAAAAAGGCTGACCGAATTCGTCGTTTTGCGAGGAATCATCTGGGCCGGCACAGAATCAGGACATACTTTTCGTGCGAACTTGAGAATCCAACGATCTGAGTACTCCTCGCTCTCGTTGTTCGAAGATCGGTTACGCGTCCTTCGCGCCGCGTTCCAAAGCGTATTCATCGACGTTTCGCGCGATAATCCGTCCACAAATTGCCGCCAGTAACCGCGTTTCTTGGCTCTTGAGTTCGCGTGCAAGAGTCGAGTACGCTTCGAAATGTACGGGTGTTCCATGATTCCGGAAAAGCTTAAACGCGTCGAACTTTTTACGATAAACCTCAGTGCATTGCTGGTCCCACCAAGGGGAAGAAGGTTTCCTACGGAAAGACGTTCCTGGAACCGGCCGAGTTTGAGCTCGAAGCGTGCTGTCCAAGATCAGATTGGAAAGAAAGTTATATTCCTCCAACTGTGGAAGCTCTTCTACCGACGTTAGGGCTTCATGTATCGCGGTCTTGAACGTTGTCCAATCGATATTACGAGTGAGGTCGTACGCGATGTTAACGGATTCCGACGGATTGAACCCACTGGCAATCGAAATTTTGATCGGCAAGTGATCACTACCGTGGGGATCTTGGATCACATTCCACGTGCAATCCAACGATAATGAGTTAGAGCAAAGTGTGAGGTCTAATTTACTTCCATTTGAGGATGGACCAGCCAAACGTGTCCATTGTTAAGAATTGTCATATTGAAGTTGTCACAGAGATCATATATCATAGTAGAACGGTTGTCATCATACAGGTCCCCCCAGCCTGTCAATACCTGGAAATTGTGGAAGATTCACTCTATAGAAGGAATGGTGCATTTTATTGATCCTCAAAAGTACCCCTCCTCCACGCGAATCCTCACGATCCAGTCGAATAATGTTAAAATAATAAAAAAGGAAGATCTATATCTGAAGAGAGCCAAGTTTCACAAAGAGCAACTGCACCACAATCATTATTGTGAACTAAAAACTTAAAAGGGTCTAATTTAGGATTGAGACTTCGACAAATCACTGTAGAACAGTGATCATATCCCCGACCTTGCTTGGAAAATTATCCATCGAAGGAAATGATTGCTGCAAGGAGAGGCCACTTCAATGTCAATTGCTTCAAGAGGGTCTTCACAGAAGGAAGCATTGCCAGAACAATGCTTTTGAGAGGATCAGAAATATTGAGGTACATGAGAATATCGTCCACAATTTTATCAAATGAGAACATCCCGGATGAAGAAGGGGCTTCTGTTCTTAAAAATATGACATCAGGGGTTTTGGACGTCCCCGGGAGAGGCGGAAAATCCTGGGTATAGTCAGTTCTGCGGAATCCAGAAGCGGTAGAAGTCTCCTTTTTTCCACCACTCCTTGATTTGGGCAAGCTGATTTGGGGTTCTTCATTCTCAACTTTCCGCGAACGGATGCGTTTTCGTTTCCGTGCAGAAAAAACGGAAAGAAGTTCCCTCTTCAGCCAAGTCAGAGTCAGTCTCGTCATCTGACAAAAGAGAAAATTTTGATTTTTGTCATTGGTCGATGGCGTGGCCGTCTTAAGCAGTTCCTTGAGTGAGCGTTGTAATTTTTCCCCGCGTTGTTCGTACGACGAGAGACCATGATGAGTTCCCTTACAGTACACGCATTTTGGTGCAGTGACTGTGCAGGCGCCATCCTCGTGCTTCTCTCCGCATTTGGAACAGCGTGCCTTGCTGCCACAGTGAGAGGCCGTATGTCCCAACTGCTTACAGTTTTGACAGTTCATGACCCGGGCAACACACAAGCGCACAGGTAGTCGAAGTTTTCCCAGCTCGATGTAGTGAGGAAGGGCTCAACCAGAAAAGGTCACACGAAACGAGTCTGTAGGGGTAAAACTCTTTTTACCCTCGCTGACAGATACTGAGCCCAGTTTTTGGAAATCCAGTATCTTCACCGGGGGAAGCAAACGGTTCTTGGAACGGCCAACCACCTGCTTCTCCAAGATCTCGGGGGTCAGACTCGCTTCGGTGACCACAAAGAAATTATAAAGTAAAGGACTTAAACATGAACCTTGGGGTAAGCCCATGTAGATAATTCTAGAAGTTGTCAGTTGTCCTAGATTGAAGGTAATTTCTGACAGCAAATTATACAAGAAATTATTTAAAACACCGGCTAATCCACTACTGTGTAGACTGTCTGACAGTATGTCTATGGAAACTGAATCAAATGCGCCCTTAATATCCAGAAAGACTGAAGCCAATTGCTCGTTGTGCGCAAAGGTCAGTTGAATGTCAGATGAAAGCAATGCTAGATAATCGTTTGTTCCTTCACTCTTTCGGAAACCAATTCAACCCAATTGTCAAGTCTTGATAGGATAATTTTTTCTAAGAATTTATTCAGGCATGATAACTTAGAGATCGGACGGTAAGAATTGTGATCAGACGCTGGTTTCCCAGGCTTTTGAATAGCTATTAATTTAACCGGTCTCCATGCTGGTGGAACTATATTGAATTCCATAAATGAATTATGCAGGTTAAGTAATCGTCTTTTAGCGATATCGGGGAGGTTTTTTAGAAGGTCGAATTTGTTCATATCGCTTCCCGGAGCAGAGTTATTCGATGAGAGAAGCGCCATTGAAAATTTCAGCATTGTGAATGGTTCGTCCAGAGAACCGTTACTTCGAGCTGTATCCCGTAAAGTCGGTTGTGCTGGGTCAGAGACTGGACAAACGCAAAAATAATAAAATATCAGTGCAAATTTACTGGGTGTTATGTGTAAGCAGTATTGTATTCAATATATGCTAAATCTGGTTGAAGACGGATCCCTGGATGATCTCCCGCCTTGCTCTGGGATCAAGAAGCATCAAGAGAGAAATCAACGAAGTCAACAAATATTCTACATGATCTCGGGTGAAGGCGACAGCAAGCAATTACCCAAAATGCACATCTATCACGTTGGCCCTTTTCGCCATTAGAGGTGCTCAGTAGTGAAACAGTGAACCACTGTAGAACACAGCACAATCATAATTGGCGAAACCATAAAAAGCGATTTTTTTTTCACAGTTTCCCGTTCAAGCCCCATTTAACTCAATCCGACAAGTGTAAAATACCTTCATCCATGAGTACTCCAACAAACGGAAAGTGATTCAACCGTCACAACTTGCGCCTCAAAAACCTTCATGAAATTCAATGTGAAAATGTACTGATCGGGAAACGGCTTTTTCGTACACGCTTCATGGATACAGACCATCCACACTCACGCACCCGTCAGCAACCATTTGATCTTTGCACCACCTTAGGAGCAGCCACCAGAAATGTGCGGAAAATCAAGTCATAACAAATCCGGCTTGTCTGTTTGCGATGTGTACGGTGCTTCCCGATTTAATGAGCTTCGTGAACTTTTACTTTCTTCCAAATTGAAATTTTTATTATCTTCATCGCTGTATTACTTAACAAGCTTAATTTGTTTCGTAAACATTCAGAAATTTGCACTACTGAAGAGAGTTGTGTTGGATATTGATTTGACCAAAAATTGTAATCCATTATCATTTATCATCCGCAGCTTGTTTGCTGAAATTCGCAATCATTGAAAATTACCCGTCACAATCACCACCTTCCCTCGCGAGGGAGCAATCGCAATCAAAATCACTTGGAAAGAATCCACTTCGCGGCGGGCAAGCTTTGATCTTCGCAGTGCCCATGTTTCAATTCTCCAGCTTCGTAAATAGAACTACCAACTCTAATTGAACCCCATTTGAAGCATTATCCATTACTAACCCATTTGCTCGCAATGTTTGTGCCCGGTAAAATCAGCAACGCAAACACGAGCAGAATTTCTCCAACAGAGGCCATTGTTGTTGTGCTGCTGACCTGCACGCGGTCCGCTCGGTTCGAGTCTGATAAACGACTCTAATGACGTTAGGTGTTTAACCTAATTTTTGCACCCTTTCACAGTGCCTGCCAGCTGCTACATAGCAATAGCGTTGTATTTTGGACCCTATCGCCGTCCTAAACAAGTTACAGCTTTCAAATAGCTGCTCGGGTTGCAGCCATGTTCCTGCAAACGATAGCTAAATCGAAAATTGGCCGATCTAATTTGAGTGCCATTCGAGAAAGGAGTTCTTTCTCTTTCCCTACGACGACGAAGAGTGACGCTTTGCGAAGCTTTGATTCGAACTACTTCCAGGCAGGGGGAGAGGTTACCAATTGGAATGATAATGCGAGGAAATGTTAAGGGCACTGGGTTAAGGTGGCTGAACTTTGTGATTGACGTTGAATAGGTTTTGGTTGGGCCGAGTGTCGGAGTTGGTTTTCGAGTGGTGGATTGTTGTACGACATTAAGGACCTAAATGAGTTTCCCTTCCTGTTAAATACAATTGTCCCAGTAGCAAATCCCAAATTACTCACCTATTCGTGATTTTCTGGGTGTAGATCCGTTGGCACCGCCACACCCGCCGCCATTGGCCACTGCCACTGTCGCTGCCGGTTTCCCTGACGCCCTGATGCTGGTACATAGGCTACTGCTATCACTGGTATAGGAGAAGGTAGTTGAGGTAGATGGCGATGAAGTGGCCGACGGGGAGCTGCAACTGGCCGTGTACGATGCCGACCCGGACGACGAGGTGGAACACGCTGACGAAGCGAACAGATCCATCAGCGGTCCTGGAAGTCCCGGTCCCGGTATTGATTGTTCTGCTGTATCACCACTGTCGGCGATAGATCCCTCATGAGGTCTTTCCGGTGCCTCACCGCCGCCACTGTAGGCATTCCCAAGCTCGGAGTGCCGCAGAGGCGACAGACTGAGCAGCTTCGGAGAATCGGTGGATCGCTTGAACCACCGCATATTGGTCTGTCGCTCGTTGTTTCCCGTTCGACTCACTCAGAAATCCTTAGCTTGTTACTGGCTAATGTGAGACAAACGAACTCGACTGTCGCAGATAGGTGCCTCTGCTGCTGAGTTGAATAAACTGCAATGGGAAAAGAGCAAAAAAACAAACTCTTACTTTTCGATTCTTTCCGAGAGCGCGCGCCCTCGCGGGAAACAGGTTTCAAAAACAGTTGATAATGAGATGCAACTTTATTGGCAGAACTAGCAAATGCAGCCAGCAGCTCACATCCACAAACACGGAGTATGTAAGGTACTGTGTGAGAAGCATGCGTGCAGTAAGCGAGGAGGATTAAGCGTAATCGTTTAATTTAATTATTTTAATTCCTGTTATCGGCTGCCATAAAGATGTCCATTAAAAAACTGAATCGTTTGCGAGGCCTGAGCGTCGTAGACACTCTGACAGACCACGTGTGTTTGTGGATGGGCATGGTGCGATAGGAATCTGGTATCGCAAAGCATAACATAGAAAAATTCCAAGTGACAGCAAATAAACCATTGTCACATCGTCGGTCGTCAGCGCGGCGGTCGGTGGCTAGCTGGTAGCATAAGCAAGTACGTTATTCCTTCATAAATTAAGTTTCCTAGGACTGGCGAGAAATGACAGTAAAGTTGATAAATTTAATGCTGTTATAAAACGATATTATTACGGCCGGGTCGTGTAGCTCTAGCCATTCTTTGCGGTTTTAAGGTCTTTGAAGAGCTAAGGCGAGTTGAAGTAGCGTGGTCTGTGCAGTGAGGCAAAATCGATGGTATTTATACTTTTGCCAAAATTGCAAAAGATTATGTTTTGTATAGTGGAATCCTCCCCCTAATAATTGAACAAGATAGTAGAACAAGAGAATGTTTTTAATAATTATGCGATAATTCCTAACCAATCTAAACTTGCTTCGTCAAAGAGAATTTCTAGCCCTGAACGCATAAACAATTTTTTGCCATTTTTTTTCTACCCTCTCCGATTTGAACGAAACTTTTATTAAAATTGGATACAACCCAAGGTTGCATTTTTCGCTTACATATGATTATTTTTCTCAAGAGTAACTTTTGAAAACGGAGTATCTAAAATCGGATTTATTTTTTTCAAAAAATATAACTTGATAATGACTTATCGGATCAAAACGACATCTGAGAAGAAGTTGTAGGTAATTAAACATCATTTGAAAAAAACTACAAGGGACAGCCCTATGGAGTTGTAAGCAATGTTGACGTAGGACTACGTGGTCTCATATAATAAATCTTATTTCTTAACTGCAGCAGGTGCTTGTGTTTTGTGTAGGAATAGGAATTTGAGCGGGGTTATCTCTGTTTATACTCTTTAGTATGATGCGCTTGACATAGATGGCCCACCGCAACTCACGAAGAACTACTGCTTCCGATCAATAGCGGTGCGGCTTCTTACTCCTTCTATGGATGCACATGTGAGCTGCAGCTCACTGCTTGCAGGCAGCCTTTCGTTGTCGACTGGAGAATAATGTTCAACGCCACACGCCGAAAGCACGACCGGACACATCAGCGGTTGAGGGCAGTTTTGATAGCTAGCTGTTTGCAGGGAGCATTTCGTTGTGTTCTGGAGAACACCACCACTCACCACGCGGTGTTTGAATAAACAACGTTTGGTGAGACCGGATGGAATTCAACTTTGAAATCTGTGTTAGGGAAATCGCAGGCAATCGGTGATATTTTTTTATTATCACAGCAACAATTGCACATTCGTGCTATTTTCAATAGTGACATTTTGAAAAATGATTGAGTCTTTTATTTTTGATCCATTGGTGATACAATTATTGAAATTAGTCCAGGGGCAGCAGAGTTATTATCGTTCAAAATCTTTCATAATTTTGTTACATGTTACGTTTTCGGTTTTCACAAAGTTTACCCCCATATAGAAATCACAGACGTACTTCTACGTCAAAAAAAATCAAAAAGGAAAAAATATTTCGAAAATCAAAGTTGAGTTATTTTTTGACATGAGAAAAATAATAAAACTTCGACTTTTGAAATATATTTTGCGATAAAACCTGAAATTATGAGCTTAAAGTTGAAGGAAAATATTAACCAGTAATTTGATAAATTTTTGTTTCATAAATTGAAGTTTCGAACATAATTGAACTGCACATTTTTTTATAAAGAAATATAAATATATTCTATGCAACAGTTTTAACAAATTAGCATACATTATTACTTTGACTATATGCTTTGTATTACTTCTGCGTGAAGTCAACAATTTACGTAGTTGAAGATGCTAATTTCAAATAACAGAATAAAGTGGTAATTTGTGTAGGATAGATGAGGAGATGAAAGTATAGAGTTGATAGTTCCGTTAGAGTACGGCAGTATGAAAATTGTATATAGAGAGTAGAAAACGAGCAAGGACAACTTTAGGAAGGTACAAATCGGTTTGATCATCTCTCTTGTACCGATTTGTACCTTCCTAAAGTTGTCTTTGCTCGCTTTCTACTCTCTTTATACAATTTTCACACTTCCGTACTCTAACGGAAGTTTAGTCTGTTATTAGAAATTAGCATCTTCAACTATATATACTAAATTGTTTTGCCTAAGTCCAGCCGTTCTCAAGTTATTACAAATTTTATAAATCAGAAACTATGTATTTTCAACATGTTGGACCATTTTTAATGTTAGTCACGATGTTCAGCAACGAAATTTAATGTCCATGATTAATTATTAAATAACAAACAATCCAATCTCAGATACGGTGCCGGTCAGACTTACCCATTTTGTTTTAGACGCAACAGAAGAGAACCAAATCCTCTATTAAACGCTGGCCAGACAGAGCAGTTATAACATATTATAACGGTTGTCAAATAATTGTAATACAGAAACCACCATCTAGATAGTGCTATAACATGTTATAACTCTCCAGTCTGAACAAGGCATTAGCGTATCTCTAATAAAAACAACCATAAAAGAGAGCTTAACGATAATTTGTGGGATTGTTTACCCATCCGGGATACAGT
Source organism: Ochlerotatus camptorhynchus (assembly GCF_037179485.1). Classification (NCBI taxonomy): domain Eukaryota; kingdom Metazoa; phylum Arthropoda; class Insecta; order Diptera; family Culicidae; genus Ochlerotatus; species Ochlerotatus camptorhynchus. The sequence goes on along the minus strand of NW_027040692.1, from coordinate 1,184,364 downwards.
TCGTTTATGGTACTTATTCATTAGGGATGGGTAATATTGTGTCTCAAGAGCAAATTTTCATTACGTCAAAAGTAACAAAGGTGAACAAAGTAAAGTTATCAGTGTCAATCGATGCTCCTGCTACTATATAAAGGCTGACTAAAAGTAAATTGGAACACCCCTTGCGCGCCGCTACACGAAACGAAAATCAATTATTTTATTCATGTGTTTCACTTGTACATTTTTGCCACAACATCAGCCTTATACATTCCACAAGACAAACCACATATGTCCTATAAGAATGCATAAAAGGTATGTGTGACAGCTTATGCATTTCATTTGACACATGATCTTCATTAATTGTTTGCAAGGCGTCTGCTTATTAGTTGACTTATACATTTTATGAATAATCAGCAATAGAAATTTGCCAAAAGGTATAAGGAGATTTCTATCCGTGTAGCACGCCTCTAGTGTTGGGAATCGAAAATCTTTGACAGTGGTTTGTTTTCACTTCTATAGAGAACAACTGGTGCAAGTTTGATCAAAGTAGTCGATTGCATGCAGAAATAACGTCAAATGGAACTCGAAAGAGAAAAAAATAGTGTGCACAAACACCTGGAAAATCCGGAGTGGTCCAGTTCCAAGGTGGCTAAAGTGCTGAAGATGCCGAAAACAACAGTTTGTCGAGTGTTAAAAACATACAAGGAACCCCTGAGTGTGGAAAGGAATCAGCGGACCTACGAAGAAACTGGAACCAGGGATCGTCGGCTGCACAGTAAAGTGTTGAGGTGCATTACAGCAAACCCCGGCCTTTCGATCCGAGTTGTGGCCAGAAGGTACAACGCCAACTTTCAACGGTGCGGAACATCCTTGCCAGGGAAAGATACAAGTCGTTAGAGCTTCCATCCCGGGATGAAAATCCCGGGATTGTGACATTTTCCGGGATTACCGAATCCCGGGAAATAAATTTATAAATCCCGGGATTGCGTTAATCCCGGGAATTTTTTTATCACTCTTTTACCCCATAAAATCTATCTTGGAATATCTGTAGCAGAATCCAGAACTTTCACATCTTATGAAATATATCTCTTCCCTTCGTTTGTCATTCATTCTGATTTATCGAAAGTATGGCACACAGACATCACTTTTTGTACATAATCGTTGTACAAGAAGCACTCGTGAAAAATATGATCTAGCAGTGAAGCAAACCGTGAACATTTTTATTAAATTTTATAATCGTGTATATAGATGGTACATGACGAAAATTAGGTTGAGCGTTGTGAGATGTCCATCATTCATAGTTGATCGAAAACCATTGAAATTCATTGTTAAGATGGTTGGAAGTACGTAGTACTAGTCTCAACTGATAAAAAACTCAGTATTTGCAGATTTTAGAGTCCTTCCTTAGATTAGCGAGCTGAATCTTGTAAAATGCTTACTCCTTCTGGAGGAACTTCTATAGGTCACCGTTTTCTATCCTGGCTATCGATGTCATTTGTTACGCACAAAGGTATGCATTACCTTCACCCGTAAGTATGTAATCTGTGTAATCCTAAAGCACGGCAAAATAGTTTTTACAAATACATTCATGAGAGAAATCATCCACCATACTCCTCATGATCTGTACGCACTATTGTGAAATTTGGCTGACAAACAAAACATCATGTCACATTAGGGAACTTCTTAGATGTCAAGAGACATTCATTTAATTTCAGAGAACTTCATAGAAGTTCGTCGAACTTCAGGGACCATCATAGATCTTCAGGATACTTCGTAGAATGTTAAACAACTTCGTGGACGATGATTACGGAACATCGCATGAATTATTTGAAAGTTCTGCAAGCTAAGCAGAAATTAAATTATACCTATCAAAAAAATGAAAGATGTAAGCTATGGAAAAATCTTTGATGTACTGGGAACTTCAAAGAAGCTGACGGAATATCCCAGGAATTCGTCGAATATTCTACATATTCAGAGAACTTTATACAGGCTTTGAGTTCATGGAACTGAGCTTAAGTTCAAGAAACTTCTTGAAAGTACAGGAATCTTCGTATAACTGATATTCACCGATTTGCGATGATATCTCTCGATACTATTCAAGACTTTTCAACTTAATCAAGTAATGTTCTGAAGATCTGCAACTGTTCAAAAATTCAAACGACATTTTTTAGACATCCTTGCAAGATGGAAGTTTGATTAGAGAGTATTTAAAGGATATGCAGTTGGTCCGAGATTTAAAGACCTCTGGATATTTTTCAAGACTTCAGGTTGATCAATTATTATTCTTAAGATATTCAACTGTTCATAAAATTCAAATAACGTCTCTAGAAAGTCTCTCAAGATTGCTGGTTGGTCAGATATTAGTGAATTCAGGTTGATCAGGAAATCTCAAGATCTTAAACTAGTCAAACATTCAATTAGCTTTCTCAAGATAGCAGATCGGTTAGAAAGTACTTAAAGATCTCCAGCTGATCTAAGATCACAATAAAGTCCTCTGGATATTTTACAAGGCTTCATGTTGATCAAGTATTATTGTGAAGATATTTTCCCAAAACTGTACGTTGATCAGGAAGTATTCAAAAGATCTCCAGTTAATCGAATATTTCAGTGAAGTCCTGTGAATATTCAATTGGATCAAGTTTTATTCTGAAATATTCGGATTTTGGTTACATTATTCATATTCAACATATTCAGGAAGAAGCTTAAAATGTGAAGCCAAAAACTTCATTTATTTAACAAAAATCTCAATATGCCAGCTTAAAACTAAAAAAAATCCATCGGAAGCCTGCTCCAGCTTCCGCATGTTTTGAAACAACTTCACAAATCATGAGATGTCTTCAAAATGGAGATGAAACGTACGAATATTAAAACAATTTACTATCTTTGTTCACTTCCCGGGATCCCGGGATTTCCCAGGATATCAAATAAATATTTCACGAATCCCGGGATGGTGGAAACCACCGGGAAATGGAAGCTCTACAAGTCGTAGAAAACCAGTGAACATCCAAACCGGCACATGAAGCAGAATTCCGTGGCCAAAAAGCGTGCAGGGCTCTTGTAAATATGATCGTCGAAACACGAAACAAAAGGGCTGCACTTTGATCGATGGCGAAACCTACGTCAAACTCAATTTTAAGCAGCTTCCCCGTCAAAAGTTTTACATCGCGAGGCGGCACCTTAACATTAATATCTTGCGGAATGTACCTTCGCCTTGGAAACTAGACGTAGCAGAAAGTTTAGAAATATTTAAACATAATCCATCAAACTTGCTTAAAAGAGATCAAGGAAACAGATACTCGAGACTCTTTAGCATGCTGCCTAAAACCACACATCGTAGCATGTATTAAGGTACCTGGTTAGGTAAATTGTGACATGGCAGTGGATACCTGCTGATACCTATTGATTACCCAAGTAACATAACCTCGATAGAACAGGTTTTAAAGCATTCTACAAGTCTTAATCATAGTCTACAGAACCCTCATAAAACCAAAATTGTTACTTGGGTAGTAAAGGGTTATACGGTCAAAATTTGGTCAATATCAACTTGACGTATTTCTTTCAATTTTGCATTTAAAAAACCTGAACACCCCTCATTTTGAAGGTGTGTGTGTGTAGAATGTTGCTCCTATTTTGATTTTGGAATTCACTCTTCAGTTGTCAAAATGCCGTCCAAGCAAGAAGAGCAGCGTATCAAAATTTTGCTCGCGCATCGCGAAAATCCGAGCTACTCGCACGCAAAGTTGGCAAAATCGCTAAAAGTTGCCAAATCAACCGTTACAAATGTAATTAAAGTGTTTGGGGAACGTTTGTCGACAGCCAGGAAGTCTGGATCGGGGGGAAATCGAAAACCGGAAGCCGCTGAGACGACAAAGAGAGTTGCCGGTAGTTTCAAGCGAAACCCTAACCTCTCTCTCCGAGATGCCGCAAATAAGCTGGGTGTATCGTCTACAACCGTGCATCGAGCCAAAAAACGAGCCGGACAACAAGAAGGTAGTGACTCCAAATCGCGATGATAAACAAAATACGACGGCCAAAGCGCGATCCCGGAGGCTGTACACGACGATGCTGACGAAGTTTGACTGCGTGGTAATGGACGACGAAACCTACGTCAAAGCCGACTACAAGCAGCTTCCGGGACAGGAGTTTTATACGGCAAAAGGAAGGGGAAAGGTAGCAGATGTTTTCAAGCACATGAAACTGTCAAAGTTCACAAAGAAATATCTGGTTTGGCAAGCTATCTGTACCTGTGGCTTTAAAAGCAGCATTTTCATAGCTTCCGGGACTGTCAACCAAGAAATTTACGTGAAAGAGTGTTTGAATAAACGTCTGCTGCCTTTCCTGAAGAAACACGGTTGTTCCGTACTGTTTTGGCCGGATTTGGCATCTTGCCATTACGGTAAAAAGGCCATGGAGTGGTACGCCGCCAACAACGTGAAGGTGGTTCCCAAGGACAAGAACCCTCCCAACACGCCAGTGCTCCGCCCAATTGAGAAATACTGGGCTATTGTCAAGCGGAACCTAAAGAAGACCAAAAAACTGCTAAGGGCGAGCAGCAGTTCAAGGCAAACTGGCTTTCTGCGGCGAAGAAGGTGGACAAGGTGGCTGTACAAAATCTGATGGCAGGGGTCAAGCGTAAGGCCCGGAAATTCGGATTTGGAAAAGCGGAAGCCTAACTGAATATTTTTCCTGAATTTTATACTAATTGAACTTGAAAAATAAATTTAATTTGATTTTTTAAATAAACGATTTCACCGATTTACACGCGTTTTCCCTTGACCAAATTTTGACCGTATCACCCTTTATATAACGGTGCCGCCACACGGCGCATGATATTTATGTTATAGTTCTCTATGACATAACCGATTTAGATTTCTATATCATAGGTCTATGAGATTTGGGAAACAATTTTCAAAAACTACGAGCTATGACCTAATAGTAGCTATGTAGTAGAAAACTATGACGTAGTGCTATAAAATAGAATTTTCGAGTGTACACACGATTAAATTTTTTTTTGTGTATTTTTGTTCGCTTAATTAACCTGTGCACATCATAAAAAACATAATTGCAGATAAGCAGTTGTAGCGTACCTCATCTTGAAGAGGCGAATTAAGCGGAGAAGTCGTACAATCTGGACAAAATCGTGGATTGCTCAGCGTGTAGTCTTCGGAATCGAGATTAATCTTCTGATGGAGTTGGGCGATGAAGATTCAGAATACTACCGTAATTTTGTCACAATGACGAAGCAGGATTTTGATTATGTTCTGGAGAAAATTTCACCGGTTATTACCAAGCAGGATACCAATATGCGCAAAGCTGTAACTCCAAAAACGCGATTGGCATTGACTCTGAGATACATGGCAACAGATAAAAGAAGTGCTTTTCAACTAAACAAAAATTTAAAATTGAAAATTATATTTGCAGGAAAGCAAAAATGGTTGCCAAACTCTTATTGTATGGTAATTTGAAGAGATAACTTCCTGGCAGTGCACAGTGGTGCAAAAGGCCAAATCCATGAACTTTTTTCATTAGCACCTTTTACAGAGGTTTTTTTTCAATACGGTGTCTTCAGAAGAGTTTTTATAAATGACAAGACCCATTGAATGAAGTATAGTTTTAGTTTAAAACTTAACCACAGGTGGCACTGCAAAATCTAACTTTTTAGTTTGACCAGATAGAGATATAAAGTCTTCACCTAAGTTGTAGGTTGCTTCATAACTAAATACTTTGTACAAGACGTCATGTATCTATCTGCTTGCGATTTTGAGTTATGAAGCGTTTTCTATAGAAGGACCTCAACAATCCATTTTCTGGAAATATTTCCGAAATTATTTGTTTTAGATGACTATAATGTTCTGCAACTTTTTAATAATCAATAAAATACACAACTCAAAATCAATAAAATACATGCTCAAAAACCATTCCCCAGCAATAAAACACAAAAATTACAAGTATGCAGAATATCCAGAAAACAAAACGCAATACTATTCATATAAGTAATCAATATTTGACTTACCTTCTGTGCAGTCAAAATTTTCAGAATGTTATTTGCAAACAAATTTTTACTCTGATGAACGCATAGTATTTTCACTATAGTTTCATCATATGGAGGAGCCGTCTGCCCCTTTTTGCCTCTTTGAAGTTTGTGGATGCTAGAAATTTGGATAGTTTTGAGCTGATATTGCCTATAAGATTTTCTGTTTGGCAGATATAACCTTTTTGTCTTTAACAAAGTTGTGTATTTTATTGATTTTTAAAAAGTTGCAGAACATTATAGTCATCTAAAACAAATAATTTCGGAAATATTTCAAAAAACGGAGTTTTGAGGTCCTTCTATAAAAAACGCTTCATAACTCAAAATCGCAAGCAGATAGAGACATGACGTCTCTAGATTTTTCAGCGCCACCTGTGGTTAAGTTTCAAACTAAAACTTAACTTCATTCAATGGGTCTTGTCATTTATAAAAACACTTCTGAAGACACCGTATTGAAAAAAAAAACCACTGTAAAAGGTGCTAATGAAAAAAGTTCATGGATTTGGCCTTTTGCACCACTGTGCAGTGCTGAGATTTGTTATTTTCATTGACAGACTTTGGCACGATATTGACAAAATTGTTTTTCACATATTCACTGATAGACATGATCCTTAAAAAATCCTTCGTCAAAATCATTTTTTCGTCAATGACAAAGATTCACCTGGTAACCAAAAGTGAGGTGAAGTGACAGTGAAGTGATGTCGTTTCACCCCACCTCACACGCCGCGCAGAATAGGCCTACTAGGATCAGTTTCATGAATTGCCACTTTTACGGATGTTCCGGATCACATGACCAGTCTTGCTACTTACCGGAAACTGACTCTTCCCAAAAGGTAGCCAACTATCTGCTTAGCAACTTCATCAAAGAGATCAGGAAGCTATCTCTACAAATTGCCGTACAATCAGTGCCATACAATTACCTCAAATCCCGTATGGTACGTGTATTCGTTAATGCCGGATCAACCGTACTATAGTAATTCGGCAAGAATGAATCCGTACTAAAGGAATCTTGACTGTACGTTTTTCAGATGCCGTCAACGGAAGAGGAGTGGATTAAAATTGGCCAGAGATTCGAAGAAAAATGGCAATTCCCGAATTGTGTAGGAGCGTTGGATGGAAGCACGTCAACATAAAAGTCCCTGGAAACAGTGTCAGCGACTACTTCAATTACAAAAAAGCAATTCGGCATCGTTCTGATGGCGTTGGTAAACGCTGAATGCAAATTCACTTGTATCAACATAGGAGCAAAAGGCCGGATCAGTGACGGCGTGGTATTTGATGACTGCTCAATTGCCTAGTAGTTGTATAGGAATGAGCTACATCTCCTATCGCTGATACCACTTTTCCAGAGGACCAAATCCGTGCCATACACCTTATCAGAATTAATTCAAAGTTGTTACCAGAATATAGACACTGGTGTCCACGGGATGGTCCACTGGAAAATTCGGAACATCCGTAAAAGTGGTCAATTCACTTATCCTAGAACTCTACTTTTTTTTTTTTCAAAACCATTCATTGACATCTAATTAATTTGAATTCGGAGTTGTGATCGGAAAATTGACTCTTGAGTCCACGAAATGGCCTTCCAGAGGATCCAAATCATCCCTTAAAGAGGTAAATTCATGAAACTGATCCTAGAGTTCTTCTGATCGTTCGAAATCACTCATAGATGTATCATCAGAATAAAATTGGAGTTGTGACCTTAAAATGAACCCTTGGGACTACGAGATGGTTCACAATTAGGTCCGCTTTTTTCAAAACCACTCATTGGCATCTTATCAGAATCAATTTGGAGTCATGACCTGAAACTTTACCCTGGGGGACCAGTGCACAGACGTTTCAAAGACGTTTTAAAGAAGACAAAAATATTTGCGCCCAAACCATCACTCTTAGGTATATGGTGTCTTGAGGAAAGATTCTTCGTATTCTTTGGCGAATATTTTTATGTTAGTTAAATAAGGGTGGTCGATACAATTGGTGAATTGAAAATACAAACTTTTTCAATATTTGAGATAGACCAATGCAGTGTTCTAAAAAGTTGTTAAATAATCAATTTTTATCAATTTTGCTTAACATATCAAATTTCTATCTCTTATGGTTCATTACTTATGATTATTTTAAACAAGCAAGTTAGGGTGGCCTCTAGAAAATCGGCTTTCTTTAAATATCATTTTATAAGTTCATTTCTCGCTGAAACATTGTTTTAAATACTTTCAGTTTATGACGCATATTTTTGCTAAAGCAACTAAGTTGATATATCCTTTATTTGAAAAGTTATGGCTAGTGTTTGGTAATTTTTTTTTACTTTTTTAAATAAAATAAAATATTTAAAACAAGAAACGCTCTCACCGTTTTTTACCAAAAATAAAAAAAAAAACACGATCTTTCAAATGAAAACCGGTTTGCTCCTTTTAGAGATATTGGCAATTAAAAAAAAAACGAAGAATACATCCATAACCTTCTAATAAAAAATAGCAACATGGTTGCGTCATCAATATGCGTCATCATTAGTTCTAAATGTGTCCAAAACAACGTTTTTACGAGAAATGAACGTATGAAAAGTTATTCAACTAAATCTGTTTTTTAGGGGCCACCCTAACCTGCTTGTTTAAAAAATATCATCACTCATGAACCATAAGAGATATAAATTTAGTATCTTGAACAAAAATACTTCGAATTGATTGTTCTATAACTTTTTAGAACATTGCAGAGATAGACCTCAAATAATAAAAAATTTGTATATTCAATTCACCAATTTTGTCGACCACCCTAATTTCACTAACATAAAAAAACTACAAGAGACAGCCCTATGGGGTTTTACGCAATGTATAATAAATCTTATTTGTTAACTGCAGCAGGAGCTTGTGTTTTGTGTAGGAATAGGAATTTGAGCGGGGTTCTCTCTGTTTATACTCTTTAGTATGACGCGCTTGACATAGATGGCCCACAGAAACTCACGAAGAGCTACTGATTCCGATCAACAGCGGTGCGGCTTCTTCTTCCTTCATGTGGATGCTCATGTGGGCTGTAACTCGCTGCTTGCAGGCAGCTTTTCGTTGTGTACTAGAGAACAATGTTCAACGCCACGTGCCGATAGCACTGTTGCTACTGATGCCGACGACCGGACTTCATCACACACGATAGTTGGAACTGAATCCGATCAGCGGTTGAGGTCAGTCTTGATCGCTAGCAGCTTGCAAGGAGCCTTTCGTTGTGTACCGGAGAACTCCACTACTCCCCACGCGGTGATTGAATAAACACCGGTTGGTGAGACCGGATGGAATTCAAATTTGAAATCTGTGTTAGGGAAATCGCTTTTCGCAGGAAATCGGTGATAATTTTAACTATCATAGCAACAGTTGCACATTCGTGCATTTTTCAATAGTGACATTTTTAAAAATGATAAAGTCTTAAATTTAAGGATGTGTAGGAATATTTATGATGGATTGGTGATAACATTATTGAAATTGGTCCAGGGGCAGCAGAGTTATTAACGTTCAAAATCTTTCATAATTTTGTCACATGTTGCATCAAAGACGTTGTCCTACGTCAAAAATTGGCCATAAAATATGAAGCAACTTTCCCTAAGACTCTATATACCTTAAACATTTTTGTCTTCCTAAATACGGCTTTGGGACTTGTGCAGTGGATGGTCTTCCGAAAGATCCGAATCATCCGTAAAAGTGGTCAATTCATGGAACTGATCCAACAACTCCGTATTATTCGAAAACTCTCATAGACGTCTTATGATTATGAATTCGGAGTTATGATCGTAAAATAAACCCTGGAGACCATGAATGCTTCTCTTGTAACATCATAGACGCTCCCAAGATAATAAAAGATAAGACTGGAATGAGTGACTGGAAAATGGACCCCATTGGATGGTGCTCTGGAATATCCGGATATTATTATTATTATCCGGATAAAAATAGAAGATCGTTCAAGAAAACTGATCTCAGCACTCTATGGTTTTTTAGAACTGCTCATAGACATAATTTTTCAATTTTTCATCATGGATGATTTCAGGTGGTATTAAAGTGTTTGATAACTTCTAGATACTTTTAACGGAATTTTTGAATATTATTCTTTGCAATTCTTGGATTTTTTTCTCTTGACTTCTTAGAGATCTTCCTTTGGAGATTGGTACAAAATTGAATCAATATGCCATTTAAAAATACCGTCTTATTGTGTTATTATTCATATTAATTTATGAGTGGTTTAAAAACACCGCGTACCTCTAGGATCAGTTTCATGAATTGACCATTTTTACGAATGTTCCGGATCTATTTTCTGGTCAAAACTCCGAATTTATTGTGATAATACGTCTATGAGTGGTTTCTAAAAAACCGTGGAGCTCTACGACCAGTTTCATGAATTGAGCACTTTTAAGGATGTTCGGGATCTTCCAGTGGACTATCGCATAGTCTCCAGTGTCCATATTCCAAAAACAAAAGCGCCGCGCACAGACTGCTGTCAAAAAACTATTACCAATAAACTATGAACTATTTCGGCTTGATGGAATAGTTTTTAGCTTGCAACTATGATATAGAAACTATCGCTAGAGTGTACACACGACAATAAATTTGGCTCTATGTCATAGCTCTAAACTATAACTTGCAAGTCAGCTATCACGTCATAGTTTAGGTGTCCCTATGGGCTATAATATAGTTTTCTATCACATAGCTCGCTATAGATATAGCCTCCGTGTGGGGGCACCTTAACAAGTAGATAAAAGATGGATTCTTCAGTGGTGTTGAGTACTTGGCACCAGGGGTTGAAACAGTTGACGTTTTTTACTACACTCGCTTCGTTGTCGTGCGCGACAGTCTGTTTGTATTCGAACATTCATGCTCTACCGTCGTCTCTCTCACACAACACGAGCGGTAGAATAACATTCGAGCTAAAAGAAAATTATCAAAATAGCTATCATATGACATGTGTGATTTCGTAATAATTCCTCAATTTGGTGTAAATTAAACCGTTTCTGATCAGAAATATTATTACTACACACTAATCGAGTCAGTACGGTTTTACCGAGTTTTTGAATTGCGGAACTGTTCGGTAAAAGTTTAAAAGTCTGTGGAAAATTTATTAATGAGAAAATTTGTTCTGAACTTGTACATACTTAGTTCTGTTAACCCCATTTAATGATAGAAAATTAAAATGGTTGATTTCATTGATTCCTTACGGATAACGGTCATTTGAATTTTTACCGACTTTTTCAGTAATTCAAAAACCCAGTAAAAAAATACTGACTCCTGTAAAAAAATCTTAGTGTGTAGGACATCATTGCTTGCTATTTTCAGAATTCACACAAGCACACCATCAGCAGCTCTTATTATGAGAAAAACTAAAATAAATACATTCGTGATGGTCTTCGGCGACAGTGTCGTATGACAGAGCCTGTCATACGACATTTTAGTTTGGTACTGTACTATGATAGCTTGTTTTGCAACTGTTGGAGGCAAAGGCAGTCAATTATCACAGAAAATGTGTCGACTACCGTGACCGCTTACAAGACTGCTTGGCACTGATGAAGTCTGCAAGTAGTAGACGAATACGCGTATCTGTTGAAATTTAAGCAATTATAACGGAATTTAAAGGAAATAAATCAACACACTCAAAGCTTTCATTAAAATGCAGTTTACTCCATGGGTTAAATAGCATTTGACTAATATTTTCCATGAATCTGATGCAGATGAGTTCAAAAAGGTGTTTCCCGAAGAAGTTTACATATAAATCACTCAATTTTTTTTAATTTAAAACTGCATTTCCTGCATGGTTCTCTAAATGGCAAATCTACCATATGCTACCAAAGCTTTAGTATCTGCTGCTGACATTACCTTGATTTACTTAGTCAGAGAGTACCCCTTTTTTCATACCACTCATTGGGATAATTAATTTCAATAAAATTCTTCACATATTCTCTCAACGGATCTAATTGAGAGTTAATGAGGAAACCACTGTTAATGCTATTAGCTCTTGGGAGAAAATATCATTCGAAGGCTTTCAACAAACTTCAAAGCAGACACAAAGCACAGTAATGACATTGCTGGTGGTGCAAAACGGGCTTATCTCATGCACACATCTAGCAAAGAATTTTAATGAACCCACGGGCAGTCGGATCCTGCCCTAACTTCAACCTGGACCCGGAGGATGCTTGTCGCATTGACGGGGTGTTATTTATTCGAATCCCTTCTGTAACTTACTTCAGCTATAATAGATAATCCCGCGGCCCAAAGGACCAGCAATGAGTCACACCGCAACTATTAAGATGAACAAGCATTAAAGTAAATTCCTTATTTCATTACCCTACAGCGATCCATCTTGCCCGCAACAAATTGCGGTGCATTTATGAGAAGCAATAAAAAGTAGACAAGCATGTTTCCTCTCGGTTGCTTGTTTGCGTTCTTGTTCAGAAAATCGGCGCCAAAACTGAAGAGAGCTTGGCGGAAGTGTTTCGAATTCCTCGTAGATCTTTCCCGGGCGAAGTCACACAACTTTTGGCCAACTCGTAAAAAATCTCATTCGATCGAGATGTTCCGATTGCACCGGTTTGAACTCGGGCTTTCGCTTTTATTAGTTTCACTAGTTGTGGGGCAACCTGTCTTTGGACTATGAAGTCACGGAAGAGACTGACGACTTTGATGTCAATAAACTATGCAAATTGATTGAAGAACCAGGACAACTTAATTTATTGCTTGCGTTAAGGAAGTATTTGATGGAACTCGATAGTCGTTTGAAGGTAAATGCCAAATTTAATTGATTTTCCGATTTTATGTGATGATAATGCACGAATTTCGTGTTAAGACGCTCAACCGGGAAATTTGAAATTCTCTTAAACTTTTGATTGAGAGGTATGTGGCATCTGTCAATAAATCACCGCCTTTCAGTTCAGATTCTATTTTCAAACGATTTTAACAAAGTATTTAACCAGGAACATGTTTTGGAAAGGCCATCAAAGAAAAGTATTGCTTGTATAAAACACATACCTAACTGAAGATGTTCACATTTGAGGAATTTGCTACTTGGCTAGAGCGTCTAAAGAAACCGAGCTAAGAATCAAAAACAATTAAAAGTTATAATTTGCAGAATATTGCATCTACCCCTTTTTAACTGACGTCATGCCGCTGCAGCGAAGTAATCATCAAATCAAAAATAAAAAAAGATCTTGAATATGATGGGAAGGATTTGTATTTTAAGCAATTAAATGAATCTCTACAAATTTTAACGCATGTAACCTTTACTGAGGGCGGGACTATTGGCAAATGAAATAGCCCCCGCGGATAATAGAAGAACTAGAAGAACTGATGATGATTTCAAAACATTTCCAGGGAAGGTATACGAGTGCAATCTTAAAATGCATTTATTTTGCGATCAAATTATTTGAATGAAACTGGTTATTGCTACGTCAAGAGAAAACTTAGGAGCTAGTTACTCAAAAGACATATATTATTTTAAAAAAAAATCCGATTTGTAGTTGCATACATCGATTTCAACTTTTCTACAACCGCTGACAACTAGATTTCAGAAAATGCTCCATTTTCAAAATAAAAGCATTTTAAGATTGCACTTGTATATCTCTTCGTGGACAATTTTGATATCATCATCCCATTCATAGTTCACATTTTTTTCCACGGGAGCTAAGTTTGATTTGCCAATTTGCCTGCATTTCACAGGGAACCTTCGAGGCATATAAAAGTGCCCATCCTGACCTGACTGTAAGGTAGTTTAGCTTGAAACTCATCACACTATATTGTGTGTGCTTGATTGGCAAATCAAAGCAACAAACAACAAAGAATAGAAGTGCAACCTTAAAATGGTTTTATTTTGAAATTGGAGCATTTTAATTATATCTGGTTGCTGCAGCGGTTGTAGAAAAGTGGAAATCGATGTTTGCAACTAAAAATCGGAAAATAATTTTTATTTTACATTATGTGTCTATTGAGTTATTCTTATGTTTTCTACTAACGTAGCATTAACCACATTTAAATAAAATGCTCCATTTGCATTTTAAGCTTGCACTCGGATACCTCACCGTGTAAAATTTTAAAACCATAGTTCTTTTATTCTCCACGAGTGCCAACTTTGATTTGCCAATTGTTTGCGGCAGGCTTGCTTCCACTCACTTGCTATAAAAACATGATTTTCTGAATTTTGAAATAATTAGATGTTATAATCATATTTTGTACTTGTTAGATACAAGAAGAGGTTGAAAGGCAAGTTTTTTTTTTTCCTTTATTAGAGAGATTTTTAGCCTAAGGCTAGTTCATCTCTTTTAAAAATTACAAAAAAGAATTGAGACCTCAAAAGGAGGATCCCAATCTTGGCAAGTGGGCATTTAGCTTAATTATATAAAATATTGTAAAAACACTACCAAAAGGGCCAACGAATTCAAAAGCACAAACAGAAAACACTCAAATGTTGTAAAAAAGATTCGCCTTCTTCAGGAAGGCGATGAGGGCGTCTGCTGCCGGGGACTCGTCGCCAAGCAGACTTCGTATGCTGGTTCTCTCCAGATCGAAGGCAACCCGAAGGTCCTCGAGCTCCACACAGTTGATGAGGATGTGTTCTACGGAGGCTGGCACTCCGCAGGTTATGGGAGGCCCTGCTATGCCCGGTGCGCAGCCTGGACACCACTTGCTGCTCCTTGAGGCTCGGTCGATCCTTCCAGGGATCGGTGGTCGCCTTGATTTTTCGTAGTTGGTGAGTTCGATTGTTCCTCCACTCGTTGTCCCACGCTCTCCGAACCGTCCGCTTGATCCATTTCTTGATGTCCTGGAACGGAACATTGTCAGAGAACCTGGGTCCGATGGGGCCTGAGCCGGCGAGGTGGTCGGCGATCACGTTCCCCTGGATGCCACAGTGCCCGGGTACCCACATGTATACGGTGTTGGGCGGCGCATGCGTTAACGTCCCTTGTATCCACGGATGCTTTGGTGCTTCATCGGTTAGGGCCATTATTGCGCTTTGTGAGTCGGTAACGATGAGGATCGGCCGATTGGCCGGAAGGGTGGTTGCGTGAAAGACGGCCGCTGCCTCAGCGGAAAACACCGAGCACTGGGCCGGAAGTGAATTGCTGACGACCAAACTATCTCCTGAAACCCCCATTCCCACTCACCTGATTTCGTGATCTTGATAGTGCGCCCCGAGAGTTTCGACGACTGTCCGGTGCAAAGGCAGTGAGTTGTCTCCTGCCCTGAAGCGGTCCTTGATTCGGCTGTCGATTCTGATCTGATGTGATTGCCAACTTTTGTCTCCGTGCCAGTGGACCCTGGCCACTGGAGGGAGATCTACGTCGGCGACCGTGCGGAGGAGTCGGTTCGCCTCGTCGAGGAGAAAGATCCTGCTGTTTCCCGACGTTTTAGCGAGGAAGGCAGCGGCTTTGGTAGCGGTAGCTGCGGTGTAGACGAGCCGAAAAGGCAGAATACCGGCTTCAACGCACGCGGCGTCGGCCGGGGTGGAAGGCAGGAGACCGGAGACTGTTCTTACGTATCCGTTGTAGACCGGTTCCAAGATTTGGACGGCTTTCTCGGCGGCAAGGCACGTTAGTTCTACGCCGTACAATAGGCGACTGTCGATGATGGCTCGGGCTAAAGGGTGATACGGTCAAAATTTGGTCAATATCAACTTGACGTATTTCTTTCAATTTTGCATTTAAAAAACCTGAACACCCCTCATTTTGAAGGTGTGTGTGTGTAGAATGTTGCTTCTATTTTGATTTTGGAATTCACTCTTCAGTTGTCAAAATGCCGTCCAAGCAAGAAGAGCAGCGTATCAAAATTTTGCTCGCGCATCGCGAAAATCCGAGCTACTCGCACGCAAAGTTGGCAAAATCGCTAAAAGTTGCCAATTCAACCGTTACAAATGTAATTAAAGTGTTTGGGGAACGTTTGTCGACAGCCAAGAAGTCTGGATCGGGGGGAAATCGAAAACCGGAAGCCGCTGAGACGACAAAGAGAGTTACCGGTAGTTTCAAGCGAAACCCTAACCTCTCTCTCCGAGATGCCGCAAATAAGCTGGGTGTATCGTCTACAACCGTGCATCGAGCCAAAAAACGAGCCGGACTATCGACTTACAAGAAGGTAGTGACTCCAAATCGCGATGATAAACAAAATACGACAGCCAAAGCGTGATCCCGGAGGCTGTACACGACGATGCTTACGAAGTTTGACTGCGTGGTAATGGACGACGAAACCTACGTCAAAGCCGACTACAAGCAGCTTCCGGGACAGGAGTTTTATACGGCAAAAGGAAGGGGAAAGGTAGCAGATGTTTTCAAGCACATGAAACTGTCAAAGTTCGCAAAGAAATATCTGGTTTGGCAAGCCATCTGTACCTGTGGCTTGAAAAGCAGCATTTTCATAGCTTCCGGGACTGTCAACCAAGAAATTTACGTGAAAGAGTGTTTGAATAAACGTCTGCTGCCTTTCCTGAAGAAACACGGTTGTTCCGTACTGTTTTGGCCGGATTTGGCATCTTGCCATTACGGTAAAAAGGCCATGGAGTGGTACGCCGCCAACAACGTGCAGGTGGTTCCCAAGGACAAGAACCCTCCCAACACGCCAGAGCTCCGCCCAATTGAGAAATACTGGGCTATTGTCAAGCGGAACCTAAAGAAGACCAAAAAAACTGCTAAGGGCGAGCAGCAGTTCAAGGCAAACTGGCTTTCTGCGGCGAAGAAGGTGGACAAGGTGGCTGTACAAAATCTGATGGCAGGGGTCAAGCGTAAGGCCCGGCAATTCGGATTTGGAAAAGCGGAAGCCTAACTGAATATTTTTCCTGAATTTTATACTAATTGAACTTGAAAAAGAAATTTAATTTGATTTTTTAAATAAACGATTTCACCGATTTACACGCGTTTTCCTTTGACCAAATTTTAACCGTATCACCCTTTACTCGGAAGCGGATTTCACGGTTGTTGGATCGGTGGGGGCAGGAGATGGTCTTCATCAGGTTGGATCGACTACGACAGTCCTTCTTCACCTGTTGGAAGTGCGGCTCGAGGGATAGGTTCCGATCGAGGAGCACTCCCAGGACCCTTATTGTGTTTTTGGTCGGTATCGCTTGCTGTTTGATCATGATGGGCTGTCCGTTGTTCCGATGCCGGGTGGTGCATATATGGCAGCGCACGCTCTTGCCGGCGGGAAGCTGGAACCCAACGGAGTCAGCCCATCTGACCACCGAGGAGACTGCCGCTTGCGCCCTTAATTTCATCCTCTGCAGGGTGGGGCCCACCGTTACAATGAGGACGTTATTTTGCACACTTTCTCATTGATGTGTATTGTGTACATGCTGTCAAACTCGAAGTCATATTTTTCGATTCAACGAAAATGGAGGTGAACCAACGCGAGTTGAGAGAACAAATTCTTTCCAAACACCTGGAATTTCCTGACCTGTCGCACCGGCAGTTGGGAAAAATGTTGAACATTCACCATTCAACCGTCTCCAGAGTGTTGAAGCGGTTCCAGGAGCGGTTGACGTTGGACCACGGCAAAGGAGCTGGAAGAAAACCGGGACCGGAGAACAAAAAGACGGAGGGAAAGGTGAAGCGGATGATTAAAGCAAATCCCAACGTCTCAAGCCGTGATTTGGCTAAAAAGATCGGCATGTCGCAGAGCTACGTCCAGAATGCAAAGAAGAGAGCTGGACTACATACATACAAGGTACAGAACTTCCCAAACCGCGATGAGCGGCAACAATCGACGGCTAAAACTCTGGCACGGAAGCTCTACGAGAAGATGCTGACAAAATATGGCTGCTGTGTGATGGACGACGAAACGTATATAAAAGCCGATTTTAAGCAAATTCCGGGGTTGGAGTTTTTCACCGGCAAGAGCAAGTTCGATGTGGACGACAAATTTAAGAAGAAGAAAATGTCGAAGTTCGCCTCCAAATATCTCATTTGGCAGGCCATCTGCTCTTGCGGACTGAGGAGTGAGCCTTTCGTGACAAAGGGCACAGTAAATGGCGAGATCTACAAATCTGAGTGCCTCGAGAAGCGCCTTTTGCCGTTCTTGCAGCAGCACGACGAAGCTCCGCTATTTTGGCCAGATTTGGCATCATGCCACAGTGTCCTGGAGTGGTATGAGGCCAATTCTGTCCATTTTGTTCCAAAGGACATGAATCCGCCAAACTGTCCGGAGCTGCGCCCGGTGGAGCAGAACTGGGCAATAATGAAGCGGGAACTTCGGAAGAGCAAGAAGACAGTCAAAGACGAGAAGGACATGTTAATAAAATGGAAAAAAAAACTGAGAAACTGGTACCGGATGACACTGTAAAGACTTGGATGGAGGGCATCAAGCGAAAATGCGTTCAATTTTACACTCAAGGCTCCATCGATTAACTTTTCTTTTGATTTTTGAAGTAAATATATGTATAAAACTACCCTAAAATTTTGGTTTGATTCTAAACATTATAAGAAAATTGGCATGACATTTTCGGTGTCGCAATAATTTCGTGTTCGCCCTTTAATGTACATAGTCTGGATCCATTTCTTTCCAGGTACGGGTCAATGTTTGTCTGAGGCTTGCTGTACTCGGGTGGCGTTTAGAACAGGCCTTGGCCTTCATGACGCGCCATATTGAGTAATCCAGCGGCTTAAGATCGGGGCTGGATGGCGGCCACATATCCTTCGCCCAGAACGGAAGATGTTCCTGCAACCACTTCTGAGAGCGGTTCGAGGTGTGGCACGGAGCCCCATCTTGTTGAAATACAACAATTGGCTTCGGACCGTACTGTTCTTTGATCCACGGAAGAACATATTTACTTAAAATCCCGATGTAGACCTCCGTGTTGACCTTGTCGCCTTCTGGAATGAACACCGGGTCCATTTTTTTTGCCATCGGAAGCCACCAATCCAAACACCATAACGCTAGCAGGATGCTTGGTTAGATACACGTTTTTGTGCTCGTCGGCTACGTCTTTTACCGGAAGAGAACTAATATACCGGTCGGTTCTGGAATTTGATACGGGGTCGACGGTAAACATGCTCTCGTCGGTGAACAGGATTACCGGATTTTTCCGCTTAAGGAAGTTCAAGATTTTCTTGCATCGTTCGACTCGTAGCTCCCGGATGCGGTTGGTAATCATGTGAGTTTTTTACCGTGCCCTTGACTTCGCCCCGCAGTCTTCCTTTACGATCTTCCGTGCCGTAAAGTCACTGATCCCGTGTTCCTTTGCCATTTTCCTTATTGAACGCACTGGATTCACCAGAATCTTCCTTTTGATGGCAGTGATAACCCTCGGAACCCGAGCTGACCTCGGACGACCTGTGGCCACCTTCGCGGATAGTTGTCCTTTCTTTTCTTGGCCTAAAACCCTTTTAACGGTCCACCGGGACACTCCCACGGCGATTGAAATGTCTTTTTGTGACATTTGCGCGTGGGACAAATCACGAATACGCTGCCACTTCGTCATGGTGCAACTGTCAAACTAAGTAAATCATTTTCATTTATACACAGCCTACTACGGTATGAGCTATAGGTTACGTGCATGCAAAGAAAACCAAGGCATGCACAGGTGAAACGGGAACCTTATTTGTACGATGGTGCAAACATTATCACGCATACGGTAGATATCCCCAATTTTTGTTAAAACAAATGAATAAATTCAAACTAATTTTATACCAGTTCAAAAAATAACATGCCACAATTTGTTTTCTTCATATTATTGAGAGTAATACCCCGTTCACATTACAGCGTATATCACGTGATATACGCTGTCTTGCAATGTCTAGTTTTCACTAGAAATCCTATGTATGAGTGCTCATTGCAAGACAGCCGGAATTCCACGCACCGACGCTTTGGCAGACCTGAATTCACACCGCGCGTTCCTACTTAGTGAACGCACACAACGACTGCAGTAAACTAGGGAGGCCGCTCGCAAATTTTACAGTCCTCCAAATTTTCAACGGCACTGACGCACTCTACTAAAGGAAGTAACGACGACTATTCCCATGCAAGGGAATTATTATTATCGAATGACGACACTACATGAGGTAGACCCTACTAATGTAAGTAATACTGACCCTTCAAAAATCTCTTCACTTCCTCAACAGAATGCCACTGAAATTTTGGTGTATTGCCAAAATTTCAATCGCATGAAAAGCCCAGCTAAAATGAAAGAAATCCACCAGAATATTCTATCTTCTTCTTTTCAAATAATTCTTGGAACTGAAACAAGCTGGGACGAAAGCGTCAGAAGCGAAGAAATTTTTGGAAACAATTTTAATGTATTCCGGCACGACAGGAATTTTCAACTCTGTAATAAAAAGTCTGGTGGTGGAGTGCTCATTGCCATCAATGCTGACTTTACTTCTGAAGAAATCATAACAAATAAGCACAAGGAATTCGAAAATGTCTGGGTCAAAGCACTTATTGCCGGTGAAATACACATTTTTTCTTCTGTGTATTTTCCACCTAAACATGCCCACAAGCAGTCGTTTGAACTATTTTTTTCAAATTGTAGAAACTATAATGTCAAATATGGAACCAGAAGTGAAACTGCATATTTATGGCGACTTCAATCAACGAAACGCAGACTTTATTACAGACATTGAAAATGAATCATTTTTACTCCCGGTTGTAGGTGAAGCCGAAACATTTCAATTCTTATTCGACAAAATATCTTATTTTGGTCTTAATTAAATAAACCATGTAAAAAATCAACAAGACTCATATTTAGACCTTTTATTTACAAATTGTACTGAAGACTTCTGTGTGGATGCATCATTAGCACCTTTATGGAAAAATGAAGTTTTTCACACAGCAATTGAATACTAAAATTCTTCCTCCTCCAGCGACTGGGAATACGAGGAAGTGCCGAAATACCATAAAGCAAATTACGAAGAAGCCAAACATAGACTATGTACAATAAATTGGCAAAATTTAATAAGTATTGAAGGAAATGTCGATACTGAAGTAGAAAAATTTCAAGCCTTATTTTAGAAACTGTACCATCCAAAAAAAAAAAGAAGACGAACACAAAACAATAAACTACCCGCATGGTTCAATCCACAACTGAAAAATTTGAAGAATAAAAAACAGAAAGCTCATAAACTATACAAAAAAGAAAAAACTGAAACCAATTTGCGAAACTATCAAAACTTATGCAACCATTTAAATAAATACAGCCATCAACTCTGCATATGAGGACTATAACCGCAAAGCCGAAAATGAAGTCAAATCATGTCCTAAGAACTTTTTTAATTATGTAAACACGAAATTAAAAAGCAGCAATTTTCCTTCGCGAATGAATTTGGATGCAAATGTAGGTGAGAATTCTTCTGAAATCTGGAATCTCTTTGCAAATTTCTTCCAATAAGTATATACCACATTTTCCGAAGAAAATCGTGACCACGATTTCTTTGCATTCATTCCTGAAATTTCTAAAAACATCTCTGTCAACCAACTTTCTCAACATGAAGTCCTCAATGCACTAACAAACTTAAACGCGTCGAAAGGGTCTGGACCTAACGGCATCGCACACATATTTTTGAAAAACCTTTCTGAAGAACTCACATTTCCTCTAGAGCGTCTTTTCAACATGTCTCTGAAAAATGGAAAATTCTCCGAGAGATTTGGAAATCATCTTTTTTGGTACCAATTTTCAAATAAGGTGAAATTGTCGTGGAATTGCTATTATTTCTTGCATTCCACAACGTTTTGAATCAATCGTAAACGGCAATATTTTTCAGCAGGTGAAAAATCTAATTACAAGTAAACAGCACGGCTTTTTTATAGGTCGCTCAACTACCTCTAATCTTCTAGAATATGTATCTTTAATTCTTAAAGCGTTGGACAGTGGCAAGCACGTTGAAGCGCTATACACCGACTTCAGTAAAGCATTTGACCGCATCGGCATACCATTATTAATCCTCAAATTGCAGAAAATAGAAATGGAGCCTGGATTTTTGAATTGGATTCAATCATACCTAACACATCGTAAACAAATAGTCCGCTTTCAAAATAAACTTTCAGAACCAATTAATTTCAGTCAACTCTGGGGTAGCCCAGGGTTCTCATTTAGGCCCACTTCTTTTTATTTTGTATATAAACGACCTTTCCTACATACTTAAAAAAATAAAACTGCTTTTATATGCAGACGACATGAAGCTCTTTATGGAAATAAGTAATTCTAGCGATGCAAAAGAATTCCAGAATGAAATCAATATACACAGCAAAAAAATAATTTTGATATCACGTCAAAGTGGATGCACTACAATCATGTCGAAAATATGCTGTAATATTACTTGCTAAAAAGGACAAAATTATCATTAATACAATGCATGAACTGACATTACGCTGCTTTTACTGCATTTGTTTATTTATGTGGTCATAAAAATTACATGAAATTTTCGACATGATTGTAGTGCATCCACTTTGATGTGATATCAAAATTATTTTTTTGCTGTGTATTCCACACCTGGTGTGGTAAAAGTCTACTTCAACTGAACGTAAAAAAAATGTACTGCAGTAGCATTTTGCAGAAAAATCGAAACACCGCATATTGAAACATCATTAGCCAACCAAATAGTAGAAAAAAGCAAAATTGTAAGAGATCTAGGTGGAATCCTACACACTTAGAAAAATTTCTGTAAATTTAGGTGATCTGAGACTGACATATACGAGCGTCAATTATGACACAAAATTGAGTCATAATAGACGCGAAATTCAGCTCAATCAAACGTACTTTTCGTCGAGTAACGAACTTTTCAGTCTCGGAGCACTTAATTTTACATGACATGTTTGTTTACGTCTCATCCTTTATGTCAAAGATGGATTCCGTCACGTGTAAAATTAGGTATTTCTAAGTGTGTAGACTCCAAACTAACTTTTATAGAACATTATAATACTATCATTAGTAAAGCAAACAGAATGCTAGGCTTCATTAAAAGGTTCAGTCATAATTTCGAAGACCCATACATCAAGCTATTATATACCACATCAATTCTGGAATACTGCAACCTAGTGTGGAATCCATACATTTCCATACACGAAGAACGCATTGAATCTGTCCAAAAACATTTCCTTTTATATGCTTTACGTAAATTGAATTGGACTGCATTTCCATTACCATCTTATGAAGCGCGCTGCATGCTCACCAATATACAAACACTTAAGGAGCGCTGCCAATTTGCAATCCTTTTCTTAATCAACGACATTATTTCAATGCGCATAGATTCGGCAGAAATTCTCGCACAATTAAACTTTTGCACAACTTGTCGATATCTTAGAACACGGAATTTATTTTCTGAAAAATCGTACAGAACAAACTATGCAAACAATAGCCCAATCAATGGGATGATGCGCCTGTATAATTTGCATTGCAGAACTATTGACATCACTATGTCCAAGCAGCAAATAAAAACTAGGCTAAAACAGAATAGAATGAATGCATAGTATGTAAGTAGAAGTATTGTAATAATAATTGTTAGTAGTCTACACTGGCTTGACGAAATAAATAAATAAATACTTTCCAAAGTGATTTCAAAATTTCTTAAGTAATTCAGTAATTTCCGAAGTTATTCTGAACATTTCTGAAGTGAACTTTCTGAAGCGATTCTAAACTTTTGTTATGTCATTCATTTCTATTCAAAGTGAATCACTAAATTTGCGGAAATGATTTCAAACTCTTCACAAAATACTGAAATAATTCCAATCTTTTTCGAAGTGGTTCAGTATTTTCCGAAGTGACTCCGAACATTTCTTAATAGATTCAGTACTTTCAGAAGTGATTCTAAGCATTGCTGAGTCGATTCAACACTTTGCGAAGTGAATCGGTGCTTTCCTGTAAGAAATTGATCAAAACTATCCAGCAGTGATTCAGTACTTGCTGAAGTGATCCTTATCTTAAGTAATTCAATACTTTTCTGGAGCTACTCAATCTTTTTTTTTAATGATCCTGATCACTTTTGAAGTGATTCAATACTTTCCAAAGTGATTCAGAACTTTCTTTAAGTGATTCAACACTTTCCAAAGTGGTTTTGAAGTTTATTGAATTGGGTAAACCTAGTGTGTGTTGTAATACTTTTCTAAGCGATTCCATATTATGACTGGTAGTGTTTTCAAGAGATTCCTAACTTTTCAAGTCTGGCTCACTTCATATTCAAATGATTCCAAGCTTTTCAGGTGTCATTTACTGAATATTTGAGTGATTCCAAATTATTCAGTTAAAATTTTCAAGTAATTCCAAATGTTTCAGGTCTGGTATTAGTGATTCCAAAATGTTCAGGTCTTATTCATTTTGCTTTCGAGTGATTCCAAAGCTTTCAGAACTGTTTCATTTCATATTCATTTCAAAACGAACTAAGCGTTTTCCACTCAGCCATGACCTTCTGAACTTCTTTGCTGAAGACTCGAACTTTCTAGGTAATCGGGATCACGATATAACATTATTACAAAAATGCTTATTTTTGCATACACACTAGCGACACGTAACAATACTAACCATCTGCCGGACGTCCTTGGTATTCTAAACAACTTTGCTGAAGACTCGAGTTTTCCATCAGATTGGAATCACGAGTTAAAATAATTTCAAAAATGGTCAACTTATCATGCACACTAGTGCCACGTACCGATAGAATTCCGAATCAAGCTGCCTACTCTCTGAATGTCCTTGGCCTTTTGAAAAAAAAAAAAAACTTTGCTGAAGACTTGAACTTTCTAGATGGTAGGGATCACACACAGTTCAAAAAAGTAGCGTAAATTTCTGTTCAGTATGATGCACATAAATGGACCGTCATATATCATATAAGTTTACATTATACATCATGTAAAGCTCTGAGACATTTCATGCAATGTAGCAAATATTGTATACAAAAGCCTATTGTTGTAAACAATATTTTTTACAAGTTGCTCGATTGCGTGAAATGAAATACAAGTTTACGTGAATGATTGTTTACATCACTATTAAAATTCAGAATTTTTATCTGTGTAGATAAAACAACGGTTATTGTATTTTCCTTGGGTTGTTGGCCGTCAAAACCTCCTCCAACTGCTTTGAATGCTGGTAATACCTTTTCCTCGGACTAACATGACTAACATGATTCATGAAATTCAGAAGGTTGTTGCCTAAAGTGTCGAGGTACGTAGAGATATTGAGTTGCAGAACTTCGAAATATAGAGAGTTAAATGCCACGACTAAACATCACACTCAGAACCTCTCATGAGCAAAAATTTCGACCGGTGGAAAAAAAAAAAATCAAATTTTACTTTCAATGTATTTAGTTTTCCAAAGTGGTTTTACAACTTAACACACCAACAACTTCCATCAGCGAACAACACTTAAAGTTCAAACGTCTTATTCTTGAAAACACATTTAAAATAGTTGTACGCCTTATCCTCCTGGGTTTCACCGGTCGGTCTGAAGCACTTTCCAACAATATCCCGCACCTCCTTGGCATCGTATTTCATTGCCATAAAGTTTACCACGGCGTCCCGGTCGATAACTCCTTCCGATTCCCATAAGCCCAAACCAGCCAGCATGCAGTTGGCAAATTTCTATAAGTGTTAGACGAATCAAATATTAGTTCGAAGGATTTAATTCCAGCGCTTAATTAACCTTGGTCGTCTGGTCCTCCAGCATGTTACGGTTATACATCACACGCTCAACCAAATCCGAATCGAATGGGATGTCAAGCTTTTTGTAGCACTGCTTCGTCACTTCCATAATCTCTGCCATTTGCTGTTTACTGTAGTCAGCCTAAAAGATGCGAATGATGCAATATTAATGTAAGTGACTGCCGATTGGTACTCTGAATTAATTATTCTACTTGCCGAGCAGCAGCCGAAAGCTATCACTGAAATCAGCAGAAAGATTTTCATTGCTGTAGAAATGCTTTTTTCTTGAAACGGTTTGCAGCGGTTGAGAAGGTAAAGCAGATTGAATGCATTTGAAACATGGGTACTTGCTTTTATGGATGCACTGAATGTTCGGTAATTGTATTGTGGCTTATCTGCAAACGGTGATGCTCATTACAGGTCATCGAGTGCATGGTGAAATTTGTATTTTTTTGGTGTGTGTTTTATTGAAGATACCTTGTGTGTCGTCGTTTTGATTTTATAATTATATGTGAGTTCCTTTGACGATATGACGATTTTAAACATCAGCTAAGGTTTTGGCTACGAGTGATAAGAAAAACATTGACTGTATTTGTGTTTTATGGTTTACATGGTTTGTAGACAGAGTGGGCAATATGTTTTTATATTTTTTCTTGAGAGGGTTTTCTACACAACATATCAAAAAATCAGCGAAGCATTTTTTTTTTTTAGTTTTTGAGTTATATTTCTTTAAGATATCAAGTTTTGGATTTTTTCTCAATACTCCTATTCGACTAGATTACCATGCGTCTTTATTTATGTATAGCTAACACAGTCTCATAGTATATACCTATTTGACAGCGATGGCGCTTGTCAAAATCCCTGAACACTGGACACCTCCGAAGCCTAGTGAACAGCTCTGATGTTTGCAGATCCTCCCTAAAGTAGGCCTAATATACCCGCTCAAAAGTTTTCATAGTATTATGGTATGGTATGGCATGGTATTATGAAATCATAACACGACATAATGATATGTTGTATTTGTAAGCTACAAGAGGTTGTAAGGACAGTGTTGTTCACATAAATCCTGTCCATTTTGCTTTGAAAGCGATGTTCTAATCGTTGTTCGCATAGAATGAAGAATAGGTGAGAGGATAATAAAGCGAAATTTGCAGGTTTTATGTGTTTAACACAAACCTTTCAACCTCTTCCTATTACTTTCAGTTACAAAATATCATCAGAACATCTTATGATTCCATAATCCCATTAAACATTGTTTTAATGGGAAATAAGTAACCCAGAATAAACACTTTCTTCTTTTTTTTTAGACGAGAAGTTCTACAAACTTGAAAGATATTAAAGGTTGAACACGAAAAAAATCGGAAATGAATATCTTGTTGGAATTTAAAATGCTTTTAATTTTTCATAGTTTAAATTCAATTTCCCCTTGAAATCTTTCAAGTAAATTGCAGTTCCTCCCTTTCTCTTCAGTATGTGCTTCCCAATTGACCAGTATTCCTCTATTGGCCTTAGTTCCGGAGTATTGGCAGGATTCATCTCCTGGGAACCACTGTGACACCATATTCACTGTTCCACTGTTTGTTGGAATTTGAGTTGTGGCAGCTTGTCAAGTCCGGCCAGAATGCTGCTCCAGAAAAGGCAGTAATCTTTTCCGTAGGCACTCCTCCTGGTAAATTTGCTGGTTCATGGTCCCAAAAGTTACGAAAGTTTCGCTTTCAGCCCACAACTGCAGATTGCTTGCCAGACAAAGAACTTTTTGGGGATTTTTAACTTCTTTTTGTTTTTACAATATTCCGGGGCAACCGAGGTATAAAATTTCTTCGCCGGAATTAGATCGAAAACTGCCAGGAGCAGATAGACCGGAATTTTCGTTTCGAGCGTGCAGGATCGAATCGCGACGTGCTTGCCCCGGTGAAGTCATGATGTAAACAAATGAACTTATCCTGACAACCAATGCCTACTGTGATTTTACGCACTCTTAGCTTGATCCAGTAAAATTTTGAAAAAAAAAATATTCAAAAAAGGCCTTAATAGCAGCATTTTCAAATTGTCCGGATTTTTTCGTGTTCCAATTTGAAGAGTACTTCGATAAGCTTAGTGAACAGCAGCGAAGTCCAGCGAATTTAGAAATTTTTATAGAGATTAATATATTAAATAAAACATCTGCCTATACGAGAGAGCCGCATTGAACGCATAACTAAGGTAGGTATGCAGGATCCATGATGCATTATGAATAAAATAATTAAAAAGACAACATGATGCATTACTAACGAACACCTAAAAAAAAATCAATTCTCAACATCCCCTATATAGCCGGTATTGAGCACCACCTTTAGAAGATAAGACACCATCAAATGAACGAACAAATATTTTAGCCATAAAAGCAAGTGCCCATCATACTTATGTGCTCAATCTACATTGCCTTCTCAACCACTGCAAATCGTACCAGGAAAAAAGCACTTCTACAGCAATGAAGATCCTTCTGCTAATTTCAGTGTTAGCTTTCGGCTTCTGCTCGGTAAGTAGAATGATTGAGTCAGAGTACCAGTCACCAACATTAATATTGCTCTATTTCTCGACTCTTCTAGGCTGACTACAGTAAGCAGCAAATTGCAGAGATTATGCAAGTGACAAAGCAGTGCTACAAAAAGCTTGACATCCCATTTGATTCCGATTTGATTGAGCGTGTAATGTACAACCGAGACTTTCCTGATGACCAAACGACCAAGGTAAATTTGCATCCTTACTGAACGCTGCAAGCTTTTTTAACATTTCGTTCCAACACTCACAGAAATTCATCAATTGCATGTTGATTGACTTGGGCTTCTGGGAATCGGAAGGTGTTATCGACCGGGAGGCTGTGGTAAACTTCATGGCAGAACAATACGATTCGGAGAAGGTACGGGAAGTTGTTGGAAAGTGCTTCAGACCGACCGGAACCACCCAGGACGATAAAGCCTTCAACTATTTGAGATGTATTTTCAAGAATAAGACGTTTGATATCTGAGCGTTGTTAGTTGAGGACAATTTGTTTCAGTTTATTATGTATTGTAAAAAAGGATTTCCACATTGAAAAAACCAAACAATTTGAAAGGCAGATTTCTATGCTTTAGATTTTCTACCGACATGTGTGATGATTTAGAAAGAAAGATCTTGTTGTTTGTATCCTAGAAAGTCAGAGCTTGCGTCGACATAATGTTATCGAAATTTTTTGGCCTTCCTATTTGACCGTTTAAAGTTGTAGAGTCTTTCACTTAGTGCTAAATTTTTTTTGTGCCTTCCAAGATATGAAAATTCGACAAATGTAGCCGTGGATGATCACATCGGTTTTCACTTTTTTACCATCTCCTACGAATCCAAAATGGACAGTACACTATTACCCCTAAAATATTCCAAAGATCAAAACGTTGAAAATAAAACATGGTATGCGGTTTGATCCATCGCACGGTGGGCAAAAACGGTCCCAAAGTCGCAGTTATTTTGGCCCACTGTGCATCGTTAGATGTATAAAGTTATCATAATAAATTAATAAATACAGATTAGGGTTTTTGATCTAATTTCCGTCTTACTAAGCACAACCCACGCTTTACCTCTCTTTCTTGAACGGGTTTTATCAATAAATGAAATTTTTCTATCAAAGATGACTTCTAAATTTATTCCCCTTTCCATAAGTTTCGTTGAATTTGATAAAGAGCCACACATTGTTGATATATTGTTAAAAATCTAACACTGCTTCTTGATTCCAAATTCGTCCGACGAGTTTCAATTCCGTTCAAACGCATTGAAACGCCATTGGATTTTCTTCGTCCTACGGATAAAGGTAGAAAAAAGAGTTTGCTAGAAGCGCTTCTTTTGTTTTGAGAACAATGAGTGTAAATATTCACCCAATACGCTCTAACAGGCTTTGTGTTGTAGCTTGTGAACTAACCCATCAGTACAAACGTATTATTGATTTGTGCACCGTCAAATCATTGATTATATTGATGTTTTCTGCTCGAAAGAACGGAAATGGACGATTACGATGAAGTAGCGCTCTACCCTATACATTTTTTTTTTCAACCACTGTCTGTTATTATCATTTATCATAACAAACAAGCAAAGAATAGCGCTTTAACCCAGTGTAGATGGATTGCGATTGATTTGAAAATCTTCGTTGTTCCATGCGAGTGAAATGAAGAAATAGGTGCATTATACATCAATGAATACGCGTTTGTTGATATTCACCAGTGATTGATTGTCCAACACAAAATTTTCAAAATCAGAAGCGATCCTCAAAGCAAAATAATCAAATTAATTTGAATGTTGTCGACGAAATTATCATCAATTCAGCATGAGGCAATAATTTGCCATCGATCTGTGTGTAAAAATCAACACGATAGCTCTTCAACGCTATATTTGTGTAAAATGAAAATAATAATTTTGCATTTCTCGCGTAACATTTGAAAGGTCTAATCAACTTTTGAAAACAAAACTTGCTAGGGCACCGAACTTGCTCACGCACCGAAGTACACCCAGAATTTCTCCTACCCACTGATCTTGTTGGTTTGCGTGGGCATACTTCGGGACACGCGTATAGGCCCTAGCAAGTTTTGTTTACAAAAATGATAGGTCCTTTTCAATTATCACGTGATATTTGATCCTCAAAATCATCCCCAAAGCCTAAATTTATAAAGAGGCGACATGTCAAAATTGGAACAATCGATTGTCTGTCAATGTCATAGGAAAAGTTATTCCAATCGAGCAGAAGACCTGTCAAATGGATAAGATGTCGTCTCTTTATAAATTCAGGCTTTTTAATCCCCACCAAGATGAAGACGAATACCGTGCGGGACCGAAATCCGTACACCTAAGCACGAGAGAATCATTAACGGTCAATACTAAATAATGCTATCACATTATGCTCTGTATCACATCTTTTTCCTTTACATTTATCTTTATTTTTCCAATATTTGCAAACACCAGGTCTTAAAATTACCTTCAATTATTAGAAAAAAAGGATTTAAATTGCACATATCTTGAATCAAAATCCGTACAGCGTTTTACGATTGAATCAAAATCCGTACAGTTTTGAATCGAAATCCGTACACTGTGTTGAGGATGAATCAAAATCCGTACAGTCATGAATCAAAATCCGTACATGAATGTAAATCGATCCAAATCAATGAAAAAAAAAACGTGTTGCTATCTTGAATAAAGTATTTTTTTTGTAGTTGCTTGGCTAAGAGTCCAAAACAGCTATATTCGTTTAAATACACTAGTTTACAGCATATTTGAACTTTGTACGCTGATGGTCATTTCCCATGTAAAATCGTGCGCTGAATCCAAAAATATAGTCAAAAAAAAATCTCGGTAGGATAGTTTTGAAGATATAGGGGTAAGAGAGGCATAGTGAACAGGTGGGGCATAGTGAGCATCGCGCGTGCTCCAGCTTGGACTTCCGGCCGTTCAGAACAAATTTGTTGGCTGTAGGATCAATATCTTAATGCAGTAATGCAGTTGGAGATCCAGAGCCAAAGTACGGGATGCTCACTATGCCCCGCCTGTTCACTATGCCCCTCCTTCCCCTAGCTAAAAAATGAAATCTCACTTTAAAAAAACTAAAACACAAATATCTCTGGCTGCAATGAAGTGATATTAATTATTTTAACGCCAAATTAAACGTGATAAAAGTTTTATTTCGATCGTTTCAACACTATTTTTCCGTGAGAGTAATGGTAGAACCACCATAAACATTTTAATTAACATTGCTTAAAAACTTAGCAGAAATTCAATTTTTCTTAGGAAAACTTAAAAAACAAACTATTAACTAACAACAATACCATCAATCTCACTGACAATTGATGTTCAATTGATCGAACGAAAAAAATTCTTACCTCTAATTTAGCGTTAAAATAATTGATATAATCTCATTACAACCGGAGATATTTGTATTATAGTAATCAAACTTGTTTAAAGTGAATTTTCATTTTTAGCTGTATCTCAAAAACTATCCTACTAAATTTTTTTTCGACTACATTGTTTGCACGATTTTACATAAGAATCATTCTTCAAAGGTTCAAGTTAATTTTTTTACTTTTAATTTTTTAACTAATGATATCAGCGTTAGATTAATTGATGCTCCAATTGATTCAAAGGAGAGGTAACTGAATTCTTTTTATTTAAGAAGGTAACTGTTCTGGATTTTAATGCTAACTAATATCATGTTTAAGGATTAATTTCTTCCAAATTTTATTCTATACCAGTGCTTTGGGTTAAATATTCTTACTGGAATTTTCCTCCGATCAAAACTTCGAGGTTTTTGAAATTTGACATGTGATAACGTGCAAGATGCGCCATACTTTGGAACTCCAACAACCCACTGGCATCAAGCGATAAATTAACCGGTTCCTAAGATGGTAGCCCTATAATGGCGGATAAGTAAAAGAAAAATACAACCATCTTAGAAACCAACAAAAAAGACAATGAACTGACATCAAGGATTAGTTTTTCGTTTTGTGAATGAAAATTAAAATTGGTAAAATAACGACTATAACTTAATTTAATTTAATACGTCAAGAGAGTAATAATCATAAAAATACAGATCTTTCATTGCTTCTTTTCCACAGCTTTCTTCTGCTTCTTCTCCATTGTTACCATTGCCTTTTCAAGTTATAATGCTTTCTTGCTTCCAACCCTAATAAAAATAACCATACTAGAGAGCTTAACGACGTGTTCGGGGTATCATCCAAACCATTTGTGGGAAAGTTTACCCATCCGGGATAAAGTTCGTTCATGGTATTCGTTTATTAGGGAACTTTCATTGCTCTTCTTCCTTTTCTTCCTCCTCTTCCTCTCTCGCTCAACCTTTTTCTTTTGTCGTTCCTCAATCCTTTGTTTCTTTGCGTTCTCTTTATCAATTTTCGCCCGCACTACTTTCATGTGTATTTCCGGTCATTCCTCGCTGGTAGCTAGGAATGCTCTCTGGCCCATTTCTGTCTGATCTCTGTAAATTTGTATATGCGTGTTGGTGATATCCTGTAGGGGAGCTGCGTTGTTTTACTTTTCGGCTGGTTCTTGACGCTCTTCATTAAAAGATATTAATAATATAACGTTTACAATACGAATAAAATAAGAGAGTAGCGATTCAATACGGCATCTCTTATGGTGGTGAATTGAACGGCAAAATCCCTGGATGCTTCTCGGTAAGATTTCTCCGCACGCATCATTGCTACAGTCTTCTCCAAATCCTCCGGCGTGTATTTAGTTTCCATGATCTGCTGAAAAACATTGGATAAAGTAGAATCGTCATTAGTGATGCACAAGTGTGCGGATTTAGAATCAGCTGTTATATATGGATCGAAATCCGTACAGTACTAATTTTGATAAATAAATACCATATGAACGATCCATTGCTTAGAATTGAGATATAAAACGATAAACACTTACCTTTCCGATCGACCTTCAGGAAACTACTTGCAAAAATCACTTAAATACGCTTAACAACTGGAAGTAAATCCGAGACATTTTCTTAGAAAATCATTAAGAACGCAACCGATTGACAGAAATGCCCGACACGTGATAAGGTTTTTATTTTTCTTATTTTAATTACATGTTATACTGCTTAATTGTTGAAGTAAACATCAAGCTGATGCATAAATGAACATGAATATGTATTCATGTATAATATTTACATTGCTATGATGCATATAAATAAACAAATTCAACAGGGTGTACGGATTTCGGTGCTGTACGGATTTCGGTCCCGCACGGTATTAATTTTGACAACAACCAGCCACGAATGAAGAAAAATGTTGACTTTGATACTCAGAGGTTGCCTCGATCAAGAGAAAGTTGTTATATGTCAAAACTCAAATTCACGCAGGTAGTTGGTCTATCTGTTAAAGTTGTCTTCATTTTCAGCTAAGTTGAGTGTACACGAAACGAAAATCAATTATTTTATTCATGTGTGTCACTTATACATTTTTGCTAAAACATCAGCCTTATACATTCCATAAGACAAACCACATAGGTCCTATAAGAATTCATTAAAGAGTATGTGTGACCGCTTATACATTTCATTTGAAACATGATCTTCATTAACTTTTTGCAAGGCGTCTGCGTCTGTTGACTTATACATTTTATGAATAATCAGCAATAGAAATTTGCCAAAAGGTATAAGGAGATTTCTATCCGTGTAGAAGAAATGATTTTTATCAGCACTGAAACTGATTCCACAACTGGCTCCACAATTATGGATCAGCTAAAATCAATTACACTAGTTTACAGCATTTTTGAACTCGGTAAGGTGATGATCATTTCCAATGCAAAATCCAACGCTGAATTCAATGCCGTGGTCAGAAAAAATTAAAGTAGAGCCATTTTTGAGATATACAAAAATTTTGATTTTTTGAATTTTGGACAAAAGTACGATTACTAAAATGTCAATATCTTTAGAACTAGTGCACCAATTTTAAATCTTTTTTTATGAAAATGAAGCTAAATAAATTTGCTATCGTTCATTAGAATATTATGTCTTAATTAAAAATTTAATTTTGAAGTCATTTAAAAATTTACAGATTTTTTTTTTCCTGCTAATTTTCCATAAAAATCTTGTTTTAATCAACATTTTTAATGGGATAAAAAGATTCAAAAAATCATTCCATAATTTATTCTTAAAGTCCATTTAAAACCGGAGAAAATGAGCCTTTAATGGATGAAATCGGTCGGAAATTGTCGAAGTTATGAGTATTTTTGTAAAACACTTAAAAATGTTGCTGAAATACAACAGCTTTAGAGTTCCTTTTCTAGGTGTCGTTGTAAGCATCCAAATCGCATGTAAAGTTTTCATGGGAGATTCTTTTCTCAACATATCAATTTGATTAAGGCATATCAGGATTTAAAACCGAGTTGATACAAAAGAAATTTATTTAGGTTTTATTAAAAATGATTGAGAATCGAATGACTTTGTCTTCGATGTTTTGAACTTGTTTCTCGAATCAGAAACCAACAATAGTCACCCATCATTGCTTCATCCCAAAACCCTTGGTAACGACGTTCCATCATCTTCATTTGTTGGTGAAAACGTTCGCCGTGCTCATCACTCTCGTCACCAAGATTTTCCGGGAAAAAATCCATGTGAGAATGTAGGAAATGTATCTTCAAAGACATATTCACACCTGTGTTCAGTGAAATAAAAGGATTTGAAATTAATTATATGTAACAAACACAATATTTTTGATTTATACCTATTTTCTCATAATTTATGAGCAATTCATCGACGGCTTCCTCATAGTCTGGGCTTCTGAAATTTCCTAAAAAGGTTGTGACAACACGCTGGAACGATTTCCACGCTTCTTCCTCATCTGGTGTCAAAACTGTATTGAATGCGGAATCATTGAGCAGTTTTTTGATCTGTGGGCCAACAAATACACCTTCCTTTATCTTTGCGTCAGATAAATTTGGAAATACTGATTTCAAGTACTGGAATGCCGGCCCTTCTTTTTGCAACGCTTTGACGAAATTTTTGAATAGCCCAAGTTTTATATGTAGTGGTGGAAGTATTATGCGTTCTTTTACCACAAGAGGATCATTTTTAACGTTGTCTTTACCAATTGTGAAATTATCCCGTTTTGGCCAATCTTTTCGGACGTAGTGTTCCTTACGAGCTCGACTGTCCCATTTACACAAAAAACACATATATTTTGTGTATCCTTGTTGCAATCCAGTCAACATGGCAATCACTTTAAGATCGGAACAAATTTTCCAATTGTGTTGATTGTAATTTATCAAATTGAGCAATAGAGCCATTGATTCATACGTTTCCTTCATATTAACGGCATGAGCTAATGGAATAGAAGGTTTCTCATTCCCTTGATGCAGTAAAACGGCTTTCAAGCTCAACTTGCTGCTATCGATGAATAAACGCCATTCAGCTGGATCATATGACTCACCAAACTCTTCAAACAAGCCGTTTACGTCATGGCAAAAACATGCCTTGTCCTTTGTAGAATAATATTTGTCAAATTTATTGTGACGATTCCTGTGACAAGAAATTTTGACCTCCTTGCTCAGCATGTTGTGTTCTTTCAAGCGTGATGCCAGCAATTCGGATTTCTCCTTCGATAAGTCGAGATCTCGCACCAAATCATTAAATTCGGATTGTGTAAACAGTTTTGGGTTTCTTTCCAATTCCACCTCGAAGTCTTCCTCGCATTCCTCCTTGAATTCCTCCTCACTTTTTGTAACAGTCGATTCAACAGAGGGCGCTCGTTTCCGCTTTGGATAAACAGGATACGGGACCGAACTTGAATGTGGAACAGGTTTTGTCATAGAAGCCACTTGTGGATACTCAACTGTTTTGTGACGTCCTTGTTGCTTAACTTTTGTCAAGCATAAATAACAATCCGTTGCATGACAAAACGGTCGACGCCATATGGTGGGCATGTCAAAGGACAAATAGCGACTGACAGATAACAAATAAGTGAGTTAGTAAGTAAGACATTAACACTTATCAAAAATAGATGAAGTAAGATGATGTCGATCAGGAAAGAACAAAGCACTACCATGCTGTACATAAATTGTTTATATGAAAGTTATTCAAAAAATCAATTTACCTTGCGCCTGACATCCACCTAGCCAAGCACGTTTTGCACGAACTACATAATACTTTTGGAATCCACGGTTCGTCAAAGTCTCTAGGATCAATTTTAAAATAAAGCCTGTATGCAGTTTGCAACGAAGCAGTGAAATTGACCGATTTTGTAAATATATAGTTGCCACACGCGTAACAAAACTTTTGAGGATCATTTTTACACTTGAATTCACGTTTTGTCGTATACATCGTTAAGGTTCAATTTACTTTGATGCATTTTCGAAAAAATCAAAAGCAGTTTTTTTCGACGCATTATTCCAGATTGCTATAAGCTCGCGTCATTTTGTGTAGAATAGCAAAAGGAATCGAATAGTGCGAGCATTTTGCAATCTGAACTAATGCTTCGAAAAAAACTGCTCTTGAATTTTTCGAAAAAGCATCAAAGTAAATTGAACCTTAAGCAATGTTAAAGAAAGAAAGCTGTCAAATTGAGTTGGTTGCGTTAGGTTCTCGCCGAGCGGTCTCACAAACACTAGCGTAAATTATATTGTTGAAAATATCCCATTTAATTTTGCGTGACAGCTGGTAGTGTTAGTGAAATGCACCGTATGCGTACACGTCCGCAGAAAGGCTTACTGGAAGTGGTGCATGAACCTAGGAGCGGGACAACGGCCAATCTTGGAACATTCAATTTCCATGATTTTACAAAAAATTTCATAACTTCGACAATTTCCAACCGATTTCATCCATTAAAGGCTCATTTTCTCCAGTTTTTAATGGACTTTAAGAATAAATTATGGAATGATTTTTTGAATCTTTTTATCCCATTAAAAATGTTGATTAAAACAAGATTTTTATGAAAAATTCGCAGGAAAAATAAAAAAAAATGCTGTTAATTTTTAAATGACTTCAAAATTAAATTTTTAATTAAGACATAATATTGTAATGAACGATAGCAAATTTATTAAGCTTCACTTTCATAAAAAAAAAGATTTAAAATTGGTGCACTAGTTCCAAAGATATTGACATTTTAGTAATCGTACTTTTGTCCAAAATTCAAAAAATCAAATTTTTTGTATATCTCAAAAATGGCTCTACTTTAATTTTTTCTGACCACGGCATTGAATTCAGCGTAGGATTTTGCATTAGAAACGTTGGTCAACCACTAAAGTTCACACTTTTTATGTTGTTTTGTAAACTAGTGTAATCTATTCAGTATTGACAATTTTCAAGAATCTTGTGGATTTCATATAAAGCTGGCTGTGGTCCATCTTACCACGTCTTCCCTTATGGTGTGTTTTTGTATAGAAAATCAAACTCTTAACATTGGTTGGTTAACCTGCGCTGAGCATCACCTTTTGAAGATAAGCCCTAATCAAATAAAGCAACACAAATTGAATCCATGGAAACAATTGCCAATCATACTTCTGCATTCAATATAATGCCTCCTCAATAAGTGTAAACCAATCCAGATGAGAACTACTTCCACAGCCATGAAGATCATTATGCTGATATCAGTGCTAATTTTAGGCTTCTGCTCAGTAAGTAGAATAACGTAAATAAACACTATCGCCGATTTATCACAAAACATCAAGCTGTTACTTTGCGTGATTTGGTCGTCGTTTGTGATAAATCAGCGGAACAATACTTACCCATTCGTCGCTAATTTTAGGCTGAATATAGTAAACAAAAAATGGCAGAGATTATGAAATTTACGAAACAGTGCTACCAAAAGCTCGACATTCCATTAAAATCGGATTTGATTGAGCGTGTAGTGTATAACCGAAACATACCGGAGGACCAGACGA
The DNA here is from genome assembly GCF_037179485.1 of Ochlerotatus camptorhynchus. NCBI lineage: Eukaryota > Metazoa > Arthropoda > Insecta > Diptera > Culicidae > Ochlerotatus > Ochlerotatus camptorhynchus. The sequence continues at coordinate 1,146,414 of NW_027040692.1, read as the reverse complement.
CCAAGGTACATATATTGACCTATCCTAATTATCCTATCCTATCCCTAATGGTTTCATTTCAAATTCACAGAAATTCATCAACTGTCTGCTGACTGACATGGGCTTTTGGGAGTCCGAAGGAGTTATCGACCGAGAGGCAGCATTCAATTTTGTGGCGGAGCAATACGTTTCGATGAATGTGCGGGAAGTCCTTTCAAAGTTCTTCAGACCGATCGGGGCCACTCAGGATGATAAGGCCTACAACTATATTAGATGCTTTTTCCAAGACTACGACAATTAAAATTCGAGTGTAATACTGATTTTCACATTGATAAAGTATGATCAGGTTTCAATACTTCTTATTGTGCATTTAAATAAAAAATATCTGTACACAGTAAAAAAATAAATTTTGAAATCACATCAAAGTGAATGCGTGTTAAAAATATGGTGTAATATTACTTGCCATAAAAATTACATGAGATTATCGACATGATTGAAGTGCGGCCTCTGGATGTAAAATTAACATTTATTTTTTGCATGTTTACGCCGCTGGTGAACTGACTTCCGAAGCGATTAGCAGCGCTGCAAAAGAACTGTCACACGATTCAACCGTGCAACGTTGGTCTCCAACTAATCTAAATAACAAAATGATAAATATGTCAAATATTTAATTTATCTGTTTAACAATATGAAATATGAATTATGAATAAAATAATAAAAATGACAAAATGACACATTACTAACGAACACCTTAAAAAATTAATTGTCAACATCCCCTATATGACCGTTATTGAGCATCACCTTTTGAAGATAAGCCAAAATCAAATGGACGAACAAAAAAAAACATTGCAGCCATAAAAGCAAGTGCCCATCTTACTTATGTGCTCAATCTACATTGTCTCCTCAACCACTGCAAATCGCACCATCGAAAGAAGCACTTCTACAGCAATGAAGATCCTTTTGCTAATTTCAGCGTTAGTTTTTGGCTTCTGCTCGGTAAGTAGAATGATTGAGTCAGAGTACCAGTCACCAACATTAATATTGCTCCATTTCTCGACTCTTCTAGGCTGACTACAGTAAGCAGCAAATTGCAGAGATTATGCAAGTGACAAAGCAGTGCTACAAAAAGCTTGACATCCCATTTGATTCCGATTTGATTGAGCGTGTAATGTACAACCGAGACTTTCCTGATGACCAAACGACCAAGGTAAATTTGCATCCTTACTGAACGCTGCAAGCTTTTTTAACATTTCGTTCCAACACTCACAGAAATTCATCAATTGCATGTTGATTGACTTGGGCTTCTGGGAATCGGAAGGTGTTATCGACCGGGAGGCCGTGGTAAACTTCATGGCAGAACAATACGATTCGGAGAAGGTGCGGGAAGTTGTTGGAAAGTGCTTCAGGCCGACCGGAACCACCCAGGAGGATAAGGCCTTCAACTATTTGAGATGTTTTTTCAAGAATAAGACGTTTGTGATCTGAGCGTTGTTAGTTGAGGACAATTTGTTTCAGTTTATTATGTATTGTTGAAACACATTGAAAAAACAAAACAATTTGAAAGGCAGATTTCTATGCTTTAGATTTTCTACCGACATGTGTGATGATTTAGAAAGAAAGATCTTGTTGTTTGTATTCTAAACAGCCGTGGCTTGTGACGACATAGTGTTATCTAAAACTTATTTAATTGGAAAACGAGGTATATTTTGGCCTACGAATTAAACCTTTTAGAGTGCGTTTAAAGTTGTACAGTCTTTCACTTAGTGCTGAAATCCATGCTATTGGGTTGTCTTCCAAGAAATGAAAATGCGACAAATGTGATTTTCTCTTTTTACCATCTACTACGAATCCAAAATAGACAGTACACTAGGTATAACTTTACTACCCCAAAGTCGCAGCTATGTAGGCCCACTTTGCATCATTAGACGTATAAATTTATCATAATAAATTAATAAATAAAGATTATATTTTTTTTTGTTTTTATCATAATGATACATCCTGAAAGCTGAATGTTTGCTACTTTATTAAAGTATATACACTGACCACTCTCTGTTTTTATCATGTAGCATCACAAACAAGCAAAGAGTAGCGCTTTAGCCTAGTGTAGATTAATGGACGAGTGCACCGTTGAATTTGAGTTCACTCACTCGAGAAAAAGTGACACAAACTGCGGGCAATGTTTACTAATCATGAACACTAAATGTTCATGAATAACTCGTCCATTGCGTTTGATTTGAAAATCTTCGCTGTTGCGTGCGAGCGAAATGAACAAATGAGTGCATTATACATTAGAGTGATGCAAAATTTGAAATTTTCACTCCACAGTACTTAAACAATTCTAAATCGGATCCTGACTAACCTCTCGAAATTTGAACCCATTTGGTGAGAAACTGAGATGGCACAAACCATTTGAAGTTTGTATGGGAATTACTATGGTGAAACCAAGATTTTTGTTCATGTCTATCTAATAATTCACCATATGGGTCTGCTTCAAAAACTTTCAATTCAACTTGTACTTGTTCCCATGGTTCAATGCGCTGATGTCTTATGGTCATGCTCAATCAACTGCTCAGCAGGCAACATTGGTGTTTCTGGTGCTTAGAATAGAGCACAAAAATCATGCAAAATACAGTGTTGCCTACAGAGCAGCTGCTTGATCATGTCATAAGTTTACAAATCTCTTAAATAATTAATAACTATTTCCAGTCTCCGTTTTACATAGAAACGATCTTCAGCAAAGTTGTAACTGAAATTAGAAAATTTTCTATAAGAATGGCTATCGAACTGTTTCGCAGCTCAATATGGAAAAAAAGACTAGAAGCGAAGACAACAAATCAAGAGGACTGGCAACTCTTCCATTTTCTCATACGAACGCTATGAGACAGGTACAATCGCGTCATCTGCCGCTCAAAGGTAAATGCTTCGAACGAATTTGATAGCAAAGATTACATCCTCAGACGAAGGGTTTGTGTATTTGCTCATTTTTCTATGCGTTGCTTCCACCTTCACTCAATCGCGGTGCTACTGTATCTGTCGCTTGAATTTTGGCAAAGTTTCCAGTCTTCTTGATTTGTTGTCTTCGCTAGAAGGCAATGAAAAAAAAATTGAGATTTCCCATAGTAATTTACATGTAAACTTCAAATGGCTTGTGGGAAGTCTGTTTCTAACCAAATGAGTTGTAACTTTGGGAGGCTAATCAGGACCCGATTTTAAACCATTTAAGCACTGTGGAGCGAAAAAGTCAAATTTTGCATCAGTCTATTATACATCAATGAATAAGCGTTTGTTGATATTCACCAGTGATTGATTATCCAACACAAAACTGTCAAAATCAGAAGCGATCCTCCAAGCAAAATAAACAAACTAATTTTGAACAAAACTATTCTTTTGAATATTGTCGACCTCGATATTACCATCAATTCAGCATGATCTGTGTGTAAAAACCAAAATCAACGCTATATATTTGTGTAAAATGAAAATAATAATTATGCATTTCTCGCGTATCATTCGAAAAGGGCCTATCAACTTTTGTAAACAAAACTTGCTAGGGCGTATACTCACGCACCAAAGTACATCCACACAAACAAACAACACCATCGGTTAGGGGAGCATTACTCCTCCCCGATGATCTTGTTGGTTTGCGTGGGCATACTTCGAATCTCGCCCTAGCAAGTTTTGTTTACAAAAATGATAGGCCCTTTTTAAATTTCACGCGAGATTTGATCCTCAAAATCCCCACCAAGATGAAGACGATACTGAGAGGTTGCCTTGATGAAGAGAATATTGTTATGTCAAAACTCAAATTCACGCAGGTAGTTGGTCTATCTATTTAAGATGTCTTCATTTTCAGCTAAGTTGAGTAACAGAGAACATACATCCAAGCTTGAACAAATGTTTCGAAAAATTGTGTGTAAGAATTCAAATTAAAATACGTTAGAAACACTAACGCCGCCATACGGAATGTTGCGACTCGAGTTTGCGATTAATGAGTAAACTGAACTAAAATTTGGGTTGATCTTATTGGCCGTGTAACTACTAACATTTGACAGTTGTCAAATCAGTTCAAAACAAACAAGACAAAACAATGAAAATCGATCGAGTTTCTGCGGAACCATTATTTTAAAATAAAAAACTAAGCGGTGAAAAGTTAGTTAATGTACTTTGACTATATGTTTTTAGTATTACTTCTACGTGAAGTCAACGATTTAGATAGTTGAAGATGCTAATTTCAAATAACAGACTGTAGTGGTAATTTTTATACGATAGATGGAGTAGATGAAAGCATAGAGTTGATACTTCCGTTAGAGTACGGCAGTGTGAAGATTGTATATAGATATTAGTTAATGTGATAATTTATTGCAACAGTGATTTGTTTCAAATCAATTTCAAAGAGGAATTCGAAAAGCCTCGGGGGGAAGTGGTCGTAACATAACTTTTTCGTTGCTAGCGCTTGGACTCCACGTGAGAAGAAAATCTCCTGTAGTTCGGGTGACTCGCAGCGATTTATTCAGTGGCTGCTCCTGCAATTTGGAAGGATGTTAATGAATGAATCGATGTAAAACAAAACAATAAGCAAACCCTTACAATTAAGCATCCTTTGGAAAATTGTTTATTTGCGCACCAGTAAAACTTGCGGCCCTTGTTTTGATCGGTTTTAAACAAACAATGTTTTGACATTTATGTAAAAAATGACGTCTGCCGATCATCGACGCACGCTATGTCTGAAGGCACTGTTTTTGCAACTTTCATGTATCTCAAATTTATCTTCCCAGGAAGTTAGTATTGATCGTATCAATCAAATCTGTGAAGGTTTTAAAATAGTTCATCTTGGTTTTTTTGAAAAATAGTATTTTGAAGTATACTTAGCCGTTTATGAAGGCGTATATGGACTATTGACGATACAAAACTGTTACGAATCGAAATAAATTCAGCTGAAAATGATTCAAAAGGGGATTGAAGAAGTCAAAATATTAAGTTTCAATGAAACAGTAAGATTTCTTCTTCGGTACCGTCAGATATCGTAGCTTTGTCAGGGTCTCCTAGTGTTTAAATTTAATAATAAAATAATTAAACAAAAGTCCCTAAATTTACTATTATCCCGCCATTCCATAGCAAAACGATATTGTGGTTCTCAGATTATGATCAAAATTGTAGTTTTGTTTCTTATCACAATCTTTTATTTATTTTGTCGTAAGGGTGGTCCAAAAAATCGATTTATTTTTTATTTTTTCAAAAATGACTTTCTTTCAAAAAATCATAATTTTTTAACCACTAGCCCGCATTCAAAGTTCTAAATATTAAATGAAAGGTGAAAAGAAACAACTGTAATAAAACATTTAATGATTTTAAAAAAAATTGAAAAACATTGATTCTTTTGCTCATGCCCTCGATCACATTTCACAAGGAAAGCGTAAAAGAGAAATAGATTTTGCAAGAAATTCTCTCTATTATACCTGATTTCTAAGACATGGAGTGAGATGAGACAGCTATTAGAAGTTAGACTCAAATTCAAATACCTGTTTATAAGTTTTTCCTTCATTTCGTTGAACTTCGATGAAATTCTTCAATCGTTCCGGATGTTATATGAACGTCTCTGAGTTTGGTATTTTTTCCTGAAATTCTCAGATAATTCATATAGGTCACAGTACTTTCCAAATGTTATTAAATGTTCCCTGTTCCTCACGTTTAAAGAACTTTTTGCAGAGCATTTCATATAATGTTGCTATAGTTCACAGAAGTCTCTTGAAGTTCGGTGAACTTACCAGGAGGACATTGAGCTCTCCTGAAGCTCACAAAACGTCCCTGAAGTTCGCAGAATTTTCCTGAAGTTTATAGAATTTCTGCTCTAAAGACCGAAGCACATCTTTCAAGTTTGAAGAATTTCCTGAAGTTTGTATAGCTTCCCTGAAGTTGCTGAATTTCGCTGCTTCTTTGGAAGAACTTCTTTAAAGTTTGCATAATTTTCCTTATATTTATTACAGATCCCTACAGTTTGCAAAATTTACTAGAAAGTCACTGAACCTTCCTGAAAGTTTCCTTAGACAAAATATGGGAAGTGCAATGAAGCTCTAGCAATTCTGTAGTAACTCAAGGTGAAGGCTACCTAAACTCACTGGACAAGAGGAGCTAATCTCATGTGAGTTTGACATTATCGGATAAACGATTTTCAAACAAATTCGTCATGGTTTTCAGAATTTATTTTCGATCTCACCGTTGAGTCAAACACCTCTATTTATTTTTAAAAATCCTGGAAAATTTTCCACCCCTCAGGATGTGTTGGTGACAAATGCCACCTTCGTCACCTTCTGAGTACGGGACACAAAACTTCCGGATACCTGCCATATCCTTTATTGAACTCTGGTAAAAATCTTTCAACAATCGTCGCTTCTAAAGTGTCATGATTTTTTTTACAGAGTCGCTTTTTTGTAGCACTTCAAGCGAACTATCTAATTTCTTCATGATTCCAGATTTCCTACACGATACATCTATAAAAAAAACACTAGAAACAGGACGAAAACCAATGCCTACTCTGATTACGTGGCTGTCACGGACTGTCCTGCTCCTTTTGTTTTCTTTTACTCTTATGAGGAAAGATAAGTTAAATAAGATGTTGTCCTACCAACAAATATAAAATGATTTCGCGCAAAGTTGTCATAATCAATATGGATCTTACTTACAAAGAGAACTTCTTTAATGCCATTTAGATTAATTAAATCAACTTTTGAACCTTATTTAACTCCATTTTTTTTCCATTCATAATAGATTTGTATGGTCCATAGTCCATATAAGTCTTCATAATCGGTTCTGAAAACTTAAAAACACGTTTTCTCAAAAAATCTAAGATGAAATATTTTAAAACCATCACAGATTTGATTTTTATGATCAACACTAACATCCTGTGAAGAAAAATCAGAGGTACATGAATGTTGCAAAAAAAGTGCCTTCAGACATAGCGTGCGACGTCGATGGGCAGCGACACTAGCGCCACCACGATATTGCTAGTTTCAAATGTCTATTCAAAATAGTTAAATTTCTTACACACTTAAGGAATTTGACTTGGATGTCTGTTCTCTGTGGTTGAGTGTAGAAGAAATGATTTTTATCAGCACTGACACTGACTTTACAATAATTGATTAGCTAAAATCAATAATTGATCAGTTAGTCAAGCGTGTTAATCAAATGGATGTGGTCTATAATTGTGGGGCCAGAATGCTCATAATAAAAATCTGCACATGAGTGTGACTATTTGTTTTTGTTTGTTACCAACCTTAAAAGTGAACTCATTGGCACAGACAAACAGACGTAACTCTTCATTGTGTATCTTCGTTCACGCCTTTAAAGGTTAATTTGAATATTATCAGTTCCGCGAACTACTCGCCGCAGCGCTGGAGTCGGATCACTTTGACGTTTCTATACATTCTTTAGAAATTTTAAGCAATATTTTTTGCGAGTTAGCGAGCAAGCTTGTTTTCCGCAAGAAGCCCGAGAGATGTCGTTACATGTTTTGAGATACTATGTTTTCAAGAAAAAACTTTTCAAGGGAGTACGTCTATTTGTCTGTGTCTTTGGTTTCATTCAAAAATGTCGGATGTACAACTAGAATAACTATCATTTTGATCGAATCTTAGAAATTGAATTGCATTCAACTGATATTAGGTACATTGAAATGAACTTTTTGCGGTGAGATGTAAATGAGACGCATCCTAGTTTTCACTCGGGTACATTTCGCAAGTATGAGTAATCTCTCATGAGAGCTGAACGAGAGATTTATACGTAAGATTTTTTCTAAACCTCACAGTGGTCCAGAAGCCGTAATGGGGAGGAATAAATTGTTTGCGCCTCAATAATCAGTTTCAGGTTTAAAGTGCCTTAGGTATTTTTTTTTATTTATTCCAACCTATCTTTTGATTTGAAAGACAAGAGTGTGTCCTTACAATTAAAGAGTTAAAAACAATGTTTTAGTTATTTCAGAAAGATCGGCACAATGTTAGTCAAAATTGTAAAACAATTTGTTTGACGCAACATTGCTGAAGAAATCATTTTTGCTATCTCTGGTTCCCGATACATACCGGTTTGTAACAAGTACCTTGGCAGACCGATACTCCTAAAAAAATACTTATCAAATTTAATTTTTATACACTAGGCTGTTCCCATACTTGCTTTTCAGTTAGAATTATGTACAGCAAAAATCAACAGAGGTATGACGTACTTTGATGGACCTTTACAACGGACCTTTGATGAATCTTCGCAAAGATGTACACTCCCGAGCATAAGTTTAAGGACACCCCCAAAAAAACATGACAAATTTGTTATGTTCATATCTCTGCCATGTAAAGTTCAATTTTCGTTCTCTTTAGATCATTTTAAAGGTACTGAATGGAACTTTTCTTGTAGTTAAATTGTTCAATATAATTTTCAAATTTTGTATGCTAAAAGTTCACTCAAAGTTACAATATTTATCAAAATTTACTCTGAAGAATCGTGACAGATTTTCTCAGAATTGGGTTGGCCAAATTTTGAAATAAAAATAGTAGTAGAACACTTAGGGATCGTCCATTAATTATGTCACACTTTAAGGGGGGAGAGGGGTTTTGGAAACTGTGACGAGCCTTACAAAAAACAATTAAGGTCCATATAAAAAATGTGACAAAGGGGGGAGGGTGGGTTGAAAATTGGCCAAATTTGCGTGACATAATTAATGGACCTTCCCTTATGCTTCATTCATACCATTAAAATAACCTTTGGAGATGGAAAATTGAAAAAAAAAACATATTTGCATGGTTTTTTGGGGTGTCCCTAATTTTATCATCGGTAGTGTACAATATTTCATTTGAATCAACTTTGCTGAAGAATCAAATTTTCTATCTCCATTGGGTATCCTAGAATGTCTTAGCACAATTAAAAAAAACATAACGTAGCTCTGTTTACAGTAATTCCGATTTACCACTTTATCTCATGATTTCGTAGAGCGGCCAAAAACATGTGGATCTAATTAACTTTAGCTTTGTGTGTGATGGTTTGTTATTTGCAACACTTCCGTTTCTTCAAAGTGAAAAAAAAAATTAAGCTACCCGAGCAAAGTCTGAGATCAAATTGAATTCTAAATTTGATGTTGTGATTTCGCTGATGTGACATCACATTGAAAACTATTTATGCTATCAGTGAGAGCAAACTAAAAACTCAATTTGATATTAATGTTTCCTGTTGATAACAAAACAAGTTTTCATTTTTATGTTATGCTAAGGCAATTAAAACAAACCTGCAACAACATATTTTTGAAGAGCAAATGTACAGCAAAACAAAAACAACATTTGCTATCAAACGTGTCAATCGCGTAAACTGAAATCAAATTATGATTTTGGTTTGATGTTTCTATCAAAACTTGATTTCAATTTGCTGTCATTTTGATGCTGAACTTTGCTCGGGTACTTTGCCCGGGAAAACTGCAGCAACATATTTTTGAAGAGCAAATGTACAGCTAAACGAAAACAACATTTGCTATCAAATGTGATTATCGCGTGAACTGAAATCAAGTTATGATTTCGGTTTGATGTTTCTATCAAAATTTGATTTCGGGGCTCGGGAGCCCTGTCAGATAAGGCAGGTATTACTAATAGCCGAGAGATACGAAATCAAGCATGTAACTTGGAAGAAATTTAAATCATCAAATTATAATCTATTAACAAAGAACTGGCCACTGCATGTTCAAAACCACAGGTACGAGAGAAGAATTGAAGTCAAATTTGATTATCAAAAATAAGTCATGACCTTCAACGATTGCTTATAAAAAGCGCATCCTGGTACTGAGGCAACAGTCTTATCAGTGTACGCTCTCACTGTTCATGCTAATTTTCGGCAATTCGTTCGCACTGCTCACTTGATCACAGTCAATTCCAAAGATGAAGCATTCGGTGTTCCTAGTGACGGCTCTCTTCGTTGGCCTATGTTCGGTAAGTCTAATGTCTAATTTAGCTGCAATTGAGGGATCATTCACACCACATTACAGGCCGATTTCAGCAAACAGGAGATTAAGGGCATCATGGATGGTGCCAGAGGATGCGTGACTAAATTTCCAATTGGCCCGGATGTATCCGGTTTTGTCGAAAGCATCATGTACAATCGGGATGTGAAGAACAACCTAACCACTAAGGTTTGTAGTGATTGATATCAGTGTAGTGTGAACATTCTAACAGATTGAAAACGTTAATTGCAGCAATACATCCAATGTGTGATGCAGGCAATGAGACTCATGGACGCGGAAGGGAATATCTTGACACAGGCCTTAGTCGAATTCTTCCGGGACAACTACGACGAACAGTTGCTAATAAAGCTGATGAACACCTGCGGGAAGCCGGAAGGAGCCACCGTCGAAGATAAGGCGTTCAATTTTTACACTTGCTGTTTTGCTAACAAGGAGTTTGATATTTGAAAAATTGAACCGGTTTTTATGTAACTCGAAATAATTAAGGAAATAAACACCTTCTTGCTTCTGATCACTGATTTAATGAAATTTATTTAGAAAACGGCGAAGAAATAGAGTATTGAGTGTTATTATTGATTTGCAAATAAATCCTGTAGAAAAGCAAGATCGCTATCCAACAGAGATTTGAATAGATACTTTTTTTTACAAGGATTTAAAATATATATTTTCTGAGATTCTGACAGAAACATTTTGCGATCGCTTCGATGATTGTTATTTTTTCTTAATGAAAAACTAAATGTTTTTACTTAAAAAAAAACTGCTGTAGATAGCCTTTAGAGAAAAACAATAATGAACAATATCGGCTCGGAACCCTTTCATGATTCAATCGGAAATTGATTCTTTCAGAATTTCAGACAATATTCTATTGAGATCTGAGTTGAAAAAAAACTCTATGTATACGTTCTAAATTTTATCAGCTCCAAAAAGCATCTTTGCAATGTATGTGTTATGCGGTAAAATTATGCCAGAACAAATTCACTACTGTCACCTAAAATTTCTGAAAAAATAAGGGTGGAATCTAAAAATAAATTTGTGAAATTTGTTTTTGTATGCTCCATGGAGGTAATTTCGTCCTATTTCAAAAATTGTAATACGTTTGTTTGCTTGCGCATAATCTGCACAATGTTTTTATTCGTACCGAAAAACGGGGTGAAGTTGATCACTACAAAGTTCCATTTTCATTTCTCAACAATCGTTTTTCATGATATTGACCGCTCTTATCAGAATCCGCATTATTCTGATTCTAAGGAATTCATTTATTCTGATCCAAGTAATTCATCCTTAGATTCTCTTGGAATTTTAAAGTATTTTTCTATAAATTAACAGAAGCATCCTTAAATGATTCTATTTAAAATTTACTTCTCATTATAATTCCCATGCAATTCACGTCAGAATTATATTAAAATTACCTTTTAATTTTCCTCGAGATTCTTCTCGAGATGCCCCTGAAATTATCCTCGGAACAGGCATAAAACTCTTCACATATAGTTCCTTTTGAATTGTGCCATCAACGTTTGCTTCTCTTGGTATTTTTCATGGATCCTGGAATCCGGTTCGCATGAAATTTTCCACGGAGCTACTAAAAAATTCTATTCTAAACTCACAAAATTGTCTAAGAGTTCTAGTCAAAACACTCTTATGGCGGTAAGCTTCAATTCGGATTAACTTTTAATCCCGTCCCTGTTTGGATGATCTTCAAAATGATTGCTTGGAGTCGTGTTGATTAGCTCTGATGTCCACTTCAAAGCAGCCGGACATTATTGATCGGGATTTAATCCGTGGATAGTACCCGTTGGAGCTTACCAACATTAGAGTTCTTTCCTAAACTCAGTGTTGTATTAACGGTAGGGTGATGGTGTGCTAAAGCCAGAGCCTCCAATTTGGAAGGGATCCCGGCTCAGAGGCATCAATCATATCCTTCTCAGTAATATACTTCAAGAAATTAATCGTTGGTTAGTTTTGTATTTGTATCGAACACTATAGCTTTTAAATGGAATAATAAATCATACAAGTTGCTATCATGAAAAGAAAAAGAAAATTTCTCACATATACTGTCAGATTACAGAAGAACATTGGATCAGGCCTAACTGGTAGCGTGGCCAAAATCTCTGGCGCCGTGAGCTTATTTTCTACAGATTTACAAAGATTAACAAAAGACCAAGTTGTGACGGTTTCTGCCCTTCTTCTTCTTCTTCGCATTTCAAGCTTATTGCATATCGCATATTAGCTTATTGCGTGCTCTCAACTTAGTGTTCTAGATGCACTTCCACAGTTATTAATTGAGAGCTTTCGATGCCTGTACCATTTTTGCATTGATATGATTGTGTGGCAAGTCCAATCATACTTCTATGCCCAGGGAAGTCGAGAAATTTTCCAACCCGAAAAATTCCTAGACCGAACCGGGAATCGAACCCAGCCACCTCCAGCATGGTCTTGCTTTGTAGCTGCGCCTTTACCGACTGAGCTAAGGGAGGCCCCACTTAGTGCCCACTTAGTTTAAAAACCCACCGCCTAGAAGGCACTCCATTCTATCTATTAAATAGAGCGTCATAGAGAGAGGGGTTCTTGGGTAAAGTAGTGCATTTCATTATATTGAGAAATGCTACCCAAAACATCAAAGACCACAAAAACACAAAAAGCAGGCCGACTTTAAAAAATACCCAGGGTGGCCAGTGAATTTTAATTTTGAAATTCCGGCTTTTGGCGGTTTTCCCGGTGCAAACCCCAACCATTTCTCAATTGTTCATATTCAGCAAGAAACAAAAGTATTCAGTAAAATTGGGATTTAAGAAAATTTCCAAAATTGGTTTCGACATATGTTTAGAGTCTTAGAATGTTACAGTGTCGTAGAATGATTGAGAGAATATTTAAAATGTGAAATATTCTCCATTCTACCGTTTGTTCCCCTTCACATCATTCAACCTTTTGTACCTTAGACCTTTTGTCTTTCGTCCTACTCCAGGTTTGAGAAGTATTTATTTGTGTGTCAAACACATGGTTGGAAAAATAATCAAGTTCATCGGGGGAGAGTGATCAACTTCAACTTTAAGGTATTTAAATTATTAAACAATATGCTATAATTATAACACTGATTTTAATTAATGTGAATGACTTGTTTTCATTTTCTTAAGGGGCCATTCAATAATTACTTAAACCCTTAGGAGCGAGGGGGTGTTACATATTTTCGTACGTTTTCATACATGGAAGGCAGCGGGTTTCTGAAATATCTTACGTAAGCATGAACAAGTAATATATAAACCATATAAATATGTGTACAAGGGAGGGGGTTATTAAATATTAATCAGTCTTACAATGAAGGAAGGGGGTTTGAAAATCCCAACAAAGTGATTACGTAATTATTGCATGCATGATGTATGATAGTGGTTTACCACCCATTGTAGCACGGAAACTAAGTCCGATAGCAGTGGACTCTATTCTCTGTTTGTCTTGATCAAGCTTAATAATCTCTGATTGTTCTCAACACATCGCAGTATGAAGAGCCAAAAACGGATTGGGTGGATCGATAGGTAAAGTCGCCTATACGCATCTACGGGACAGTAAATAATCTCTTTCCAGCAACATGATCGCACAATTGGTCAAAAACGAGCCCCCAAACAGGAAGATGCCCCAATGAGTGGGAAGAAGAGCCCGCCCTTTATCCACGAATTGTTATCAACAGGGAGTTGGCATTCCCACTCTCCCCGTCCAAATCGCTTCAATCGGATGCTTACGTACACAGCAAAAAAATAATTTTAATAGAGGAAATGGCTGTAATGTTGGTCTATGGATCTTATCTTGGGCCCATCGTGGATGCACTTCAATCGCGTCTAAAATATGATGTAATATTACTTGCCAAACAGAACAAAATTAACATTACACTGCTTTTACTGCATTTGTCTATTTTTGTGGCCATAAAAATTATATGAGGGTTTCGACATGATTGAAGTGCATCGTCTTGGATGTAACATTAAAACTAATTTTTTGCTGTGAATAGAGAGCTAGAATATTTGTTGACGCCTAAATTGTTGCATGACGCCTAAACTCTTTACGGTACTCATCATTATCAACATCGGGTTGTGATTGCCGTTCATTCTTTTCAAACATATATTTGTAGTTTTAACTATATCGTACTTTTCCATAGACTATATTCTCTCGTTAACTGTATATCTTATCAGTTATTAACTTATTAACTGTCTTATTAAACCATTTCTCCATTATCACATAGAATGATCAAATGTTTCCTAAGTAATTTTACTGAATTTCTACTTTCATCTTAGTGGAAATCACACATAAAGTCTGGAACGCGCAAAAATTGGTCAGCTTCAAATTGGTGTATTTCTGTAAAAAATGCATAAAAAACCTGAAATGCTGCATTTGGTAGTTGAGTGTAAATGGTTGCTATGATGTGTTTTCACCGTTTGCTCTCCAGTTTTCAAAATGACATCCAAGCAAGAGGAGCAGCGTGTCAAAATTTTGCTCGCGCAGCAAGAGAATCTGACGTTCTCACACGCCAGGTTGGCAAAATTGCTGGATGTGGCCAAATCGACCGTGACAAACGTTTTAAAAGTGTTCGGGGAGCGTCTGTCGACCTCCAGGAAGCCTGGAAGCGGTGGCAATCGTAATCCGGCAGCGACGAAGAAGAAGGTGGCGGTGCAATATAAGCGGTATCCTAACCTCTCCATCCGGGACGTCGCTGGCAAGCTCAATGTTTCCCATACCACTGTGCAGCGTCATGGACGACGAAACTTATGTGAAGGCAGATTTCAAGCAACTTCCGGAACAGGAGTTTTATACCGCATCAGGAAAAGGGAAGGTGGCTAAAATTTTCAAAACAATCAAACTATCGAAGTTCTCGAAAAAATAATCCCGTCTGGCAGGCCATATGCACGTGTGGTCTAAAAAGTGGCATTTTCATTACTACGGGAACCATCAATAAAGAGATCTACGTTCAGGAGTGCCTGGAAAAGCGGCTTCTACCATTCCTATAGCAACATATTAGACCTGTGCTGTTCTGGCCGGACTTGGCGAGCTGCCACTATGGGAAAAAGGCAATCGAGTGGTACGATGCGAACAACGTGGTTGTGGTACCCAAAGACCACAACCCTCCCAACAGCCCTCTGCCCTATCGAACGGTATTGGGCCTTGGTAAAACGGAATCTCAAAAAACTAATAACTCCATGGAAATGAGCAGCAGTTTGAATCTAACTGGCGTTCGGCGGCGAATAAGGTTTGGCACTGTGCAAAATCTAATGAAAGGGATTTAGCGGAAGGCACGGCAGTTCGGATTTGGCAAGCCAAATGAATGAACGAACATTTTTTCCTTTAAATATATGAATTGAAGTACCAAAAGAAAAATAAGAAGATTTTTGTGATATGAATTTTGACTGAAAGAAACGATTTTTTTGTCGACCAATTTTTGCGCGTTTCAGTCTTTATTCCCTATTTTCCGAAAAATCCAGCTGCGTAGGAGATAACCTCTACCTGTGAGCGCAAACTTGTTATTTGTGTATTCGGCCTTTCAGTCCCCTTCTCATCATTTGACATTTTCTCCATTCAACCGTTTGTCCCCCTTCACATCATTCAACCTTTTGTACCTTAGACCTTTTGTCATTCGACGTTTTGTCTTTCGTCCTTCTTAATTTGACCCTTTTTGAATCATTTGACTTGTTGTCCGTTCGACCTTTTGTCCTTTCGTTCTTCTATCCATTAGAATATTTGTGCATTTGGCCTTCTGTCCATTGGAACTTTTGTCCATTCGACTTTTTGTCCATTCGACCTTTTGTCCATTAGAACATTTGTCCATTCGACCCTTTGTGCATTCTACCATTTGTCCATTCGACCTTTTGCCCTTTCGAAATGTTGTCATTTGACGTTTTGTCATACGATCTTTTGTCTTGCGACCGTTTGTCATACAACCGCTCCGGATGAGTCTTTGATTTCCTTTGAAAGATTTTTCAGATATCCCCCGGAAATTTTCATTTTAATTTTATTCGGAAGATTCTTCCAACTCATCCTGAAAGTTTTGCCTGTGTTTTCTTGAAACTGTCCACACTACATACGGAGTTTAAATTCAACTTTTCTAGGAATTTTCTTCGCAACATGTTTCTGCGGATTGTTTTTACGATTTCCTCCGGAAGATTGTTTTGGGTTACCCTGGAAGCTCCATCTAAATTCCCCCAGAAGTCATGCTGACATGCCCCGAAATTGTGTGCCAACCTCCTCTGGAAGTTTTAAGCAGCTTTCTTTCAAAGCTTCTTCCGGCTTCGTCAGAAAATTGCTTCCAACTGTTTCTGAATTTTCATCTTCCAACAAAGTCGGACAGCTTCCTTTGATGAAACTTTTCACAATTGTTTGTTAAGGTTATTCCAAGGGGTGGTCACTTATTTTGTGCCAACCTTTTTCTCAGTGTGCCTCAAGTGTGACAGTGCCAGTCATCGGACTGACTTTGTTTGTGAATAATTTTATGTTTGGGAACCCGGTATTTTGACAGTTCAAAGTTTTGTTTTGCTTGCCGAAAGCAAGCGATAGAAATATCGTACGTGTTGATGTTCTTCGAGAACCCATTCGTGGACGTTAAAGTAAGTCGTGCCATCCGAAATGATCATTCCGCAAGAAATCAGCGATGAATTGGAGAGTGTTGCTTTCGCTGTTGAACAAGAATCCCAAAACTCGAATCACCATCCAAGAGTTACTAAAGAAGGAACGGAAATCAATTCGTCACAGTTCAATCAGGCCAAAATCACACTCTACGAACCGTACGAAACCAATCCGGAGAAGTACTAAGTAGATGCAAATATCTGCTCCAGCCAGACGGGACTGTCCACGTTGCCGCACAGCCTTTCCCTGGTGAAGATGACGATTAGCATGCCCACCTGAATGATTCTTTCATGGACTCCGACGAGATGGTGGGTAGTGGTAGTGGATTCATTTTGTTCCACGGAGGGCGACCCTGGCGTAGTGGTTAGCATCCATACCTCACGAGTTCAAATCTCACCCCCGGACAAGTCACGAATGACCCAAAAGAGTTAAAGTGACTATAAAAAAAAATGTTTCACGCCTATTCCAAACAGGTACAGATGGTCGATTCAAGAGCAGTGCAAAACATTTAGGAAAATCTATTTTATGGAATCTGCTTACTTGCAGGCAGTGTCTTCTCATTCTGAATTACTTTAATCTGCTCCGTAGTGATGTCTGGTACGGCCCAAATATTGATGAACCCTTCGGAATAACCCCTCAGGAGATACTTTTGCGTTTTTCCGCCCGATTCGACGTGACCAATTCCATAGTCGGAGGACAGAACAGTGGTTTCTCGCCTGCCTGCAACAACGCGTAATACAGGAAGAGGGAATCCTTCTCAATGGATGGTTCATGGAAATGCTATTTGCGAGAGATAGGTATATTCCTTTCCTTCGTTGGACCACAATATAACGCGATGATTTGTCAGCAAATCACCTCCCATAGAACGTGCTCCCGATGGCGAGATCACGTTGCACAGAACAGTAAAATCTCCAGCATCGTAAATGTACCAATATTTTGTGAATAGCAGTTGATCGCGAGACAACGGATCTGCTTCGATTCATTTTTGTAGATCTGTTCGGAATACTTATTTTTATTTTCGATCAACGTCCAAACCTGTACGGCCCCGCAGTGGTAATTGCCAGCACAACATTATCCTTACTCTTAGACGGTCTCAAAACATGCATGGTAGAAATCCAATCCAGATTAACCTTGGAACTTAGGGAAAATAGCACTTCCAGACTGAACGGATCCATCACCATGATTTCGTGTAGTATCCATTGCAGAATAATTGAATGTCGTCGCAGTTTGTAATTTGATAAGCCAGGATGTTCGTTTGAATCTGAGCCAGAAGTCTACAAGAAAGTCAAATATGGTCAACTTTCTCAGTCCTAGAAAAAAAAAGTTCCAATTTGTTGCACAGTGTAATCAATAAATGGTTGATGAGCGAGCATCCAAAAATTTAGAAATCTATCTTTTTAAGTTGTGCTCGTACAGTTGTTTTTCTGAAATGTACGGACAGCCGTACGATCATTTTTTGAGATACACTGTATACATTTATTATTTTTAAGAATAGGAATAGGTACTAAAATGATCTTTACTGAAGCTTTGGAAAAAAATGTTATACCAGAAGAGAGGCACTGATGTGATAACTCGATTTTGTTTACCTTTGTTAACCCTATCGGATTACTAAACTTGTTCAATAATGTTGAGCTTTAAACGTTGTACTTACCAGGTGATCCATATTTTGCATAAAATCTGAAAGATAAAATAGAAAGTTTAAATTAGTTTCAATGTCCCATACCTAATCCGAGTTCATTCAAAAAAGTGTTTATCATTCTCATGGTAGGTTAATTTTGAACGCAGTCAGAATTCAAGCTAGGAGTTGGGCTCCATTGTTAGTACAAGGCAACCGAGAGCCAAAGTATCCGCTTTGTTCTACGGGCGCAACATTCGAACCATAATCAATGCAATGATCATCGTGACTCAGCAGATTTGGCTGACTCCCGCCAGAAACAGATAAAGAAAAAAAACACAGATAGGAAGGGAAATCTTAATCTTGCACTTCGCTGTCTACATGCTTCAAGCTTAACCCTTTCCGGACCATATTGAAGAACTGTGCACTGGAATCATATGTATCATATAAGTATAAGGGTATTGTTTTGAGACTGGTTTATTTAGCACGCAAAGGAGAAAACATCTAAATGCTAAGAAATACAGCACATAAAAAGTTGGACATGAAAGGGTTTAAATGGATTTCTCCCATGTTCGGATGATAAATCGGTTAGATATTCTTGATGGAAAAAGAACAAACCAGTTCATTTTGATAATTGTGATTACTTTCTGGGTATATAAATGAACAGCCTCTTCCCGATGCCATATTCAGTGTTGCATTTGTACACCCCGAAGTTAGACGAAAAGTTTGCACCGAAATTTTCGAAATCATGAAGGCGATAGTACTGATTACGTTGTTGGTAGCAGCTTGTCTGGTGAGTACCCTACGATTTTGATTGCAGAAAGTAGTTTTGTAATATTTGATCCAAACAAAACGCAGGCCGATTACAGTGAAAAACAACGTCAACAACTGAAGGAAACCTCCAGCTTCTGTATGGAAAATCTGGGTATTGCAGTGGATTCCGATTTTCAGAGTAAATTCAAGTATGGCGAATTGAACGAGAAGGACGATGTGACCAAGAAATTCATCACCTGTACCATGAAGAAGCTCAACTTTATCAACGATGAAGGAACGATCCTGGATGAAAGTCTGGTTGAGTTCCTGGCGGAAAAATACGATCGGAAACAGGCCACCGACGTGATCGAAAAGTGCTCGAAACTGAAGATGGAAACCGTTGAAGACAAGGCCAACGAGTTCTACGATTGCTTCTTCCAACAGAAGTCGTTTGAAATTTGAACAAATTCGAGTTTAGTGGAATAAAGTGAGGAATTTCAGAATATGAAACACCAAAATTACAACCCACACTGGACTTTGACTGCTTTCCGATCTTTTCGCACGCATCTCGTGAACGTTTGTGAGTTGGTACATTATTTAACACTTATTTAAATTTTCTCAGTCATCAATCAAATTGGTTTTGCAAAGTGGCCTTATTTACTATTGAGCGATTCCAGAAGAATTTGCAAATCCATTAATTTTCGTATTTTTTTTTTTATTTGGCTGACCTATAATGCAATGCGTGGCATTTATTGCCCCCTAAAACATTACACAAACAAAAAAAAATGCAAAAAAAAAATCTTTTTTGAGACAACCATTTTTAAGTTTTTATTTAAAATACAAAAAAATACAGAGAAAATTTTTAGAGCGCAAGTTTTTTCAAATGATATAGAAGATACCAAACTAATTGTAGAAACATTTTTCGAGCAAAAGTTTTTTGAAGCCAAGCTAACGACGAAAAATTATTGTTTCATGCAGTATTGATGATAATATAGAGGTTTTAAGTTCTGGGATCGATAATATTCAAAATAACCAAATATGCCAAAATGATTTTTTTTTTCCTTTGATTTGTTTTCCATTGATCTTGTTTTCCGTGCTGAGCACCAATGCTACCGATGCCAGGGAGGCAGCTCCCACACCTGGACCCTACCTATCGACCCATCAACTCATGAACCTGGGACCAATGGCTTTACTTCCCACCCGAAGGAAGGCGTGATCAGATATGTTATGCCTCAGAACATCCCGGCGGCGCTGACTGGGATTGAACCCAGGCCTGCTGGGGTGAGAGGTAATCACGCTTATCAATACACCAAAAAGTGAAGAATCTCAACAAACACGTATTCGTCGATGTACGCCGGTGGCAGAAACGTCACCGACCAACATTTTGCTTGAAGCCAAAGTTGGCTTGATTATCTGCCAATCTAAGAAAGCTGATGCAAAAATTGAGAAATTAGGCTCCGTCCACAAAGATGTTTGATTGGTTGCGCGGCAAAATAATCGTGATAAATGTACAACACGAGGTTCAACAAGCGCTTATATGTAGGAATTAAATATTTATTATATTAATTTTTAAATTAGGCAAGTCAATCATGAAAAATTCAAGTTTCATTAATGATTATTCACATAAGATTTTTTAACGCATACGTGTCGTCAATGCACATATAAACATAGCATAAAAACTGTAGGCTACAGTGCTGCCACCAGCAATGGTGGTGGCTTCAGCAACCCTCCTTCTAGGCAGAGGATTGATGTACACGGCCAACTTCAACAACTAATAGCGAATTCGTTCAGTTCCAACCTGGATCGGGTATCAAGATTGGGTCTGCTTGTTTTCTGACAAACGTCAGTTTGCTCGTTTGTTTTTAAAACCTAGCTCAGGTTGAGGTTCACACTGACAAAAAGTTCGGTTTCGCACTGGGTTGGAACTGGTGTTAACCCCGATAGTAAACGAATTCGCTATAAGCGACAGAATTTAATTGACTCAGCTATGAGCTATGATTAAATGCAGTTTTTTTTTTCATATGTGAGTAAATTTTGTATGGAAAGAAAATGCTCTGAGTCAATTGAATTCAGTCGCTGAATTGTTGTAGTTGGCCGTGTATAATGAACTCATTTGTTGATTTCCCTCATACGAGAGCTACGTGACAGAGAAGATTTTCCAAACAAACGAAATTTATCTACACCGTAAGAAAAAAGTACCAAAAGTAAGTACTTTTCACTCATCTCGGCACTTTAGTGCAGGAAGCCAAAATTAGGTACAGCGGGTCAAAGTTCATCTACTAGTGTGAAATTCGGATGGAATTTTCCACTCGCTTTCTAACCAAAAGTAAGATCGGTGTACCCAAGAGTAGGTGAATAAAGGTAAAACACGAAAAAATTCGGACACACTAAAAACGCTGCCATTAAGACATAAATATTTATTTTTTTCAATATTTTACTGAATCAAGCTAAGAGTGCATAGAATCACAGCAGGCATTGTATAACTTCATTTATTTACATCATGGCTTCACCGGATCAAGCAAGTCGCGATTCGATCTTGGACGCTTAAAACGAAAATCCCGGTCTATCCGCTCCTGGAAGTTTTCGATCAAATTCTTGGGCAGAGTGCCTACGAAAGAGACTACTACTGCCTTTTCTAGAGCAGCATGAGGTGGATTGCCTATTCTGGCTGGACTTGGCAATCTACCACTACTCACATTTCACCCAACACTGGTACAGCGAAAGTGGCGTCACAGTGGTTCCCAAGGAGATTAATCCGACCAAAACTCCACAACTAAGGATTGAGGAATACTGGTCAATTTAGAAGCACGTACTGAGGAAAAAGGATGGAACTGCAATTGACCTGAAGGATTTTAAGGAAATGGAATTTGGCTGCCAAACAAGTGGGAACAGGGCTCGTGCAAAAGAAGATGAGGCGTGTACGAAGAAATGTTCGAACAATGGCCAATGGTAAGAAAGAATATTTGAAAAAAAGGACTTACAATAAGTATAATACATACTAATGTATAGCGGTTACATTGAACTATGAAAAATGTGACTGGATTTTTTCGTGTTCAACCTTTATGATTATACTTAACATTGGGGTTTCACACTTTACTACCCATGTTGGGTGGTTGTGCTCCTTCGTTTTTGACAACATTAGAAAAGGAGACAAACAAGTCAAAAGTATGTAAAAGTGAACTGTAGTAGATAGAGTTAGTGTGGAATAGAAACGAGTAAAAGTGAGCGTGATATAGACCGGATGTAAACGGAATCTAATTGGTTCGGGAATTTGGATACAGCTAGAGGTATAAATATAAGGACCCTCCCCTTGGCTAGTTTTTGCACCTTGCTGTTGGTGGGCGGGCTTAATTTCATGCTTTATAGTGGAGTGTTGAAGACGGTAGGTTTATGGTCGGCGTTGCTGGCTCATGCCGCGATAGAATGGCGACATGGGCAGGCGATGGGGATTACTAAGCTTCCCCTCTCTGATAAACCGCTGCATGAGAGAACCAAAGATCTAGTCTAGCAGTGATAGTATCACACTTGTTACTCCTTTTATTGAGAGCCACGTCGTAGTACGCTTACGTATAGGCACTGACGTTGGGTGTGATACTGGCGGGTTTTGCCGCAAATCACTCTTATTTTATTTATTTTTTACGCAGATAGATTTATTTGGGTTTGTAAGGGAATTATACTATTGAAATATTTCAGAAAGTGCCCAACAGTGCTCCTTCTATTTGCGTGACAAGCTTTCATTGTTGTTTTCATTGAAGTATTACTCAGAAAACAATGTTAAACATCATTTTTGTACATGGTATTGTAACTAATCTTATATGTGCTTCATTTTGATTTGGGATAAGTGTTTGAACTATGGCTCGGGATTTCCACTGCGGTGTGCTTCTATTGTGACATACCCATATGTATTTTTGTGGGGCCACATAGTGGAAACGTGAGAGCGTAGTTGGAACATTTACCCTATACAATATACAATTTAAAATTAGCTTGGAATCTAACTTCAAAGTGAAGCATTTTAGTCACTTGAAGGTGTCATCTGGGACGAACAAAGATATAAGATAAGATATGTAAAAGCCAGAAGTACTTGAAACACGTTAAATTGTAGTTTAAAAGCATGGGTTATGTAGGTAGATTAGAGATTTCAGTTATTTATTAAATAAACTTCAATTATAGAATTCAGAAAGTTAATTAACATAAGAGATAGGACGCGGGGGGTCCGCTTAGGGAGGCGACTAGCCTATGAAGTTGTATAATAAATCTTCCTATTTAGTGTATTTGTTAATTACAGACAATGTCAATAGCGAAAGTCATATCTTCAACCAGGCGCTTACGAACAAGTGAAATTTTAGGAAAGATGTGTTAAATATGTTGATAGGTTTGAAATAAGAATTAGGATTGTTGTGCTTTAGTTTTCGGTAAGGTATGATGTGTCAACAAAGCCCTTTTGAGCAAATTTTCAAACATCATATTGATTGAGTGATTTATTGAAAGACATTGCGTTGCGAAAATTGACAAGTCATACATCTAACATAGTAGTAGTAGCAGTGTCGCATAATCTTATCACAATTGCTGCAAATAGTGCTTGAGGGGCCAGCAGGGCTGAATACGGATCAAAACTAACATAACTACTAACACTTAAATGATCCCGGAACTAACACTTATCCATTGCACTTTTAGTTATTTATTAGTTTTATTTTTCTACTAAGTGATCTATGCTTCTTTCTATTGTTTGGATCAAGTACAACTAATACTAATCTACCTTTATGTATGTTTTACTTCCTTTTAACCCATTATCTTTATGAATGGCGACTCATATGACGTGAGACACGTACAAGCTGGAACTCACAGAATTACTTCGAACAGGATATCAAACAAATTCAGGGCCAATCCAAATGAGACCAGAAACCAACAAAGCATCGAGGAGTTATATATTCTGGGAGAGGTATTTGATAAATAATCAAAAAGTGGTAAGTTAAATTCAGAGCCAAGGATCATGAGAGGTAATTGTCAATAATTCATTAATTAGTAGAAATCTCGATAATTTTTTTTTCGATCGGCTTTTGTAGGCGGTGCGTTTGGTCGTCGATTTGGCTTAACTGGTGGCTCGCCCACGCGGGCTGGCACTATCATCAGATAGGGGAAATTTTCCTCTACCTGCTGGTGGTGTTGATAAGCGTGTGCGAGATGCCGGTTGCGCCGGATCGACGATCGGATGCATTGTTTGCAGGAGCTGGTGCTTCCCTTTGAAAAAGTAATCGAGAAATAACCATATTATCCTGTAATTGATATTACTATTTTTATATATCAATGAAATTAGTCAAGACAGAGTAACAGATGGGGAAGGACAATAGACACAAGTTGACACAATAAACAAGACAAGTGGGGGTTAATACTCAAGACAAAATGACAAAATAAGTGACGACAGAAGACAAGACTGGGACGAAAATCAACCTTTTAAAAAAACAAGAATGCGCAATTATATTATCAAAACTATTTGGATCAGCACAAAAACAACAGTGACCACACGGGCACCATAGCCTAGGAACGTCTGTGTGTTGATTTAAAATAGAGGCTCATAGAAGCAAAATCTATCAATAAAAGGGGTCCAGTGTAGAGTTTTAGCAAGTTGCTGCCACTGGATCACTACAAAAAAAAAAAAAAAAAAAAGCTAGAGGTATAAATATAAGGTACCTAAGCTCGTTGACGGCATTCTTATGACGGACTGTGGAGAGAGCGGACGACCAGCAAAAGGGATAGCGGCACTAGCGGACCAACAGGCTGGAAACCTCGGTCCGGTTAATAGATCGGACCACCAGCTGAGCGCCAGATTCGTTGAACCGTAACTGAGGCTGGAAACCTCGGTCTAGTCACGACAATGGCGCAACTCGGTAAGTGAGAATCATCCTTTTTCTTGCGAGGATGCTACTGGTGTTCCTTGAGAAGGCAGTTGAAATTCCCCTGAGAGGGTAAGAAATTTGTCCGAAAAGGTAGAAGAAATTCCTCCGAAAAGGAGGAAGAAATTCATCCGACAAAGGTAGAAGGAATTCCTTCGAGAAGGTAGAAGAAATTCCTTCGAAAAGGTTGAAGAAATGTCTCCGAGAGGATAAAACAAATTCCCCCGAGAGGGTAGAAGAAATTCCCCCGAGAGGGTAAGAAATCATCCTCCGAAAAGATAGAAGCAATTCCACCGAGAAGGCGGAAGAAATTCCTCCGAGAAGGTAGAAGAAATTCCCCAGAGAGGATAGATGAAATTCCCTTGAGAGGGTAGAAGACATTCCTCCAAGAGGGTGGAAGAAATTCCTCAGAAAAGGTAGATGAAATTCCCTCGACAGGATAAAAGAAATTCCCCCGAGAGGGTAGATTAAATTCCTCCGAGAGGGTAGATGAAATTCCCCCGAGAGGGTAGATGAAATCCCCCCGAGAGGGTAAGAAATCATCCCCCGAGAAGATAGAAGAAATCCCTCCGAGAAGGTGGAAGAAATTCCTCCGAGAAGGTGGAAGAAATCTCTCAGATAGGGTAGAAGACATTCCTTCGAGAGGGTGGAAGAAATTCCTCCGAGAAGGTAGAAGAAATTCCTCTGAGAAGGTAGAAGAAATTCCTCCGAAAAGGTAGGAGATATTCCTCTGATAAAATGCTCCGAGAGGGTTAATAAATTTCCCCCGATCCTCAATTAAGGAGAGTTGGAGAGGGGAAGGATGTAGTAGATATAGTTAGTGTGGAATAGAAATGAGTAGAATAAAGTGAGCGTGAAGCGTGATAGATCGTACACTCAAAAAATATTCAAATCTATATAGATTAAAAAATACGCTAAATGGCAACTCTCCTGCCTGACGCATAGATCCGTATAATGAGAGAGAATACAAACTTAGTATAAAATTGATTTAATTACTGCTTAGTATAAACTTGCGACATTCCTAGGATGTATAAAGTCTATTTATTGGTTAAAATGCATTAAGTGACTGCTGTCAAGTGATTTATTGATAAAAAGTAAACAAAGGATTCAGTAATGATTAAGTTATATTTTTTATTAATGGTATACCACAATAAGGAATAATAAATGTACATTGACTGGGAATATCTGCATACATCGGTGATACCTCGTAATCAGTCATCACAGAGGGATCACAGCTGTAACAATGTACTCTCGTCGATCGTGTAGTGTGCATTTAAGGAGGGCAGTATTTTTGCCGAACCATCGGCGCAGGCTCGTATCACATACTGCTTGGCGATCATACATCGAACTATCTGGTATTAGTTTCCCAATACCTACCATGACTGTTGTTTAGCTTGGACCGGGTGAACAGAAGCTTTTTCGTCCACAAGTTGCAGGTTCTGGATGTCATCGTCTTATGTAGCTTGATAAGACTAGGACTCATCTGCGGCGTTGAATGTAGGAATACAGTGGTCAGTGCCTTTTCCTTACAGTTTATCAGTACCGATATCCACGCCTTCTGATCGACTTCGTCCTCCGCTTGGAAGTGGTACGATCTAGTTCAGATGGAATCGTAGTTAATACATAACTCTTCCATATTCGCAACAATACTTACGGTTAATCAGATCGAATTCACCCAGGTTGACGATTTCGTTTCATCTATCCAGGAGCCCATCGTCCGTCACCGTCAGAACAATTATTCAGTATATCACCCAATCGGGTGATTCCATGATTTTTATCGGCATCTTTTTCATTGCAAACGTTCGCCTTTAATTTAGTCCAGCAAGACCGGAAAACTTGTTAATGCTATGAATTCACGGGAATTTCACTAGCAACCACGCCAATGACCTCCAAGCAGTTTTCGTCTGCAAGCCTCTCAAAAGCAATACCAACGAACAAATTCCCCTCCGTAATTCGGAGTTAGTATACATTTGAAATACATTTTAATCGAATCAATGTATTAACATCGTTTATACATAAAATTATTAATTTTTAATCTTTCTTAGATCAGTAATATTTTTGAGTGTATGTAAACGGAATCTGATTGGTTCGGGAATTTGGATACAGCTAGAGGTATAAATATGAGGTAGCTAAGCTCGTTGATGGCAAAGTAGATTCCAAAATTGATGATATGACAACTAAATTTATTCAAAAATGCAATCTTTCTGAACATGCTTTAATAAGCAATTTGTACATAGTAGGTTAAGTGTATATAGTAGAGTAGGTTAGTTTTAAGCTGTCAATAGTAGTATTAAGTAGTTTCTCTTCAAATTCTAAAAACAAAACAAACCAATCCCACCAAGGTGGTCGACCGTGTGCTAAGTCTAGGACTAATTCTGTAAAACAAATTTTGAATTTTGCCCATACCTAAAGATGAAGAAAGCAATTAAATCACTTAGTAAAAAAAATTTATATGGTAATCGTCCAAGTTAAACTAAAATAAAGATCATTTAAACTGGAAAACTGGAACTCGTTGATGGCATTCTTATGACGGACTGTGGAGAGAGCGGACGACCAGCAAAGGACCACCAGCAAA
The DNA here is from genome assembly GCF_037179485.1 of Ochlerotatus camptorhynchus. NCBI lineage: Eukaryota > Metazoa > Arthropoda > Insecta > Diptera > Culicidae > Ochlerotatus > Ochlerotatus camptorhynchus. Next base: position 1,119,022 of record NW_027040692.1, on the reverse strand, counting down.
AGGGATAGCGGCACTAGTGGAGCAACAGAGGGAGCAGCAGATTTGTGGAACCGCGACCGAGGCTGGAAACCACGGTCCAGTCACGATAGCCGATGGGTACTTTTTTCTTACCGTGAACACTGGGTTGAAGTCCTGCTCATTAAGTCTGTTCCCGTATTTGCGTTTCTGTAAGATTCTGTACAGCAAAAAGCAAAAGCACGTTCCCGTACTTGCTGCACCATATTATTTCCTTACAGCAACTTTCAGAAAGCTGCAGCAACCTAGAAAAAAAAGCAAGTAAGGGAACAGGCCTATTCCTTATTGATGGTTAATGATAAAAACAGGCACTGGTTTCAACAAGGTACTACGTGATATTCCTGTTGTGTCTTGTTTTTCCACCAATATTGTTACCTAATTAAAATAATTTTTTGAGATTATGTAAAAAAAAGTATGTTATTACGTATATTTCACAATCAACAATACATTTTTTTCCTCTGTTCGGAACCTAACACCACTGCAACCAGTAATTTGATCTATTGTAGTGTATCTAGTGTCCTAAGTTTAGTGCATGTCGTATTACTTCATCACTATTGAGAAGTGATTAAGTATTCGATTTTTTTTTTACAGTTGTCATTCTTGCATTTATCGCAAGGATCCGACTCTAATTGAAAGGTCCCGCTATGTATACCCTTCGGAGAGTTGAAACACTCTCCAAAGGCTCATTTGTCAGTCAAAATTGGATTCCTCAGCAAACACAATTAAGAAATGCCCGAATAGCACACTTTCATCATAATAAGTTTCAGCAACTTGTTTATGACTGGAATAAGTCGTATATAAGTTTATACAATTGATTTGTGACAAGCGTGCTACTAGGGTGACATCGATGATGACTATGAATCAGAACCCTACTCTTAACCACTTCAAACTAAGGAACAACGAATAGAAGATTAGAAATCACATAGATGAAGACTAACTAACTCATTTTTTCCTTGTTTCAAGATCATCCTGGGTGGGCAAAGCCGAGTCTTGTCACTATCAACAAGGCATAAAAAGTAATAAGGACTATGATGTGTTCCTTTGATTACTGAACAATCCTGCTCCCTTAGTTTGAAGTAGTCAGGACTAGGAATCGGTGGTATATCTTACATCCCGTAACGGTGATCTACCCACGTTACGAGGAAGCAATACATACATACACTTTTTAAAATTAATGTAAATTTAGGTGCTCTGAAATTGACACATACGAGCGGCGTCAATTCTGACATAAAACTGAGTCATAATAGACGCGAAATTCAGCTCAATCAAACGTACTTTTCGTCAAGTACCGAACTTTTCAGTCTCGGATCATTTAATTTTACATGACACGTTTGTCTACTTCTCATCCGTTATGTCAAAGATGGATTCCGTCACGTGTTAAATTAGGTATTTCCAAGTGTGCAGTGTACCATTTTCCGAGTTAAAATCATCCCGGAATTAAGCGTGACAGGAAGAAAGACTAGAGGTATTCTACCCAGCATTCGGGCCAATTGACCTCTACCATCGATTTTTCTCGAAAAAAAAGTTCACCCTCGCAAACAAACTAAACATTTAGAAATAACATATTTTACACGTGACGGAATTCATCTTTGAAATAAAAGATGAGACGTAAACAAACATGTCATGTAATATTTAGTGCTCCGAGACTGAAAAGTTCGTTGCTCGACGAAAAGTACGATTGATTGAACTATATTTGGAGTCTGTTATGACTCAAATTTATGTCAAAATTGACGCTCGTATATTCACTCTCAGAGCACTTAAATTTACATGAATTTTTCTAAGTGTGCATAACAACTTGCTCATTTGCTTTTGCTGTAAGTTGCTGAAAGAAAATAATACAGGAATCCCCGATTCGGATGGTGCCGTCTACCCACCGCCAGTTCTAAAAAATAGTTTTACCAATTGAGCTGGTTTTTTTTTAAATTTAGCTACGGCCAACCACAAACTTGACACTCACAAAAAGTCAGCTCAATTGGTTGAAAGACTGTTGAGAAATGGCGGTGGGTAGATGGCACTAAACACTGCGCAAAGCGGGTATTCCTGTATTATTTTCCTTAAGCAACTTACAGCTAAGACAAAAAAAAAAGCGTGTACGGGAACAAACCTATTAAACCAATCTCATTATGTGGTTATCTTCTATTGACCTTTCTGACGTTTATAACACGCACACTTGCGTAGTCTCATTTTCAAGTGCGAAGTTGGTTATCCTCACTTTTACTCCAGCCAAAAATGTTGGTTTGTTATTGTTATCCTCACTTTTGGACCATCAATACTCGCGCCTGGTACCCCTACAGAATTGCGATTTAAGCTATTCAAACTAACGGGGTTGTACTGTATTTGCGTAGCGCTTAAGGTCATTGTTTACAAAAGCAGTTTAGCCGTATTGAATTGTTGATGCCGATTTGACCTTGAATCGGCATAACGCATTTTACCCTCCCAAGCTACACACAAGTTCTATAACAGGTTATATAACCTTTGTATGGCTGGTTGCAGTTGAAAAAAAGTTTAGTCAACATAATTCCAAGAATTTGTGTTACTTAGGCTTGTTTCACATACAAAAAAGTAGAAGGGTCTGAGCTGGGTGTTCAACACGGATGAGGCTGTCGAGCTGTATGTCGTTTGGAGCGAGGGTGACACGCTTGGCATAGATGACCGACCCGCAGCGACTCACGAAGAGCTACTGATTCCGATCCATAGCATAGCGGTGCAGCTTCTTCCTCCTTTGATGGTTGCTTATGTGGGTTCTGCAGCTCACTGCTTGCAGGTAGACTTTCGTTGTTACTGGAGAACAATTTTCAACGCCACACGCCGAAAGCACTGCTACTGCTGCTACTATTTTCGATGACCGAACACCACCACACAGTGGTGTGGTCGTTGGGAGCGTGTGGTTCTGAGTATGGCGATGAGTGTGTAAAATATTACGCAATTCCAGCCTCCCTATTCGCACGCGCCCGAGGATCGGAGGCGAATGCCACTTCGACTTGTTTCGTCTACTTACTACTCTCTGACGACTGTGCTGGGGAAGCAGCATATGCATGTAGGTATTGGTGGATTTGTTAGTTAATTCGACGCTTTTGGACAATGCTGGACATTTACCAGTTTTTCAATAGCTTCTTGTTGAAAATCAACATTTGAAAGCATTGTTATCGATGCGTAGCCATATTTCTGATGGATTGGTGATAAAATTATTGAAATTGGACCTGGGGCAACTGAGTTATTAACGTTCAAAATCTTTCTGAATTTGTTACAGGTTCCATTTTCGGTTTTCACAAAGTGTACCCCCATATAGAAATCAAAGACCTAGTCCTACGTCAAAAAATATAATAGGGGAGGAGCACCACTGATGACACTTACTAAAATTTGCTCTAGTACATTGGCGTGTACTTCAACAGTTGTTAGTTGAGAGCTTACTAAGCTTGTACCATTTTTGCATAGTGTTGCAAGTACAGGGTGAGGACATTCTATCCATGTTTTTTCTCTCAATGTATAGCTCCAATTTGAAAGATGCTGAAATGAGCACACCTCTACCAATTGAGACCTTGATACATAATAAACAAACGCTTGTAGTTTCGTTTGAATCGGTTCACGTGTATTTCCGTAATGAAGTACAGTAAACTACGAAGTGTGGTAATTAAGGTTAATAAACAAAGAGAATTCCTTGTCCGACTCGTATAGAAGAAACATTGCAAATGCCTTCGCAAATATGCTATGCTATAGAACGGTACCATCAACTCGGAAATTTGGAGGACCGTTCCGGAAGAGGCAGAAAAAGAATTGCGAGGATCCCTCAGAACCGGAACATACTTCGTCTTAGGATTAATCGAGATTCTAGACGGTCTATCCGAAAAATGGCGGAATCATTGAAAATCGACCCAAAGTCAGTACGAACTATTCTATGCAAGGATTTAGGATTGCATTCTTACAAATTTTCGAAGAACCAACCGGCATCGCACGATTTTATTCACCGATGAGAAGATTTTCACTGTTGAGCAATACCACAACCACCAAAACGATCGCCAGCTATTGCCAAAGGGTTCTTTTAACCGTACGAATGTTGCCAGATCCCATCATCCAGCTTCACTCCCTTAATATTTATCGAAAAAGGCGTCAAAATCAACCAATAGTCTACCAGAAGCTGCTGACCGACACAGGTGCACCTTGGGCACGTACGCATTTCGGTAACAACGATTGGACATTTCAACAGGATTGGACTCCATCGCATGGAGCGAAAAAGACGCTGGAGCTTTGTAGCCAACTTTTTCCTAGATATTTGACAAAAGATGAATGGCCTTCAAACGCTCCTGATTTAAATCCATTGGACTATTCCGTCTGGTCTATTCTTGAGTCCAGAGCCTGTACGAAGGCTCACATATCTTTAGATCATCTGAAAGCAAGTTTGACAAAAGTATGGGATGCAATATCTGTGGAACACGTCTATCGTCGATAATTTCCCTAACAGGTTGAAGGCGTGTGTACGAGTCAAAAGAGCACATTTGGAGAAATTGTTGTGAATATCATAAACTATGTTGGTGTACCTACATTTCCCATAAATATGTTACCTGTACAATCATTCTCTATGCCCAGGGAAGTCCTGAAATTACCAGACCGGACCGGGAATCGAACCCAGCCGCCTCCATTTTAGATGTGCCTTTACCGACAGAGTTAAGGGAGACCCCATAGCTGGTGCATATGCCATATCTGGTTCACTCACCCTACCATGTTTTTAGTTGTCTTCTTTGGTTATTTTTACATTTCTGTCGATGTTTCTCGTGCCCGGTCAAGGACAGTATCTGAATAAGATAAATCTTTAACAGCACATTAAAACAAAACATTATCGGAGAAGTAACGTATGCAATGCGAATCCCCCAAACTGTTATCAAGCAAGACATTTTTTTACGATGTGGATGTGGATATTTTTACGGATTTGTGCTCTTTGAAAAAGTAGTATAAAACCAGGTAAGAGACTTCCACGCCGATCAGTGTACTATCAGCGCTTTCTTGGAACCTAGAACGGAGCGCAATGTTCAGACTTTTAGCATTTTTAGTCCTTGCCATAGCGTTTTGCGGGGTAAGTGACATTTGCGATACAGTGTGCAATGTATCTGTGATGATTTTTTGATTTCCCCATTCCGATGTCCGAAGGCAAAATACAGCAAGCCCCAACAGGATGAGCTGGACACTACAGGATATTCGTGCCAACAGGAGCTGAACCTCCCTTTGTCCGTCGACTATCAGCTACGTGCGCAATCGGGAGATGTGACGTCCGATGATCCAATATACAAGGTTCGCATCCGTCGAAATAAACCAATTTTCAATATTTCATAGAAATACGTTGCCTGTTACATGCGCCAACTGGGCATCGTCGATGGTAAGGGCAAGATTAAGCCGCAAAAGTTGGTTAATTTTCTCACCGTAAGACACGATAAGAAGCTGCTGAAGGATGTGGTAGACACTTGTGCCGACACCGTGGAAGGAGAAACCCCCGACGATTTGGCCTTCAATTTCCACGTTTGCTTCTGGACTACGAAGCAGTTTGAAATGTAAAGAGTTATGTTGAAGAATAAATTCCAATGATTCTGTGGGCGACCGCGAAAAAAAAAACGTCCTGTCTGACCTCGCAAGAACAGCCTAACCTTGAACGCGAAAGCAAAACGAGTCTCTTTGAGCGCAAAATTTAAGTTCAGTGGCATAAACGAGGCGCGAAGAGTCAGTGCAAGAAGAAATCTGGATTTATCGGTCTCCGTTGGGCATAATCCTTTAGCATGCATTTACGTTTTCTTGTCGGTTGGGAAGCTGCAAAGAAGAGGATAACAAATGAAGTAAGAATTATTAATGTGCTCATGGTGATTCTTTTCGATTGAAGGTTTATGCGGAGGACGTTCTGAACCGGTCCGTTTTGGCACAGTATAAAAGTGGAAGCTGCCGGTATCAGGATCATCAGACGATAAGATTCCTTCCGACCGGTAACGTGATCCAAGTTTCAGAGTGAATATTTTTCAAGAAAAAAAAATGAAGTGCTTAGTGTTGATTTCGTTGCTGACTGTTGGAGCTCAGGTAAACCTAACTGAAATAATTAACCGAAATGCAAATGGCAACAATCAAGTACCCCTCCACGCAGGCTTTTTTCACCCCGAACCAACAAGAAGTGGCCAAAAAGCTGGCGATAGCCTGTTCGACCGAAATCGGCGAGGGACTGCCGGAGAATGTGGGTGACCGTTTCCGGGAGGGAGATCTCACGCTGACCGACGACAAGAGCAAGTGCTTCATGAAGTGCATCTTCGGTAAGGTGGGCTTCATCGACGATGCCGGCACGGTCAGCAAGGCGAAGCTGGTGGAGAAACTGAGCAAGGGCAACGGTCAGGAGAAGGCGGAGATGTTTGCCGAAAAGTGTAGCATGTTCGAGGGTGACAACGCGTGTGAAAAGGCGCACGGACTGTACGAGTGCTACTTCAAGAACAAGGAAGCTTACTTTTCGTAAGACCTTTGGATCAGTAAAAGGCGGTAGAACGGTATTGACGGGTGCACACATTTTGGAACAATTTAATAAATTTTAATGTTTTGTGAAAAAATGTTGCGCAGTTTACTTAATGGCCTAAATTCAACAGAAAAATGAGAATCGATCACAGGGATAACCACAGATCGCATAAGAATGTACAAACTAGATCGCATTTGCTTTTGCTATAAATTGAATTCCTTTTTGTTCCAATTTGAATAGTAAGTATTGCAAAACTGAGATCACAATGCGACTTTCTCAACTGAACTCTGAAAAGTAATGGTTTCACCACTTAATTGCGTGAAATCGTAAAATGCGATTATTTGTATATTTTTACAAATTACAAAAAAAAACCAAATTTTAGTGAAGTTTCAGTGGTTTAAAGATTCAAACGTTAACACAAACTAATACATCGAAATCTTTCTAAGTGCAGATCTAGAACAACATGTGAAAAGGGCCTATGTGCCACATACAAACAATGCCTTTAAACGTCAATTTCTCAAGGATGAAGACTTATTCAGGCAAACCAATAGCAGCATCTAGGAGAATAAGTTGGCTCTTTCAGATGGTGTAGGAGAGAACAGTCTATAATGCACTCTTGGCCTAAAATGGCCCTGCTTGGGTTTTCTTTGCTTTCCGGTTACTAATTCTGGGATTTTATGTGTTATATCTCAGCGTTGCCAGATATACCGATTTATCGGTATTTAAACCGATTTTCAAACTGTATACCGATGTACAGATAAGGTTTCTCTCTTTCATACTAATTTATACCGATTTTTTTTTTAATAATCAAAATGATTACTGCTCGCCCACGATAAAACTATTATGAGAGGCTTTTATCTTTTTAAAAATTCAAATTTTTGAGCCAGCTTTAAAAATATATTCTACTTTGAAAATGTCTAATGCTTGATACTCTTTCGACTAATGCTTCCATTTTCTCACCTTTTTTGGCTACCAAGGGGTCGAGAAGCAATTGATGGCGCATCCCGGTAATTCCTGGAAATCTGGAAATTCTTTTATTCAGTGAACAAATAAATCCATCAAAATGTTAATTTTTCAACTTCCTGAAATTTTTCTAATCTTCCCTTCGAAGTTTCTTCAAACTTTCCCTACACCCTTAGTTTTTTCTACTGGCTTCCCTTGAAAGATTCTTTCGTCTTCTCCCTTACCTTACCCATCACGCCTTGGTGTCCTCTGCTGTCCGAAGAAGTCGTCTCCACTCTACTCGATCTATGGCCACACGTCGCCAGCGTCGTAGTCTGCGAAGGTTCCATTAGCTTCAGGAAAACTGCAGAAATTTTTCAGAAATAGTTCGGACCTTTGAGTAACTTTAAAGATATGTAAGTGTAAGTTCCGATAAATTAAAGACAGTTTCATTCACTGCTGTTAAAATTCGACAGCCCGGGAATTTCAGCAAAGTCCAGAGAACTCCAGTAAACTTAAGGAAACATCTGAAATATTTTGGAAACTTCACAAGTCCAAAGAACTGCATAGAAATTTAATGGTTTTCAGGACACTTCCATTTGTTTCAGGAGAATTGAGATAACTTTAGGGAAGCTCTGAGAACATCAGGACATATCAATTCATGAAAATTTCTGATCCTTCAAAGGAGTTCGGAGAAGCTCAGGGAATTTCTAAAAACTTCAGCAAGTTCCGAGAGGTTCATGAAAACTTTGTAAACTTCAAAACAGCCCCATCAACTTTTAGGAAAACTGCAAGAACTTTCAAGGAGTTCCAAGGAATTAAGGGATATTCCGAAGTGCAGTTCAGGAATACAATTGTGGGGTTTCAGGGATGTTTCATAAATATCAGGAATATTGCTGAATCATTTGTAAGAAACTTCAGGAAATGTTGCTAACATCGCCCAGAAATCTATATCTTCCAGTTTTTTTTTTCACAACTTCTCCTTGAAGTATCTTGTGACTGTTCTATAAGCCCTCTGGCCTCCGGTTTTTTCCATAAGTTTCTTCCAATGTACCTTAGGAAGTTTCTCCCAACGCCTCCAAAAAGTTTCTTCTACAGGAAGTTCTCTCAGAAGTTTCTTTCGTTCTCTTGAAGTTTCTCCATAAGTCAGGGAATGTAGACTTCTATTGAAAGGTTTTTCTGAGCTTCTTATGACTTCCCCTGGAATTGCCTTCCAATTGCCAAAACTTTTCTGGTTTCCTCTGGGTGTGTTATCTGATTTTTTCCGAAAGTTTCTAAAGTTTTCGCCAGAAGTTTCTCAATATTATTCTCGGAAGATCCTCATCAGATGTTTTTCAGACATTTCTTAGAATGTCCTGCAATCTTCCATCACAAGATCTTCTTTATTCTTTCTCTGGATTTTTTTTTCGGTATCATTAAGAGACTAATTAAAATATTCCCGGAAATTTCTTCTGACTTACTACTTCATTGTTAGCTCAAAAGTTTGAATTTTTGCCTACAAAGAGGCAAAAATATAAAATTTATTAAAATAGTGAATGCCGATAAATACCGATTTTTTAAACTTTTGATACCGATAAGCTTGAAAACATTCTGGCAACGCTGGCTGAACTAGCAATGCAGCTAGTTAAATTCACAAATTGACAATCGGAAATCTATGAAAAACAGTGCGGGACTATTTTAACCCAGTGGTGCGTTTTAAACCATCCTACTCTATTTAGTTTGTGTGGGCTTGTTTTAATTTTTAAGCCCAAACGTAAAGTGGGCGGAAGCGGAACGGAAACGGCAAGCTTGAAAGCTGTCACAAATGACATCAAGATGCCTAACCGAAGTCGATTTGGTTCTAACCAGGGAATCAAGAAAATGCTATCTTCCGATGCTTACCGACGATAAAAATACTAGTTAACGGAATCATGATCAGTGTACAGTAAGATCATGGATTATCATTTGTGTTACACATCATGATCAGCAACAAAAACGATACTCTACTGATATGATAACAATCATTTTGTAATGTATCTCAAAATGTACGAACTTTCTGTCTTCGGGAAAGTTGTTCTAGAGGTCAAATACCTAATAAAGCGGATATTTTTGGAATAGGGATGACACATATATTTTGAAAATCGATGTAGGTCGCCATTTTGAAATCCGTCATCTCGGCCGTTGGTTTCGAAAAAAAAAACTGTCAAATACCATACAATATATGCGTATTTCTGGAACTGTAATAAAGTGTAGATGTAGAAAATTGATTTCAACCGCCATTTTGGAATTCAATTTGGCGGCCTTTGGTTTTAGTTAGAACTGACAAATAAACTAGTCAACATGGCGGCCGACATCACTTTTTGACATTTACACGTCATCCCGGTTTCTAAAATACCCACATTGTAGGGAAAATTTGTTTCTTAAATCAATAGCCGCCATCTTGGATTCCCAAATAGCAGCAGATATTAATTTTCTACATCTGCATGCCATCCCTGTTCCGAAAATACCCACATTGCAGGGTAATCTTGGATTTCCAAAATGGTGGCGGACATCAATTTTCGACAGTTTTTCTTAAATCGATGGCCACCATCTTGGATTTCATAATGGCGGCAAACATCGATTTTCGATCTCTATACGTCATCCTCGTTCCGAAAATTCACATATTATAGGGTATTTGATTAGCCTTGTCTTAAATGGTGAATTTTCAGTGACGACAGCTGATGATGATGATCTGAGATTATCGCTATTTCATATGATCATGATCTGTTACACAAATGATAATCGCATTATCGTTTCCAGAACTGTCCATTGTGATTTATGGATTTGTACGGCAGCCCTACTTACTCGGGTTGCTCCTTAAATGATTGATCAAAATGCGTTAAAAATCTTAAAATGCTCAGTAAATATTTAAAGTACGCTCCCTAAAATAAAGAAAACTGTACATTAAGGGGGTATTCCCGATCTTTTTTTTTCAAAAAATCAAATTTTTTTTTCACGTTTTTTTTGTACTTTAGACTATATACTTTCATCCCCCCAAGCCGTTTTCCGATCAGCGAATTCGGTGTCCAGGCATAGCTGACTAATGGTAAGAACCCACAAATGGTTTTAACTAAAGTCAAAACTTTAAACGCGTTTTTCTCGAAACCACATTTTTTTTATCGGGCGAAGATTTTTCTCAGAAACTATAAGAGATATTGACTTGAATCTTTGCGCATTTTGTTCCTTATTAAATTCTTTGGAGCTTCTCCCACTTTCAGCCAAAAATATTAACATTTAACATTGTTTGAAGCACCTTAAAGCTGCAAAAAAGCGGGCTAAAAATCGCCTGTTTTTTCATATGGCCGCCATTTTGTTAATTTGCAAGATTTTTTGCTGCCAACGGGAGAAGCTCCAGAGAATCTTATGCAGATTATTAATTTCATCACGAAATCTGTTTCAGATGAAGCCCTTCCAGAGAAAAGTCTTCGCCCGTCCAGGCGTTTGCGGCGAACAGGGGTCTGTTTGCCGCCATTTTGTGACGTCAATAATGTCTTTTTTTATGTCGAAAAAAATTTATTTGTAAACTTTAATGTTCAATAAACAAGAATCCCAAAGAGTTAGGCGCATTACTATTCATTTTCCTTGAAAAAAAAATAATTGAAAAACAGGCCGAAAAAAGGCAAAAGATTGGGAATACCCCCTTAAGCATTTCAAAATGCTCCTTGGTATGCACCGCTTTGCAACATTATGAAGTGTAATTGTACCATATATCATCGGAAAAGCTGCTGTAGAAAGGTTAATAAGTACCATGAAATCAGCTGAAATGTTCAGTAAAAATGCACAAATGCACACAATGATTTACTGAACATTTCAGCTGATTTCATGGTACTTATTAACCTTTCTACAGCAGCTTTTCCGATGATATATGGTACAATTACACTTCAAAATGGTGCAAAGCGGTGCATACTAAGGAGCATTTTCAAATGCTTAATGTACAGTTTTCTCTATTTTAGGGAGCGTACTTTAAATATTTACTGAGCATTTTAAGATTTATAACGTATTTTGATCAAACATTTAAGGAGCAAACCGATCTATTTTAAGGAGATTTTTTTTACTTATTAAGGAACATCGTCATTGTTTAATGATTCATTTACCTTTTTACCGATTTGTACTAATCATGAGTGTAACCAAAATGAGAATGCCATTATCTTTATCTGAATCTTTCATTTTGATTCCCTGGTTCTAACTAGTTTTCAATCCAACGAGTAGGCTACTCAGATCGGACTTTTTTGCTGCCGCTGCCATTCTGCTTCCGCTGTCATTGCGCTTGGGTCTTTAAGGTCATTGGCAATAAACCCTTTTCACATATTTTTCTAGGAATAAGGTTTTCTTAAGCGCATTATTTATCACTGGAAAAATCCACTTTACTTATACGGCTAATGCGGTGGAGGGGAATCAGTGCTGGATTCTTAATACGAAGGTAGGGGTATCGGGTAGTTAAAGGTAAAGGGAGAGATATTTGAATTAAAGTATGCTAAGTTGAAGGTTATATATGTAGTATATTTGGAATATACTGATATCAAAAAATCATGCAATCGTTATGACCATTTTTAAAAGCGGCAGTTTTCTGAACACATTTAAGGAACTCCAGAACGGTTATGAGAACCTAGAACATCTGGTATACATGGCAATAAGTTGTGCATTATCCAAATAGACCCTTTGATTCTGTTTGTATATATTTCGATACTACAGAAATTGTCCCAGTCTTGTTTCACTAGTAGAATACATTATCTGAACTCTGATAATCGGCAACGTTTGTGGTTCGAGTCCTGTCGGCAACCTTTTATCTATTTTTTTTAGTTAAAATACACTCCACATTTTGCGGTCTCTAATGTTCTTGCATTGGACTGCAGCTCGGTATATCTCATCATCCGTTCATGCGGTCACCACTACTGTGTTACCTGACTTATAACGAATATACATTGTATACGAGTACCCCGAATACGACGTGTAGTTCACCTAATTTTACATTGCAAAGGCTGTGCAAAATTAGGCGAGTCATACGTTGTATTCGGGTTACTCGTATACAACGTATATTCGTAATAAGTCAGGTAACACAGCAACATCCAGCGATGATGAATCCCTCATTATTGTAAGCAAATCTTACATCGCCCGGTGGACATCATAATCCTTTTTTGTTCGCGGGTCCGAGGGTTTTTCGGCGTGGTTGAATTTTCGGTGTAAGCTGTCCTGATAAACGCAATGGATTAATTTACGATGACAAATTTTATTCGACGAACCGATCTGTTGTGGTGTATTACGCGCCGTTGGCAGCCACGATGGAGGAATATATCGGCGATGGCCGGATGGCGATAGCCGGATGGCGATGGCCGGAAGGCGATGGCCGGAAGGCGATGGCTGGATGGCGATGGCCGGATGGCGATGGCCGGATGGCGATGACCGGATGGCGATGGCCGGATGGCGATGGCCGGATGGCGATGGCTGGATGGCGATGGCCGGATGGCGATGGCCGGATGGCGATGGCCGGATGGTGATGGCCGGATGGCGATGGCCGGATGGCGATGGCCGGATGGCGATGGCCGGATGGCGATGGCCGGATGGCGATGGCCGGATGGCGATGGCCGGATGGCGATGGCCGAATGGCGATGGCCGGATGGCGATGGCCGGATGGCGATGGCCGGATGGCGATGGCCGGATGGCGATGGCCGGATGGCGATGGCCGGATGGCGATGGCCGGATGGCGATGGCCGGATGGCGATGGCCGAATGGCGATGCCTATAGTCTCTCTCGCTCGAACGACCTCTTCCCTCACGATCGACTCTCAGCTTCCACCGTTAACGCCGTAGCTTGTTTCCGTCTCCCACTCCTTTATGAAAAATCTGTGGTGATTCAGTGGACAGTGGCAGTCTCGCCCATGCAGCAAAACATCACCATCATCGCTGTGCTCTACCTAATCGGTTGCTTGAAAAGATACGTTAAGAAGCTATTAAGCTGCACAATATTGACCCTAATCCTACACCACCTGATGCAAATGTTACCAAACGGTAACAGAGTACTGCATATAAATGGTTTGAAAGCTTTTTATCTAACAGAAATAAACGGACTGTGATGATGAATGATGCTGTTTCCCGTCCCGTGGGGAATGGAGTGCCCCAGGGAAGTGTATTATGGAATGTTCATTTGGGAATTGAAATTGTTCAATCTAGAAGGGCAAATTTCATCCTCTGCACTAAATCATTTGGTAAGGTGCCTTCTGTTGTGGCGGTGCACAGTCCAAGTAACAAATCCAGAGCTGCTTGGTTTTATTCGAATTTTATAAAGGTCTTATTGCAGCAACAACAATTCCTAATAGTTGTATGATGGTCATACGCATTATCATATAAAGTAAGTCATATAAAATATTATAAGCTATCTACAAAATCCTTATAAATCATATTATAAAACAAACTGATGCTAATGTAATTTTCATTTATGAAAGGTTTTATGATTGCTTTATAGAGTCCGATAAAGCCAATTTAAATTGTCTTCATTAATTCCAACAATCAATCCCAATATTGGTTGATAAGCAGCCGCAACAAAACTAGTTGGCTATGAAACAATTTTAAAGCAGTAATAAGGGGCTGTTCATAATCTACGTAGACCGATTTTAAGAGGTATTTGACCCCCCTCCCCCCAGCGTAGACATTCGCCCATACATTTTTTTAGAAATTTGTATGGACCCCCCCCCCCCCCTAAAGAGTCTACGTAGTTTATGAACAGCCCCTAAGCACTTAGTTTCAACATTTCTAAATTGTAAAAAACCAGTACCATTTAAACCTTTTCACTTTTGAAAAAGAATCAAGGCATCCGGAACTTTCAAGTGAAATGTATCAACAAAATTGTAAACATGAGCCTGCTTCTGTAAAACAAAGTGCTTCAGCCGGAATCTTCCGCAAGTAGCTGCATCCAAGAGACAAGTTATCCTATGGTTTCTGCGAATGTCACGAAGGCATCTTCAGAGAGTCTAGCATCCCACCGTTTTGAACCAGCTTGCATAAAAAGCTGCTTCAAAACTGCCTTCACAATGCTGGTAAATGCTAAGGATTATGAGGAAAAATATACCGGAAGATTAAACTATTGCTCTAAACAGATCTACAGTCCTGGCCAAATTTGCATTGATGGAGCTTCCATCAATTTTAAACGCTCGCTTATCGGACATCTTGTCTTATTCTTCTTCTTCTCTGGGGTTAGCCGATTTACAACTCACTTAGCGGCTAGTACACCGTATGCAAAATTCATGTAAATTTCTGTGATAAATATCGCACAATTTTTTTAACGCTATATTTAGCGTAATTTAACACGATATTTCATGTACAAAAATAACAGATTTTAAGGAAAGTTCCGAGAGTTTCAAAGAAGTTTTCAAAACTTCAGGAAAATTTCAACAAATGTCAAAAGAAAAATTCAGGGAAGTCTAGAGAACTAAGCAAAGTTCGGAGATCTTTTGAGCAGTTCGAATAACACCAGGAAAGCACGTTAAACATCGAGAAAGTCTAGAATTTTGGCGAAGTTTTAATATGTTGAAGGATTAGTTACGATAATTTCAGGGCAGTTCGAATAACTTAAGAAAAATGTATAGAACTTCATTGAAAATCTAAGAACTAAATTAATTATTTAGTTCTCATTTCAGGAAAGTAGTGGGAAGCTTTACAAAGTTCCGGAAATGTCAGATTACTCCAGAAAAAATATAAAATTTCAGGAAAACTGAACTTCACTGAAGTCCAGAGAACATAAAATACTCCGGATACTTCGAAGAAGTTCAAAAAACGTATGGGAATATCCAATAAAGTTTGATGAACATTAGGAAAATACGGGAGCCGAAGCCGTGAAGTACCGTAGGCTTCAGGGTAATTTCAAAATTTGAGGCAACGTCAGGGAATATCATTGCAGTTCTATTAATTTAACTTCATTCAGTTGCGAATTTTTTTTAGAGGTTCCCAAAATTTTAAGAAATCTAGAGAACTTCTATGATGTTTAACAAAGTTTAGAAATATTTTGAGAACCTCACGGAAGCTCATACATTTTCACGAATGCTAAGGGATTCTTAGGACAGTTCAATTAAATTCAGGGCTGTGCCAAGAGCTTCAGACAAATTTTAAGAATTTTAGAAAAGTTCCCGGTACTTCAGTCATCATCAGAAGACCCCAGGGTAGTTCCAGGGAAATAACAAACAAAAAATGAAGAAGTTTCGAGAAACTGTTTTAAAGCTTCTAGAACTTCCGAGAATTTCAGCAAAATTTCGGGGACTTCAGAGAAGATCCATGATCATTAAGGAAATCGAAGAGATGTACAGGGAAGTACAAAGATTTTAAGAAAAGTTCCGTGAAAATCAGGGTAGTTTTAATAACATTGAATGAACTTCGAGGCAGTTCTATTAACTCCAGGAAAACTGTGGGAACATTGAGAAGAGAATTTCAGATAAATTCACGAAAGTTTAGGCAGTTTGCCTTACTTTTAATATCTGACTGTAGCAAATAACAGTCACTTTTCTGTATGTTGGAGATTAATATTCTCACTTGAAGTATAGACGTTTATTGCCCAATCATCTATAATGCTTCACAATTCTTATTTTTGAACGAAGACAGTGAAACAAGCATGGTGGAGTAGATCACTCATGGTAAGTCACCCAAGTAACAATTTTGTTTTTATGAGGGTTCTGTAGATCATGATTTAGGCTTGTAGAATGCTATAAAACCTCGATAAAACCTGCCATGTTACTTGGGCGGTCCCATAGCACAAATCAGCATGCCAATAAAAAAGGCGTTTTAAGTTTGCTTCCCCCATTGCATCAACCCGTTTCTCTGTTCATCCAAAGTTTTCCTGAACAACACTATTACGGAAATATAGGTGACTACCATTTCAACTGAAAAAAAAAACAGTTTTGTCAAAAACACAAATGGGACCGACTTGCGGTGAGTGGCTTATGAAGGCAAAGGTCTGGGTCAACTCTAATTGGTGATAGTATTCTGCTCCTCAGATATCCATTGCTATCATAAGGAATTGATGGAATTTTATGAATATCACTTTTATCTGTGAGTATTTTTAAGGTTTACTGCGAACTAATTGCAGACGAGTTCTTCCTATACGCCAATGTCATTTCAAGGGAACAAAGTTGTGTGTACATGCATTTAAACATTTCTATGTGAAAATAATGTGCGCTCTTTAAAAGCGGTTCATGTATTTTACGTTGACGGAGCGCACTCATCCAAAAAAATGATGGGTAACCAGCTCTAAATTTATCATAAAGCACTGGATATTATGGCTATGAACCCTATAAACCGTGTTTATTTGAAAAATAGTAGTAATAGTTTTGCAACTATGCCTAACGTGCATCCCAAAATGGTGAGGACCACAGGGGAAAGAGCGTCCAAGGAAATAAGGACAATGAATGGAAACTCGGTTATTGGAATGTCAGAACGTTAAATGAACCTGGACGAGTGGGCCTTCTGGCCCGTGAACTGCAAAAGTTGAATCTGACTGTGGCTGCTATTCAAGAAGTACGGTGGCTTAGATCTGGAGAACGTGAATTCAGGGCTGTAGATCCTATCGCCAACACATCGTTCAAATACCATATCTACTACAGCGGTGGCGATAGAGCAGAACACGGAGTTGGTTTCGTAGTGATTGGGAAACAGATGAAGCGGGTGGAACCGGTTAGCGAGCGCATCTGCGTTTTGAGGATTCGTAGCAAATTCTTCAATTACAGCCTGATCAACATCTACGCACCGACTAACGATAAATCCGATGACGTGAAGGACGCGTTTTATGAAAGCCTGGATAAAACCTATGATGAGTGCCCTAAACACGACGTGAAGATTGTCATCGGAGATGCAAACGCGCAGGTCGGAAGAGAGGAATTCTTTCGCCCAATCATTGGAACGGAGAGCCTTCACCCTGCAACCAATGATAATGGCCTGAAGCTGATAAACTTCGCTGCAGCTCGTGATATGGCCATCAGTAGCACTCACTTTGCACGCAAGGATATCCGAAAGCACACCTGGAGACACCCTAATGGCGAAACTTGCTCCCAGATCGACCACGTGTTGGAGGATGGTCGGCATTTCTCGGATGTCGTAGATGTCAGGACCTTCAGGGGTCCTAATATCGACTCGACTCACTACCTCGTTGTCGCGAAAATTCGAGCGCGTCTATCGACCGTTACGAGTTCGAGAAACCGGAGATCGAAGCGTTTCAACATCCAGCGTTTGACAGTAGATGGTGTTGCTGCAGAGTACCACCAGAAGCTGAATGAGCGGATAGCGGAAATCAACGTGAACGAGAATCTCAACAATCTGTGGGAAGCTGTCCACGGAGCAGTGAGCAAAATAGCACGAGGGGTGATAGGTACAGCTCAGAGGCGCCCCCGGAACGGGTGGTTTATCGAGGAGTGCAAGCGAGTGACAGAGGAGAAGAACGACACCAGAAGCCGGATGTTGGTGTCTGGTACCCGTCAGAACAGAGAGCGGTACAGGGTAGCAAGGTCAGCCGAGAAACGAACCCATCGCAGGAAAAAAAGGCAGTACGAGGAACGCGTTATTGCTGAGGCGCAAGAAAGTATGGAGCAGAATGATACGCGAAGGTTTTACGCAACTATCAATGGCGTGAGGAGTAAGACAGCGCCGTGTCCCGCCATGTGCTATGACCATGAAGGTAATCTGCTGACAGATAAAACGATGGTGGCTGCCAGGTGGAAGGAGTACTTCGAGACGTTGCTGAACGGAGAGAACGAGAGAGCATCTACAAACAGAACACACATCGACGACGATGGTCAAGCTGTGGAACCACCAACGCTAGAAGAGGTGAAAAAGGCGAAACGAGAGCTGAAAAACAGCAAGACTGCGGGGAAGGACGAGCTCCCGGCCGAACTTCTCAAACACGGAAGTGAGCACAAGATGATCCACCGTATACTGCTCAAGATATGGGAGGAGGGAGAATTACCCGCTAGTTGGTTGGATGGTCTCGTTTGTCTTTTCTACAAAAAGGGACACAGACTGGAGTGCGCCAATTACAGAGGAATCACGCTTCTGAATTCGGCGTACAAAATATTATCACATGTTCTGTTCAACAGATTGAGACCGCTTGAGGAATCCTTCGTTGGCGAATACCAGGCTGGTTTTCGTGAGGGTCGATCAACGACGGATCAAATGTTTACCCTGTGTCAAACCCTTGAGAAGTTCCGGGAATACAACTTGCAGACTCATCATCTGTTCATAGATTTCAAGGCAGCGTACGATTCAGTAAAGAGAAACGAGCTATGGCAGATAATGCAAGAAAACGGTTTTCCGACGAAACTAATTAGGCTGATTCGTGCAACGCTGCATGGTTCGAAATCATGTGTACGGGTTGCAGACGAGATTTCGGCCTCGTTCGTGACCTTAGATGGGTTGAAGCAGGGAGATGCTCTTTCGAATGTGCTATTCAACATCGCCCTCGAAGGAGCGATTAGGAGAGCTGGCGTGCAGAGGAACGGTACCATCATCACAAAGTCGCACATGCTCCTTGGTTTTGCGGACGACATCGACATCATCGGAATCGACCGTAGATCAGTGGAAGAGGCGTTCGCGCCTTTTAAGAGGGAGACAGCGAGGATTGGTCTCACGATAAATTCTACCAAAACGAAGTTAAAGGTCGCCGGTAGAAACCGTGGAGCAATAGCGGTGTTGGTAGTGAAGTGGTGCAATATGGCGAAAAATTTGAAGTTGTAGTAGAATTTGTTTATCTTGGTACTTTAGTGACGTGCGATAATGATGTTACCCGCGGGGTGAAAAGGCGTATTGCAGCCGCGAACAGGGCTTTCTACGAAATTCGCGCTGTACAAGACGTTGATTCTGCCAGTAGCCCTTTATGGCCACGAATCGTGGGCATTGAAAGAGGCCGATTGGAGAGCTTTCGGTGTCTTCGAGCGTAAAGTGCTGTAAACAATACTCGGCGGTAAACTGGAAAATGGCATCTGGCGGCGTCGCATGAATCACGAGTTGTAACAAGTATATAACGGCATGGATATTGTGACGCTTATAAAACACGGCAGGCTACAGTGGGCTGGGCATGTGGCACGAATGCCGGAAGAGCGTCAAGCAAAGTCAATATTCAGCAGGAAACCCGGAAGAGGACGTCGGCTTCGTTGTAGGCAACGCACGCATTGGCTTTGTACAGTTGAGGAGGACATTAGGTCCTTGAACGTCCAAGGCGACTGGAAGCGATTGGCTCAGGACCGAGACCAATGGAGACGGTTACTTCGTTCGGCGCAGATTTGAATTCAACGAGTCGTCGCCCATCAAGTACTCAGGTAGGTACGAGGAGATTTATAAGATCAAAATCAGCAATACAGCTGGGCTTAGACGGTTCACGTTAGTTTCCATGATAGGCATTCAAATTCAATCGAATCGACCATGAACCAAACAAGTTGCACAAAGTTGGTCCAAATTAGGGTCTAGTTTCAAATTATTGTTTCATAACAGCCGGAGTCGGAGTTCGAATTAGTACTTTTTCTTGTACTCCGACTCCACAGCCCTGGTTTTTCGAAACTTATCGTCGTCCTCATCGGTGCCGAATTTGAATGTTTACAAAAACAATAACTCGATGATAGATGGTGTGATGTGATGTGGGGCTCAGTGGCGTTATAGTGACCGTATTTGTTTACTGAGCAGAACATCATGGGTATAATCTCAGGCCCCTTCACATCCAAGATTCGTTAATCGCATGATTTGTTAATATGAACACGTCACTCGCATTCAGCGTACCGTTCACCAAAACGAACCCTGCTGCAAACGCTTTTATCCAACATCTCAGTGATTTCTCGTGGAAGTGCTGAGGATTTCTTGACTTCCAACAAAGCGAGTATCTCGTAAACATATTCCTTCCCATTGACCTGCATTTGGACGCGGTCAGCGCTGGTATTGCCTATTCTAAAGTTTGAGATCACCAGTGTTCGAAACTAAGGTAGGGGAAGATCCTGACGATTATGGAAAACCGCCCGAGCCCACCTCTCTGTTCATCACTACATCTCTTCTCTTTGGGACTATCCACGCAGCATCTCAATGAACGCTTGGGTCTACGAGGTAGTCGAACTGACGAGCTCACTTCAGTGCGCAGAAAGTCACGAAAGAGGCCGGAAGGACTGCCGTATTTTATCTGTTTCATGTTAAATTATTAACTGTCATTGTATGTATGTAAATATTTGTAATAAATCCATGTAATTAAAGTACTATTGTGAATTGTAAATATTTAGAAGATAATCACGTACAAGGATATCATTATGACCACTACACCCGAAAACCACGAACCAAAATCATGGCAGGAATGGCACTAATTCAACGTCACCAACATATCAAGGACACCCATAAATCTCATCAGTAGCCCCCTGCAATGTTGGGACTTCGCATACAGTCCCAAGTAACACAAATTCATAGAATTATGTTGAGTAAGCTGCTATACAACCAAAACTAGTCGTACAAAGGTTATATAAACTGTAATAGAACATGTTTGTAGCTTGGGGTCCACCACGCCACCAACAACCAAGTACAGGTCGACGTCCCCGACAACCAGTTTTTACACATTGAGCATGATAGCAAGTCCCAAGCATGTTTTTGTGGTTCTCTGTGTATTAACAGGTGATTTGACAATAACGGAGTAGCAACCGTGGGCGGTCAATCATGCTCATGCTCATTATACTGTCGCGGCCCCATCAACTTCTGTAGATAGTAGAAGCTCAACCTATGATGAAAATTCTAGCAACCACGAAGTCGATAATTTAATATAATGATTTATTTTAAAGCGTAATTTAATGCTAGTCAAGCTGAAACCATAGATGATCACCTAAATATATCGGGCATTCATCACACACATGATCAAATCTCATCACGCCAGATGCGCGTCCCTGCCCAACCAAGCGTGCAAAATTTGTACCCTCCCACTCTCCTCATCCGATCATTGCGGCAGTAATTGGAACGTTTAGCAGCAAACAGGACGGGACCATATACCTTCCGGATGGATTCCCCACAAGAGTTGTCGGAACACATTGGACGAACTGTGTCAAACAACATGTTTGGATGGATGCTTAAGTGAGAAAATCCAAATGGGTCGAGTGAGGTATTCCATAAATGAGAATCAATTAATGTTTCGTTCTTTATGATGCTCACTCACTTTAGGACTTGTGGTTGAATCGATTGTTGGCCAACATGAGGTCGACCACCTCGAAGGTAAAGCTTTGCTGGTTTGATTTTATATTCTATCCATTCCGTCGATGGATGGATGGCTACTGCTGCTGCTGCAGGTCGTCGGGTGTGCGTTGCGTACTTACAGCAGCAGCAGCAGCAGCAGCACTTCTGTAATCGGCTTTGATAGTAATTTTGTGTTATTATTTATTTCCCTTTCGAGCGCGTGATGGCAGCTGACAGAGGTTGGGTAGAGGGCTGACTGTTTTGATGGCTTTTGTGAGGAGGCAGACTTTTGCCGTCACACATACTTTTGGTCCATTGAGAAAATTATCAAAACCTCAGCGTTTGTCTTCTTCTTCGCAGCCAACATCTCCGAGCGCAAGGGATTTGAGAAGCATGGAAGTAAGGGGGAAAATGCCCCCAGCATAACTTCTTTCGACGTCCTCGCTTCCATCCTGCCGCCACTTCTCATGAATAGTGCTGTGGAAAACGCATCGTGTGTAGGTTATTTTAGTTGGCAAAATTGTTGCAATTACAAGCAACTAACTATTGCTCGCCTGGCCCAGTCGGTGATGGATGTCTACGAATCAATGAGAATGTAAGGGGTCAACCGACCACCGATGATGGTGGACCCCATGAATGTTCCAATGTTCCCAAAGCGGTGTGTGGATCATCAAATGGTTCAGCAGCAGCGGTTAACAGCGCTCGTAACAATATAATAAAAACTAGCATTGTATTGAAACATGATTTTTCTATTCACGCCTTGACGTTTCGGCTTGCCGTTTTCGGACATGCAATGATTAAACTTTGTTTGGATGGGTCCGCGCACGGTGTTGAGCTCGCTTTGTTACACAACCCTAGCGCGATTCACCTTTCAACTATACATGTCTGCTGAGCTGAGAATTGCTCAAATTGAGTGATTAATGAATCGCACTGGGTTGGTTTCAGTTTGAATCGCAACAATGCTACGTTTATTATTTAGATTTGGTTAGAGGAAAAAGATGTTGCAATGCAATTTGGCCTTATTTAGCCTAGTAGTTGTATATATGGACTCAAAAGCATCCAACATGAACTCGATAGGATTTATAGGCTAACCACTCGAATCCAGTTGTTGCAAAACATTTCAAAGATAAAATCCAGTCAACGTTGGATTGCATAATCACTTCCACTTTTGCGATTGCATTAGGTCGTGACATGACCAAACCCTAACCACACTATCATACTCAGGTTAGTGAAAGTACTTACTCTTATGCATTAATCAAGCTGACTTTTCCTTTCCCTTCTGTAACCCAAGAAATCAACCTAGCTATCGATTATAGACGCATACATAAATTCACTTTTTGATTGAATATTTTTGCACGTGGTTACGCGAGGGCCTTTAGGCTCCTAGACTTATCCCAGACAGGCGGATTTGACTATCGCCGGTTTCCCTCTCACTTTCGATCTATGCATCACTGACCGTCGTCGTCGTTGCCCTGGCTGCTGCTTGCAGTTGCGCTTCCTGACATAACATGGGGCTAAAACCTGAATATGCACCCTGGCAGTCGCAGTCACTGCCGCTTATCGGTTTTACTGTCGCGTTGTGTTTGGTTGCGCGTTGCACCACTAGCTGCACGGACTTCATACGGAGAAAGTCAGCTGTTGGTTGAATGCCTGTGGGACCTGAATGTGCAGATCTGTAGGAAAGTGTTCCCGCCAAAGTGCGTCAACTTTCGATTTCGTTCGACGACGGGTTGCTCGAAATGATGACGATGATTTATGATTCGCTTGATAGAAATATATTTGATGGATGATTCAATATTTACGGATAATGCTTTGGATGAGGATAAATGTTTTTATTGGTTGATTAAGGATGGATAAAATTTGAAGACGTTCAAAAAATTGAAAGGCTTTCCAATTAGATTAAGCGTTGATTGTGAAATGAGTAATTGTGAATGATTTTCGTAAATACATTATATTATAAGAAATGGATCACACTTGTGAAATGGAAAGAAGTCCGAGGAATGTTGATCTTCATCCCGATCAAGATTTTTTTATTTTCTGAAAGAGGGGCTTGGGGACCTCCGTCCAATCCTTAAAAAATGTGTGGAACTTAAGGTAAAAAAAAAAAACTAGATTGATAGACCCCTACTACCCATAACTGTGCCATGTGAAAAGAAAATCAAGGAAATATGGAATTGATTTAGGATAATGAGCACACTAAGACCAGCACTACCAGAATTTAAATTTGAATTGATATCTATATTTTATCAAACGGCATTGACCGCAAACTCAAACAATTGTATTGGAATATTTAAAACCATTCATTATAAAAAGAATCAGACTTCGAGATTTTAGGGTGTTTGAGAGCTCCTTAAAATACATTTTTCTCCATAAAATCCTATATTGATCCATCGGGGGCTGGAGTGTAGAACCTTTGTTACTCAAGACAATCTCGTTTTTGATATTATCTTGAAAAAATAAGGCTCTAAGTTTTGTTTTTATTTTGTCTAGGTTCCTATTCTAAAATGAATCAAAATTTCTTTAAAATCAATTCCAATGGCTATTTATTATTTGATGATTGTGCTGCAGATTTTTAAACTATTCAATATTCAAACAGCCGAACATGGTTTCCTTCAGCCTGAAATTCCTCAACTGTTGATTTGGACTAAACTGGCAACTTTGTAGACAATTGGCTACCCATGCTGACTTCTGTTCAGATCACCTTACAGTAAATTTTGAAATATCCCAAGAAATAATTTCTAATTCCAACAGCTCTACTTTCAGTTACCATATAGCTGATAGGGAGAATACCAAACATTTATGAAATACAACTTTGATCCAAATATTCCTTTGTAAACCAAAGATGATATTAATAAAGCTCTGAAATCTCTGACTATTTCTGTAGTTAAAGCAAGAGCTGTCTCAGTATCAAAATGCGATGTTAATTTTGATTCAATTATGAACCAACAAATTCAAACTCCTGCACCGCTTAGTAAAATGTCTTCGGATTTCGACCCCGACACTAGCAAAACAAGCTATCAAAATACAGTACCAAACTAAAATGTCATATGATAGGCTCTGTCATACAACACTGTCGCCGAAGACCGTCACGAATGTATGTATTTTAGTTTTTCTCATAATAAGAGCTGCTGATGTTGTGCTTATGTGAATTCTAAAAATAGCAAGCAACGATGTCCTAGTAATAACATTTCTGATCATAAACGGTATAATTTACACCAAATTGAGGAATTAGAACTAAATCACACATGCCATATGATAGTTATTTGATAATTTTCTTTTTGCTCGAATGTCGTTCTACCGTTTGTGTTGTGTAAGAGACGTCAACTGCTAGTATGGGACGCTCTCTAGGCTTCGTGTCCTTAAAAATTATCCGTATTGCATAAACACCATTACAAATAATTACTTTTGGACCAGTTTTGTCAGGGCGGATCCATTCATACCTCGCCGTCGGAAATAGCAATTGGCAATTGGTAATTGCATTAACAGTATATGCCCTGCCAAAGCAAGAAATGATCACTACGCTGCCGTACAAAGTTCTTCCACACTTTCAGCCACCAACCGCAGCAACGACAACCGTAACGCAACAAAAACGCAGGATGATGAGGTACTACTCTACTACCAGAATGTCGGTGGCATAAATACATCTGGAGCAGAGTACAAATTGGCTTGTTCGGTCGCTTGCAACGACATTTATGCCTTTACGGAAACATGGTTAAACAGCAACACACTCTCTAGACAAATATTTGGTTTGGACTAAACTGTCTATCGTACAGACCGTTCTCGAGAAACGAGCCCGAAAAATTTCTGGTGGTAGAGTTCTTCTTGCTGTTCGATCAGTCTTTAAATCTCGGCAGCTCCATCCACCTAGTTGAACTGGTATTGAACAACTGTGGGTGTCCATTAGAGTGATGCAAAATTTGAAATTTTCGCTCCACAATACTTAAACGATTCCAAACCGGATCCTTACTAACCTCTCAAAATTTGAACCCATTTGGTGAGAAACTGAGATGGCACAAACCATTTGAAGTTTGTATGGGAATTACTATGGTAAAACCAAGATTTTTGTTCATGTCTATCTAATAATTCACCATATCGGTCTGCTTTAAAAACTTTTAACTGTGCTTGTAGGAAATTCTCCCAGCTACAACTTTGCTGTAGACCACTTTTTGATTAAATGCAAGGATCGAAAGTTATCAATGGATCAATGCACTGATGTCTTATGATCATACTCAATCAACTGCTCAGCAGGCAACATTGGTGTTTCTGGGGCGTTGAATAGGACACACAAATCATGGCTACTATGTCACACTGCAAAATACAGTGTTGCCTACAGAGCAGCTGCTTGATCATGTCATAAGTTTATTAATCTCTAAAATAATTAATAACTTTTTCCTGTCTCATTTTACATTGAAATAATCTTCAGCAAAGTTGTAGCTGAGAAAATTTTCTATAAGAGTGGCTATCGAACTGCAGCTCAATATGGAAAAAGACGAGAAGGCAATGAACAAAAAGTTGAGATTTCCCATAGTAATTTACATGTAAACTTCAAATGGCTTGTGCGAAGTCGAACCAAATGAGTTGTAACTTTGGGAGGCTAATCAGGACCCGATTTGAAACCATTTAAGCACTGTGGAGCGAAAAAGTCAAATTTTGCATCAGTCTAGTGTCCATATCTCTACAATCGAAAGTGGTTTTCGTCTGTGTGTTATATCTGTTGATTGATCAACATTAAACTCTCT
The DNA here is from genome assembly GCF_037179485.1 of Ochlerotatus camptorhynchus. Taxonomy (NCBI): domain Eukaryota; kingdom Metazoa; phylum Arthropoda; class Insecta; order Diptera; family Culicidae; genus Ochlerotatus; species Ochlerotatus camptorhynchus. The sequence goes on along the minus strand of NW_027040692.1, from coordinate 1,092,674 downwards.
CTTTTGGATAATATCCGAGATGAATGCAAATGACAACATCCTCGTTATTGGTGATTTCAATCTATCATCTATCAAATGGTCCTTGAATGACGCTGGACTCCTCCATCCTCAATCCAGGTGCTCAAACATTACACCTTTGGCAGCAGCTCTTCTGGGCAGCTATAGAGAGGCCAAGGGGTAGGTCACTCCACACACCAATCTTGGGTCATCTTTTTTGTCAGTGTGCTGCAGGTATGCCGATTGTGCCGGTCATAGAGCAAGCTGCGATTGTTTGTAAAATACCCATCCCGGCAACCCGGAATTTCTGACACTTTGAATGCTTTGGTTTGAAATCGCAAGGATAAATTGGATAGAGGATGACGCGGGAACTGGCAGGTGTGTGAAAAGCATCGGTCTATCAGAGGCCGGAAAGAGTGGGAACATTGTTGGAGACCGGCTATAGAGGATGGTGAATATGATTTCTGTAGTTTGTTTTGTGGGAGTTGCAGCATTACTTGAATTAATGGTACAAATGGGGTCTGATTAACTGCCTCTTTCTCTTTATTGAGCCCACTCTAGAACCTACATTTCGTGTTTAAATCTTTAAATGAACCAAGAAGTGAACTGCTGTTCTGATTTCCTCTGGTATATTCAATTAAAGGATGTGCCTGAATATACAGTCAAACAGCGCGTAATGTTGTGAACAACTTCAATGACAGTTGTTCATCAGTGCTCCCATTTTATTTACAACAATCTAATGCCTACGAGATTGTGCCGAAGGTGTATCGATGGATGTGTCAAAGCTGTGCCGAATCTAATTTCGGCACAATGTGCTGAGTGACTTACCCCTTGAGAGAGGCCCTAGTATAATAGAGGAGCGGATTCAAGACAAACTACCTTGGCAACCTATGCCTAGGTGAGTTTTAGCAACCCTGCCTTGAAACACTGGGTCTTGAAAGACTAGAACATAGGCGGACGTTTAGTCAGGCCGTGTTCGCAGCGAAAGTACTAAGTGGTGATATCGACTCTCCAGGAATCTTGGCTGAATTCGAAATCTACGCACCCGAACGAGTTCTTCGGTCGAGGAGTTTCCTGCATCTTGGACCTCGTGCTGCGAACTACAGCTTGCATGACCCAATACGGTTCATGTCTGGGCGTTTCAACGAGTTATACGAGTTTTTCGACTTTAACTGTGCAGCGGAAACCTTTCGTCACCGTATTCAACGCAGACTCCTGAGAAGGACTTCTACCTGATCCACGGACAATTCTATGCCATAGGAGGATAACTTTTTTTTATGTTATAGATCTGATTAATGTTCGTTGTAATTGTATTGTACGTGATTCATGTATTTCGAAAAGATATGGGGTTTTTACGCCTTTTCTAGGATTTTCCCCATCAGGCTGCATATAGACACATTAAGTCCGATGAAGAAAAACAAATTAAATAAATAAATAAATTCAATCAAGATAGGCGCTGCTCGATTGGCTCAAAACCAGCCAGTCCGCTCCTCTCTTATACTAGACCCTCTCTAGACAGCTACAGTACTGCTGCTCTCTTGCAACTAAATAGTGTTTCCAATGAGAATCATAGGTTGCTTGATTTTTGTTTTCTTAGCCGTGAGGTTGCTTCTAGTTGCTCGATGTATGAAGCGCCTGAGCCACTAGTTAAGCGTTTTAGGCATCATCCACCTCTGCAGTTATCATTGAAATTTGAGCCTGGCATTTTCTTTTCGTAACACCATGGATAGCATTTCATATGACTACTAGAAAGCTGACTCGATGGAATGACAGTCTTTTTCAAGAGCATAAGCTGGGGCGAAGAACTGCGTAATCGGGACGTAAATGTTTCCTCGATAATTTTTTTTTTTTTCATTATTAATTTATTTGATAAGGCTCAACCGAATTAACCTTACAGAGCCGAGGATTCTTGTTCACTATACAATACATCTTAAAACTATAGTCAAATGGTACAACACAATAAACATTTTATCTTCCGCTATCCAATAAGCCTTCTCCACCAGAACGGAAGCCGCTTCCAGTGGTTTCATCGCCAACAAGGGTCAGAGCGCTTCCATTGCAGCAAAGGACGCAAAACGTGGTCATCACTCACACACTCATCACGAAACGGTTGCTTTCCAAAGTCGACGACGCATCGACTGAAAAAAACTGCTGATGAAGAACAATGAGGAGGACCACACAATAATGGTTGCTGCCGAGTAAACAGACGATCGCGTGACACATATTGAGAGCGGTCTGCTTCTGTCGACAGCCGAGTGAACACTGACGATTATTTTTACGAATATTGTTGTCTATGCAATCGATCAGTTCGTACCGAAGAAAACTCCAGTCATACCAACTCACCCTCCATGGTCAAGCCCACTTTTTAAACGTCTTAAATCATCTAAACGGGCTGTCTTGAAAAAGTTTTTCAAACTGCGAACTGACGTGTCGAGAAAGAACTACATGCGCATTAACAAGCAGTACAAGCAGCTCAACAAGCTACTCTACCTAGGATGGTATAGCGGATCTATTCAGATCACATTTCTGCAGTGTTTTCGTCAACGAAGAGGTGAGGTTCCCATACGTTCAGCTGTTGAATCTCATCCACCTTTATCTAGAGATGACGTCCAAAGGGCAGGTCTTCGGTCAAAAAATTATTCCAGTTTTTTTGTAGGCCCTGAATTCCATTTGTGAAGATTAAAAACTATAGGAAGCTTCAATTCTGGAATCTTCCCTGATGGCTTGAAGAATTCTTTCGTTTTCCTTGTCTTCAAAAAAGGCGATAAACAGTCAGTTTCGAGGTATTGAGGCTTTATGCGCAGTTTCAAAACTTTTTGAGCTAATAGTTTAGGATTATTTTCTACACTCTTGCTCCAGTTATGCTGCCTCCAAACAGCGAACTTGAAAAGGCGGACAAGTTGATGCTATCTAAACGGACCTCTCTGCTGCGTTTGATCAAATGTACCACAAGATTGCTGTTGCCAAATTAGAGCGATTAGGCTTCCATGGTCCCCTTCTTAATTGACTTCGTTCTTACCTCACCGGTCGTCAAATATCAGTGAAAATAGGTGACCGTATTTGTCAGTCGTTTCCGGTTTCTTCTGGTGTACCCCAAGGTAGTCATTTTGGACCGTTAGTATATCTGCTGTATTTCAATGACACTTTTCAATTAGGTGTCCGAAGCCATCTAATGCGGATGATTTTGAACTGTATTTTGTCGTAAAGGATCGTAGTGATTCAGTGTTCCTTCAACAACAGCTGAACGTGTTTGCTACTTGGTGTCACAAGAATAGTATGGTATTGAATACTTCCAAATGTTTCATCATCATCATACAGCCTTCATGGTCAGACATGGTCGGGAGACTACAGTCAAAGACTTAGGAGCTACGTTAGATTGTCAACTAACCTTCAAAGAGCATGCGTCATATGTCGCCAGTAAAGCATCTTCTCAGCTTGACTTTATTTTTTGCTTTGCTAAGGATTCCAGAGAAATTTCATGCTTGACAACGCTATATTGCTCACTAGTTCATTAGGCACTGGAATACTGTTCAGTAGTTTGGGCGCCGTTTTACACCAATGCCACGAATCGACTTGAGTCTATTCAGATGAGATTGGTTCGCTTTGCTCTTCGTTGGCTACCCTGGAGAGACCGTGTAATCCTTCCTAATTATGAAAGTCGATGTACCTTGTGTTTGCCGTGACGACGCTAAGGCTGTCTTCATCGCTGATCTCCTGCGTTTGGACATTGACTGTAGTCCACTTCTGCAACAGCTTAACATTAACATAAGACGAGTCAATTTGCGAACCCACTCTTTATTTACTATCCCGACTTCTCGCACAAACTATGGTGCAAACGAATCAATTACTAGCATGTGTAAAATTTTGAATAGATGTTATAATGTTTTGACTTCAATGTTTCCTTAAATATTTATTCTATAATGGTTTATCATCCTGGTTCAGTAAATATGAATGTTTCCTGAATTAGTTAAAGTATATATGTATCTATAGGATTTTATGTTATCTGTTGATACGAAAATAAGATAATTCCGTCCACTTGAGGAGGGGCAAGGTTGGTGGGTTTTTCCCTCTCAAATAAATAAATTATAATGGACGACGGTCTTCAGCTCTTGATCCGCCTGAAAAATATCCGTAGGAGGCAATATCAAAGAACATTATTGCCTGTTGTAGCTAACGTCTTCGATCAAGCATATCGAGGTCAAGCAGATCGGGATACGCTGGAAGGTTCAAAAGATCACGCCACGGTAGGTTCCTGAGCTCAAGCCGTATGAACCTTTTTTGCACACGCTCGATTCATAGGTTCCATGTTACGTCTTTTGGAGCCCATGCAACTGAAGCATTTTCTAGGATCAGCCATACGAGTGAACAATAAAATACTTTAAACAGTGTGGATCCGTGAAATCCTTGGAAATCTTAGAGATGAAGCCAAGTTGGCGATTAGCCTTGGACCTTGGAAATAATCGACGTATAATGGGAATGAAAGGATAGCTTCGAGTCCAATATGACACCAAGATCCGTCACTTGATCCACTCTGCTAAGAACAGTATCATCGATGTGGTATTCAAAAATTATCGGGTCCAATGCGATGGTATATTATTATGATACTGATAAGGCGAATCCTGGGAAAGCATCATCCTCGTCGTTAGAGAAACCTCTGAAATCCGACGATCAGTTGATCATCGCTACTTGAATCACTGAGAGTATTTTCCGAGTCTTCGTATTCTGATTCCGCCATTTCATTGAACAATCTTGTCGTGGCTGTTTTAAACTCGCTTCAGTTATTAGCCACCTCTTGCCAATAATCTGTCGATCGATAGCTTCCTTCTACATCGTGCCTTGCGCTGGTGTTCCATGTGAAGCATGATCTTCCAATTTTCTTCTTTTTCGGGATCCCATACTAATTTTCTGATAATCTGTTATGATGGTTCTGTTTTTATGAAAATAAAATGTTGTCTTCTTCAAAACTCCATCGTCTTGATCTAAAGAAAAGAAAATCGCCACTCGATCAAGCCAAATTCAAAGGTTTAAAATGTAACCAAATGCTATCAAAAATATAATATGCAGCCATTATACTCTATTATGTAGAAAAACAATTCATCTCTAAATGACACAATTATTTAATTTTAATTAGCAGTCAAATTCCAACAAACTTTTGGTCTGCTACAACATAACTAGCATCACTAGCGTGCATTTTTCAAATTGTAAAGATACAGACAAGCCCTGAGACCTGGTTGCAGTTAAGCAATCCTTAAGGTTATGCTAATGCCCAGGGTCATGACTTGTTCTGTATCTGCATTGAAGGAGATTCTGCTTGCTCCTGGGCATCACGCATAAGTGTCTTGGACAACCAATTTTCAAGTGCCTGCATCACACAAGGAGGTTAAGTTTCTAGGCTATATTTTATGAGTATTTTAGACAGGATTCACTTGCACTTCTGATAGCTTGATCTAGTCATACGATAGCTTTATCTAGCCGTATGACTGTCTAATGGCTGTGTCCTGCAACTATGAATGGTATCCTTTACATACATACATAAAAAGCAGCGCGGGTGCACACTATTTCTAAACAACCCAAATTTGAGTAGGATCTACTCATATCCATCAAAAGTAGGGCTACCCAAAATTGAGTAAACAATGTTGGGACTTTAAGTTACACCGTCACTAAATTTGGATCCGTCTTGTTTTTGAAATATTCTTCAATCATTATCATTAGTATACACATACATTCACACACAAGCCATCCGAAAATTTAAAGCAAGTATTTCATGATTTTACATCGTATATTTTCTGGGTAAAACAGTTCAAATCATACAAAACATTTATGATGCAAGAAAATGTTGTACATCGGTCATGCTTGGCATACACAGTTTTCTTAACGAACTGCTCATTTGCTAATAACTTTGCACACAGTTGACAAAACATAGTTCTATTTGAAGCAGTAGGTAGAATAAAGTTTAAGCTTGTTATAGGTACGTAAGAAAAAGAAGATTTTAATTCTAGTAATCTGGTAATATTTGTTTTTGCGTTGTAAAAATCAAGTGAGAAATGCTCGCTGCACATCTCGGACTTCAAGCATAAAAATTCATTGGTGTTGATTCAAATGTTAAGATTTACCTACTCTTTGCATATCTATAGTAAGCTATGATCCTAATCTATCAATTACTTTGAAGAAAAATAAATTTCAACAAATTAGCAGTTGGTGTGTACAACTGTGCATGCCAAGCATGTCATCGGTACTTGTCGGAATCATGAAAAACAAAACTCGCATCCATGACTACATTTACCATCTCATTTTGTCCCAGTTTTCAGCATCCGTACACTCAAGAATTTCAATTACCAAATGAATGATTATCATTCTGCAAACGTAGCTCGACCGCATACATACCGGCACAGAAACCCATTGTCGGTCAATATTTTCCTAACCTGATTTCTTAGCGCGAAATGCTCCAGCGAACAAAGCGTTCACTCCGGATCGCCAGCCCAGAGATCCAAATAAACATAAACACCGCAGCCCAGTCAGCCAGCCAGTCAGTCAGTCAATGGTCTAAGACTGTAACAAATCGTTTACACTACTGCGCTGCATGCATTAAGCCCCAGCAACTGTAGCACTGCATTTTCAAATCCACCCCCACACAACACCCCACTACATACACCGTTAGCTGTCGGATCAGCTGGGCTCTATAGCCCTCGTTGACGGTCTTTTAAATATGAGCGCGGCATATGCTTATAACAAAATTGTTTATGTTTATGCGCGCATAAATATTAATAACCACTTGGAAGTGCCTAGCATCGAGGGCTTGAAAAAAAAAAAGATACGGCATTATACCTACTTGTGGCACCTGTGTTAGATAAATGGAGTCGTTTAGAGTGCGTTAAGGGTACACTCATAAATTAATTTGAGAGACAATAAACTCGCACTTGCCCCGTTTGCTCGGGCTCGTTCAGAATCTGGAGGTATACCTTAGGTGACACGTGACTGAAACCGAAGAAAATACTCGGAATAGATTGTTTTTTGTCAACGAGATAAAGCTGCATTCTTTGGAAGGAATTCCACTTTGGCCTACTTTCCGGACAGTGACATTTTGTTGCTGTTTGGCGTCTACAATCCGGAGGATTAATAGGCAGAGCCGCCATTCGCTGTTGTTGCATTTTGTGGTGCATTTTATGGTGCTGAAAGAGTTCAGGTAGTTCATCGCTACTCGGACGTAGGTGAGCCTTTTGTCCTATTTATTGTGTTTCCTTGTTCTAGAGAGAAGTAAACCGGAAGATGAAGATAAACGGCCGTCTAGACTGTTTTGTCTCAGTTAGGAACTGAGTTGTCAACTAAGGTGCTTCAGATCGGTATTAAGCAGTGAAATATTCGAAATTTTTCGAGGTCGTTGGGAATTTATTTAACTTGTATCGAGGTCCAACAGGGTGTCGACTGAATGATGAGAAATAAATTCCCTGATATTCCATGATTTTCCAGTCGGTTTTCACCTCTCCGTGACACTTATGAGGGGTCGTAAGGGTGACCAGTTCCAAAAACATCAGTAGAAATGCAGGAACTTTAAAGAACTTGCTGGAAATTCAGGGAAGCCTTGAAATAACCAGCAAAGCTCAGATATTTGTATGCACGGTCCGCTGAAAGTCCAGATTGTTGGGAAAGTTTTAATTTCTTTAAGGATAAGATCCGAGAACTTTAGGGCAGTTCCATGAACATCAATTAAATTTTGGTTACATACAGAACCGGACAAAAATATGGAACGATGTATGTTATCTCCCTCCGAAGAAGTTTAATTCGCGGTAACTTTTCAGGATGAGCATCAAAACTTTTTGTATGTTTGGCTTCTGGCTGATCAACAAACTATTCAAGGTATATTGGTATGATTTTAGGATTGTTTTGACACTGTTTGTCCGATGCTGTAGATGAAGATCAGACAACTTCAGGGCAGTTCCATTAACTTTGAGAAAATTGAATGCACTGTTCAAACGTTCCAAGACTTTCAGTAAGTCCAGAAAACATCAGGTTTGTGTTAAGATGTTTACGAACTAGTATGAAGTTCTGTGGACTTCAGAGCATATCAGAATTTTTTAAAGAAACTTTAAAGAAGTTACGACAAATTAAGAGCTTCAGGGCCGTTTCATTACTTTCTGAAAATTTGCAGGGACACTACAGATTAGAGATGGGCGATCCGTTCCCGAGCTGTTCTATAGACCCGCTTATCTAAAAGGAGCTGATAACCCGCGGTTCATTTTTAGGAACCGCAGCTCATCAGCTCACTGGTATCACAAGTCTAAACCATTCAATCCATCACTCATAGCGGAACTTATCAAAAATGACATGAAAGCAAACTTCCAAGCGGTTGTTTGGGAGAGAAAGAAACATCTAGAGTAACATTTGAAATGGGCATATGTCCAAAACGTAAACAAATCGGGTTTTGATACCATTCTTTAGCACCGCTTGATAGCCACTAATCGTGTTGGAAAATTCCGCATAATCATTTTCATTTTCATTTTGCAGCGTTTGGTGGGGCAATGGGAGCGCAAGTCAATCCAAAGCCGAGGATAAAGGACGGGTAATGGCTGAATAGTCTATGCGGACCACTTGAACGCCATGGGAAAAGGAAGGGATTGAAGAGGCCGGTTATTGGGAGGTTTTGAGGAAATGACACATAGTGATGCTAAATGTACAGAAACCGAAAATCCATCTCCCATTGATTCATCCTTTCACATATATACCAAATTGATATTTTAAAGCAATAATCAAAATAAACAGACATTACATGAAAAGGCTAGTTGCCAGGTGCTTTAAAGGCTAGTTGCCTCCCTAAGCGGACCCTCCGCATCCTAACTCTTCTGTTAATTCACTTAATGCTACTAGGCTGTCTAAATTTTCTTATTTAAGTTCGTTTGATGATTAAGATATCTCTAGCCTAATTTAATAAATAATTGAAATCTCTAATCTACCTACCATGCTTTATTAAGTACCTGTACTTGTGAATGTAATCTAAAATTTAACGTGTTTCAAGTTGTTTTTGACTTTGACCTATATTTAATATAGGGGAAAGGCTGGCTTCGGCAGCACCCCAACCTACCATCGCCAGGGGGTAAACAACGTCCCTGAGAGCTCAATTTTGGCATGTGGATACATTATGTTTCAGAGCAACTATTGACCAAATTTGAGTGCTCCAGGACCCTGTTCACCCCCCCCCCCCCACCCGACGATAACAAGCTAAGGTATTGCCGAAGACAACCTTTCCCCTACATTGACACCTTCAAGTGACTAAAATGCTTCACTTTGAAGTTAGTTTCCTAGCTGATTTTTAAATTACATAGGGTATATGCTCCAACTATGCTCACACGCTTCCACTATGTCGCACCACAAAAATACGTATGGGTATGTCACAATAGAAGCACGCCACAGTGGAAATCCCGAGCCATAGTTCAAACACTTATCCCAAATCAAAATGAAGCATATATAAGATTAGTTGCAATACCATGTACAAAAATGGTATTTAACATTGTTCCCTGAGTAATACCTCAATGAAAACAACAACGAAAGCTTGTCACGCAAGTAGAAGGAGCACTGTTGGGCACTTTCTGAAATATTTCAATAGTATAATTCCCTTGCAAACCCAAATAAATCTATCTGCGTAAAAAATAAAATAAAATAAGAGTGATTTGCGGCAAAACCCGCCAGTATCGCACCCAACGTCAGTGCCTATACGTAAGCGTACTACAACGCGGCTTTCAAATAAAGGAGTAACAAGTGTGATACTATCACTTCAGGCTAGAACTTTGGTTCTCTTATGCAATGGTTCATCAGAGAGGGGAAGCTCAGTAATCCTCATCCCATGCTCATGACGGCATGAGCCAACGATGCCGGACCTAAACCAACCGTCTCCAACGCTCCACTATGAAGCATAAGATTAGGCCCGCCCACCAACGTCCAGGTTAAAAACTAGCCAAGGGGAGGGTGTTGGAAAATTCCGCATAATCGAGAAAAATCATTAAAAATAGCTCGATTTTCGAAACGGCCGATCAACGAAATTTTTCGATTCATTAATAGGCCCGCACGCTAAAACGGCCAACCATTCATTTATTTCATTTCATTGATAAGCCTAGTGACGTAAAAGGGCCGATGATTGAAAATTTTCAAACCAAAGCTAGGCCCTACTGGTTCAGGCAGGGCCGATGATTTGTTTTGAATTTATTTGACGTTGTGAAAAGGCTTAGCAATGGGCGTACCATTCGTGTTGACAAGCACAACGGCTTAACAAAAAGGGCCTATCCATTGAAAGATTCACAAATAGGCTTATTAATTTATGATATTAAATTGTTATCGTTTTCCATATATTTTTGAAAGCTTCTCGCATGTTTTGGAGGTTGTATTCTGATGGTGTATTATTATTGTTATTGTGAACAATAAAAATGCCTAAAATACTTCAATTTTCTTTAATATGAATTGAATAGTGGCGGAAAAATTTAAAAAATCATTTTCTGGTTTGTTTACGTTTTGGACATAGGCCCATTTCAAATATTACTCTAGATATGTTCATGTGCTACACGATATTAATTTTCTACTGGTTATCAAATTTATGAATGTACCCAGCTCTTATTGCTGATGTTATTCCTTTAGCATATGTGCTCTCACCTCTCCTCCCGTCATTCTCTGTGTGGAGCGGAAGATCCGCACAAAAGCAAATAACCCAAAAACGAAATGCAGCTCTCCAGCTTATCAGCTCAGTTCCTGATCCGAATCATCAACTCGAATGATTCACTGGGAGCTGTTTAGGATGACAACTCTCGGACCCATCCAGCACTTCGGATCTTTTTCTTCTCTTTCGGTTCTTCACGATTCAGCTCCGGATCCGGATCTGAGATGATTATCTGGAGCTGATGCCGTCAATAGTGAGAGGAATTCAGCTGGAGAATTAACATCAGAAGTAAAATCTGAATGTAGACTGGATTGCATAGCCTGAGAAAAGGCGTAACATCGTGTGTCACGATGTCAATCATATCATCGCGTGTGACATATGTGTAGCTGTCTCGCATACATTTTTGTTTTACTGTTGGCACATTTTGTACGCATTTTGGTTGACGCGGTGGTTGATCAGTTTTTGGTTAGTAGCGTTGAAAAGTAAAGCCATGTTGTAAGATACGAATTTATTGGTTTAGACTACTTTTACGATTTGATGCAGTTTTAAGCATTAAACCACAAATGAATTTTCCGATTTATAATTTTTGTCATAATTTCTATAATTTCAATGTGAGCTGAAGAGCTGTTCAAAAGAATCGACTCCCTTTAGTGAGCTGGATGGGTTTTATACACTCAGCCATATGAGCTGATTTGCCCACCTCTACTACAGATGTTCCAAGAACAAAGAAGAAGGACGTCCGAAATCATCAAAAAATTTAAGAGATCTTTAAGGAAATAATTCAACTTACGAAGCAGTTTTGAGAACAGCAGGACAATCCCATAAATGTCAGGAACATTGAGGGAACTTTTATTACGGTTTGTTTGGATTTATTTCAGGTAACAATTTGATTATTCAAGAAGTTCTGAGATTGTTATGCAAGATACAAAACTTCAAAGAAGTTCCGAAAACATCGTCGTAATCCCAGAATTAAAAAAAAAACTTTCAGGGAACATTAACATTAACATTTGAAAATTGAAAGAACTTTATAGAAGCTTCGAGGATTGAAAGTAAATTCTGCAAATTTCAGAGAAGTTTCATCAGCAGGCTACTGGAACATAAGGGAACTTTCTAGAACTTCTGGAATTTTTCGGAAACTTCAGGGAAGGTTCGGGAAGTTTCAATAAGTTAGGAGAATTTTTGGGATATCTAGAGAAAATAAAGGTGCCCAAAAAGCTGCACAGGAGTATAGATAACTTTAGGAAAATCGGGGGAAAATTAAAAAAGTTCCAAGAGATTGAGAAAGCTTCGAAATCTTTGTGGCAGTTTCGATAGTTTCAGGAAAGTTCCGAGAACTGTTCGAAATTCCAGACTCATGGGGGAGTTTTGAGATCTGTAAGGGTGAGTTCCGATTGGGCACTTTTTATTAAATTCAGGAAAATTTCTAGAACCTTTTGAAGGAAAAAACTTCATGTATGGGGAAGCTAATATAAGACTCAAGGGATGTTTAAAGATGTTTAAGACAGTTCCACTTATTTCTGGACAGCTACATTAACTTCAAGTAAATTGCAATAGCTTAAAAGTTGTTCCGAGATCCTCAACAAAACTTCGAAAACTTCAGCAAAGTTATGAGAGCTTCGGGAAACTTTCAGAACATTTGCGGGAACAGCAAACTTCAGAGCAGTTTTGAGAACTTAAGGAATATTACGTGATCTTCAGCGACGATCAGAGAACTTCAAGGCAGCTTCAGACAACTACAAACAATTTTAAGATGTTCCGAGACCAGAGAATTTTTGAGGTTTAACGGTGGTTTTATTAACCTAAGAGAACTTTCGAGGACTTCTGGGACGATCAGAAAACATAAGAGCAGTTGCATTAAGGGCAAGATAGTTGCACCACCATAGTCGATCGAACTCCAGACGCAGGCATGGCAAATCATTTACATTCATTTTTTGCATTCATTTACATTCATTTGCCTCTACCTTTTTCCATCTACAGAGTTCCGTTAAATGATATCTGAAACTTTTGTAGGTTTTGATATTAACTACAACTTTTGTCGATAACTCAAATCTGTACCTCTTATGCATGACGAACTAGAGCGGGCAGAACTTGTTACTATTTTTCAGTGAATGTAAAATACATTCACTAAAAAACATAGGTAAGTTCTGTTCTCCCCGGTTTATCATGCATAAGATATACAGATTTGAGTTATTCAGAAAAGTTGTAGCTAATATCAAAACCTTTAAAAACTTCATGGAATTCTGTTGATGAAAAAAGTTAGAGGCAAATGAATGTAAATGAGTGCCCAAAATGATTTGCCATGCCTGTCCAGACGAATCTATAACCGCTCTACCATACTGGCGAAAACGCTCTGATAAGGCAACAAAACCCCACCCTAATATCGTCCCCTGATTCTACGCTTCGACAATGTACCCCTCTAACTTCTGGTAAGCCGCTAGCATGAACCCCAACTCCTACTAGACAAATAAATTAGTGATTTTTTTTTTAAACAATGAACGATGAATTATCGGTGCCGTAAAACTAACGCGATTGAGCTTTCCAATTAAACGAACTAGGTAAAAAAAGAATTGTAGGGACATGCAAGAAGTTTAGAGAATTTCTGAGAGCTGTTAGTAAATACTGGGAACTTCAGTCTAATACATAGAAGCACATTTTTTAAAGAAATTCTGTTTGCAGCATTCAGAATTTTAAGACCGTTCCATTAACCTCAGGAAAAAAACCTGGGAACTTTTAAGAACTTCTGAGGACTTCAGGGAAACTTCTGGAGAGTCAAGAGAGTTTATGAAAGTCCAGTAAATTTCTGGGAAGTCCCGAGAACTTCCGGGAAAAATATCAGGGATGCATCAGGGAGAGCATCGAAAAGTCCAAATAAATTCACAAAAGCTATAAGATCGTTATAGAAGTCACGTGAAGTTCGGGGAAGTTCCAAGATCTTCAGTAAAATTGTGGGATCTTTAAGGTTGGACGACTTTGGGATAAGTTAGATACGTTCCAACCACTATGGGAAAATGACTGGACAATTTTCTCCAGGTGGCTTTTGAAAATCATTCTAAAATTCTGTGTCTCTTAAGGGTTTTGGTATGGAATCTGGCCACTCAAGACTCAACACAAAAACCAGGCTACGGCCTTGGATGTGATATCAATCACATTCGAAAATAATAAATCGCTCGTACAGAAAACCATTACTTAAAGACGAAGAAGCATATTATTATCAAAGAACAACTCAAAAAATCCCATATCAAAACGCAGCTTAGCGTTTGGCTCTCATTTAAAAATAACAGCAATAATGAATGTACAAACATTAAGAGTAATCTCAAAGCACAGCTCATGATAAAAAGAATGGAACATTTTGTGATTCGGTCAAATGACCCATCATTAAAACAATGCCCAAATCAAAACCCAGCTAAGCTTTTCAATCTCATCTGAAAATTAAAGAAATCATGAATGTACAAAGAAAAACAAGATTGTTTGCAAAGAACAGCTCATGAGACAAAGAATGGGAAATTTTGTAGTTGTTCATTTAAATGTTAATTATGCCTATCGTCCATCACCATTATATCTATAGTACCATTCCGATTCAAATTTCGGACAATTCAAATTTCAGACACTTTCATTTTTAATTAAATATTACATCCAGTTAGAAACAAAGTAATAATGTTAGATGATCGTGGAGGGCACTAGTCAAAAAAATTTAAAATTTACAAGACATATGGATCATATTCGACCGAGATAATCAACTTTTAAAAGTGTCCGAAATTCGAGTTTAAGTGTCCGAAATTTGAATCGGCACGGTACATTATGTATATCCTATTTATGTATGCCTAATTTCCATATGCCTAACTTATGTTTGCCTAACGTCGTGTATCCTCTTTAAACATCTCATGTTCAAGCGAAGGTGAACCAGCCCCTGGCTGAAAATCTTGTAAATAACGCAAAATCTTTAAAAAAAATCTCATTCTGGGATCCTAAAAACAATTCTTAGTATGACAATTTAAGAATAATCAGGGGACTGGAAGTCTAAATTATTTTTCTTCTGAATTTCAAGTTCAATTTCCTTGAAACCTTTCACAGCATTTATTTAGAATTTTAATTTCAAACATTCCATGCAACCAATTATGAATTTCATCTATGAAGTTCATCTGGAGGCCGTCTCTCGCTCTTGTAGTCCCTTCATTTTCTGCACAATACTGCAAATTATTTAAAATGTCTATCCTGTATTGTAGTTAACTCTAAAATTCTCACCAAAATTCTCCACTGTTATAAAGTTCGCATTTGAGTTGCCTTGATATTATACTAGTAATTGCATAGAAATGAACCACGGAATTTGTTTCGAAACTCTCTTGATTACATCGGCGCTGTCACCGTCTACGGGACAAGATTCAAATACACACCAAACATTAAAATATGGGAAACCGTTGCGCTTCACAACTGTAATTAGATCTTGAAAAAAAAAACTTTAAATTCCTTGAAACGCTTCCATTTCAAATAACCGCAAATCACTCAATCCAATTTCTCACTACAAAGGTAACTAAATATAAAACCTCATTCAGCAGCTACTTCATCTCCGAGGTGATCGAGTGTTTATTAATCATTTTTTACCTCCATCCCCCAACTCGTTCGATCAGTCACTCTAAAGATTCCCATCCATCAGAGCGAAAGAAGAGCTCTCCAGATGAAAAAAAAAAAAACTAGCTCGTCCGTGCATGAAATTGGATCCCATCCTCACCACATAAGGTAGTCATCAAGTCACGGAAAGCGAGAAGCTCATCTACGGCTGGATGCAGTAATTTCCTCACACAAAAGCTGTTGCTTGTCATATGCTACCACGCACCGTCCTCTGCCCAGTGTCCGTTCGAGTGTTAATTGACAACTTTTAATCGTGCAAAAAAGCGGGCAGCGTCTGACGAGATGCATCCGTACATCCATGGGCGATTCGGGAACAATACCGGAAATTGCTGCTTCGCAAAAGTTAAGTCATCAAACAAAGCTCCCGGCTTCCACAGGATGCCGGCTCGGGAATAATGGTCGATCGTTAAAAGATTTAATATCTTAAACCAAAAAAACCGTGCAAGCAGATTCTGATTTAGGGCCTCTTTATGGCGACTCATGTGGGAACCCAAATATGCGTGTCACACACATCGTTGACATCGGAGCAGCAGATGCGGCTTGGGGTTTTTTTTTTGCTCCGATGACGCGCTGAGTCATTAAACTGACCTCGTGTGTTACGCGGTGGCTGTTTGAAATTCAGGTGACATAATGTTTGATGATGTTGTTTAATTAGACGCACATTATGTGCCGAAAGTGGGCCAACCAAAGAGCACGTTTTGGTGACCAAGTTTCCGAGCAGAGTGCAGCTGAGATGATTCTTTAATGAGGAAACAATTTCCGCCGTGAAAGGTTTACGATTTTTGAAAGCAGCCCTCTATGTAGGTCACGTGTCTGCTGAGGTCGCGTTGAGTTGTCAACAGGAATCAGAACATGGGTGTTTTGCGTTGAATTGTTAAAAGAATTGGCAATGTTCGTGGATGGCTTCGGCGCTTTATCTTTCCTGACCTTATACCCTAAGATTATGTCGTCCTTAAGTAGCATATTGAACGAATATGGAAGTGAAATAATAAAATGGCAATGTCAGATCGATTTAAAATCATTTTTAAATGAGTCTTTGTTAACATATTTGGTTGCTTGTTTGAAGATTGGGGTTGATAAAATACAAATATAACATTACCAGCGATTCGTTCGGAATTCGTCGAAACTCAACTGATCCAGGAGCCTTGGATTACAACAAGAAGCTAAGTCTCCCAAGCAGCATACTTACTTCGAAATATAGGGTATCCCAGAATGTCTAAGCACGACTTTGGAACTAGGGCTAGCAAATGTCATATTAAATTAAAGATCTCACGCGATATTTATAGAGATACTTCTGTCACTATCGTCGCATGAGAAAACGATGATAGAGATTTTCTTCAAAATCTCATCGATTTGTTTTTGTCATGACAGAACGTGACAGTGTTGTGATCATCGTAATTACTAGCTCATTTATTGATATTAATGCTACTTTTACCGAGGAAATCCTAATAGTCTTAAATTCATCTAAATCAGTTATAAATGTTGATGTCAAAACCGCATTGGAATTATTCTCATGATTGCTTGATAATTGGAAAATGACAAGAAAGCTAATGATAGATAGCTTCGACTCGTAATAGTGAGAGGACCTGTTTTCCCACCGTCACATGACGGCGGTGATATTTACCCAAGGGGGGAGGTGGCTGTCAAATACGAACAATCGTCGCCTACCTCGCATAACTGGTTCCAAACGTAAACAAGCCATAAGAAACCTACAGGGTTTGTTTACGTTTGGAACCAATTTTATACAAGAATGATCATTAGGCTGATTTGACAGCACGTCCCACCCCAGTATTTACCAGCTCTGTTTGGAACACCCCTGCTTGTTTCAGATTACGTTTAAACAGCTAATAATGACGTTGAATGATTGTTTACATTTCGACCAATAGTTTCATGTAACGCAAGTCGACAGTTCTTTACATTTCCGTGACAATGCGAAGCATTCCTCCGGAAAAGCGCAAACAGATCGTGCACAAATGATGTACTATCCCCAACATATTTCTGAGTCAATTAGCGGAATTGGAAGGTGTAAGCATCGGAGCCGTTTGAAACGCGATTCGGAAGTATGACAGGACGGATTCCAGGACAAGTAAAAATTTGGATGTAAACCGAACCCTGTTGACCGAAATATGGACCGGAAAATCGTGCAAGCTTTCACTCGCAAGAAAAGTGCTTCAGTTCGAGACGTAGTTAAAAATTAAAGGGTTGTGTCCTAGACACGACCGCAGTATGACCAACAATCAATTCGAAACTAACGATTTTAAATTGGCTCAACACTTGACTAGCCTATTGGTCCCAAGTAAATCGATTAACGTACCCCATTCTAGTCGAAATTCTAGTAGAACACTATGTTTGTTTTGATTCGCTATTAAAGTTTGGCAGATAAAATGAGGGGTTCGTGGATTTTCCTATGTTTCGAGAGGTGCATCGATTAACTTGGGACCGAAGGTAGTACCAGAGCTGAGCCAAAAAGTTGAGCTCGTTTCTTCGGGACCTTTTGGTCTTAGAGTTACCTCTATGGTATGACGTAGAACCACCGACAAACCGACATGAAGCTTGAACTTAACTTTTGCTCAAAAATCTCTAACATGGTAATTTGTATGCTGATTCATTTCGGTTTGTCGGTGGTAGAACCATAGAGGTAACTCTAAGACCAGAAGGTCCCGAAGAAACGAGCTCAACTTTTTGGCTCAGCTCTGGTACTATCTTCGGTCCCAAGCTAATCGATTCACCCCTCGCAACATAGGAAAATCTACTAACCCCTCATTTTATCTGTCAAGGTTTCATAGCGAATCAAAACAAACATTGTGTAGTAGTAGAATTTCGACTAGAATGGGGTACGTTAATCGTTTGCTTGGGACCACTAGGCTAGTCAAGTAGTGAGCCAATTTAAAATCGTTAGTTTCGTATTGATTGTTGGTAGAACCATAGAGGTAACTCTAAGACAAGTAGGTCCCGAAGAAACGTGCTCAACTTTTTGGCTCACCTCTGGTACTATCTTCGGTCCCAAGCTTGTTGAATCACCCCTCGAAACAAAGGTAAAACCAATAACCCCTCATTTTATCTGTCAAACTTTCATAGCGAATCAAAACAAACATTGCGTAGTACTAGAATTTCGACTAGAATAGGGTACGTTAATCGTTTGCTTGGGACCAATAGGCTACTAAGGTGGTGAGCCAATTTAAAATCGTTAGTTTCGTATTGATTGTTGGTAGAACTAAATACGCGAAATTGATGTATGTCATGCATTTTTTTACTATAATACTTTATCTTAAAATTTTCAAGCATTACAATGTTTCGGTTATGGTTCAAAACTCGCAAAAATTCATGTCACTATAATCAGACCACCAATCATCTTACGCATGAGATAATGTATAAAAAATTAATGTAATGGTTAAGAATTGACAGAATTTTCCCTGCATAGCTTTCAATCGCCAGAAAAGTGCGGAAAATCGGTGACTAAAAGTAAATTGGTACGCCCCTCGTGCACCGCTAGCATGCCTCTAGTGTACACTGAGCGAAAACATCCGCCAAATATTGTAAGATTATTGATTCGATGGAGCCCTATAACACTAATCATTCGATATTCGGATGATTATATTTTGCTCTTTCTTACACCTTATCCCATGTGTTTCATATGCGTGTCATCCTGATTTTGGAATATTAGAATAACATTTTAAAATGTTCACTATCTGAAAACCAAACGAAAATTCATAAGTTATATTAATGAAAATACGCTTAAAACTGAACGAAATTTACCTCAGAATTTACATAATTCATATGATGTTTACTGCATGGTAGAAACATTTATAAAGACACTTTATTTTCCTTAAACAATAAAAAATTACACTTAAGAACAATATTGCTAAATATGCTAAACACCACCAGTGAAAGTCCTACGTGTTCATGTTGGAATTTGAACCTACTCGAACGGTTCCCGAGTCCATGGCATGCGCCGTGTTGTAGGTGAGCTGCATAATGGTTTATGGTCAGGTGATGCAAGCGTGTTGTCTCGGAGTTGTCCTCGTGCCCACAGGATACCTGTGCCAGAGAATACTGCTCCTTGTTGGCACGAATCCACTATTTGTTTCGCTGCCGTTTCAGCACTCGTTATAATTCGTTCTCCACCTGCTGGATCTGTTCCACATTGACGTCGATCAGGATATTGATTGGCAAGGTCGGTATATGTCTTCCTGTTGTTTCGTGCCTTGAGAAAATAAAATAAATTAATGTGGGAAGCGGCATTGCTGGTGCTTTTCAAACTTTTTTTTAACTTTTCCTGGTATTTGAAGTGAAAACACTTTCTTTTTTGATCGTTCTGTATGGGAATAAATGAATGCTATAGATCTTTCATAATAACGCGTTGCGAATTTGTTTATTACTTACCTGTTTGGATATAATCGAGGATATAATCAGGTAATACACAAATTAAACAAAGTTGTCAACAATATGTCTGACTAGCATGAAGACTAACAACATTTAACTTTGTAGTTCTACTTCTTATCACACACCCTCACGAAAAATGAATAATTTTCGTTATAGGGTGTTTTGATCTATTTATCTGTTGCGTTTAAGATGAAGTTCTTTAGCTATGGTGTGCATACAAATATCAATCATGAAGGCATATACATATCAAAGCCATTATCATCTGCAAGCAGGATGATTCGCATTTGATTTAAGTAATCTGTGTCGTTTGCTTCTGTTGTCATTCTAAAACGAACCGATGGCATTACAGAGCACTTTGAATGACGATTCATTTGATATTTGGCATGTACTTTCGTTCAGTGTAGGGAATCGAAATTCTTTGACAGTGGTTTGTTTACACTTCTATAGAGAACAACTGGTGTAAGTTTGATCAAAGTAGTCGATCGCGTTCAGAAAAAACGTCAAATGGAACTCGAAAGAAGAAAAAATATTGTGCCCAAACACCTGGAAAATAAGGAGTGATCCGGTTCCAAGCTGTCTAAAGTGCTGAATATGCCGAAAACAACAGTTTGTCGAGTGCTTAAAACCTACAAGGAAACCCTGAGCGTGAAAATGAATAAGTGGACCTACGAAAAAACTGGAACCAGGGATCTTCAGCTGCGCAGCAAGCTGGTGAGGTGCGTTAAATCCAACCCCGGTCTTTCGATCTGAGATGTGGTTAGAAGGTACAACGCCAACAAAAAGCGTGCAAGGCTGTACTTTGTCGATGACGAAACATACGTCAAACTTGATTTTTAGCAGCTTCCCGGTCAAATTTTTTTTTTTTTTTTTTTTTTTTTTTTTTTTTTTTATTATTATTATAGTCACTTTAACACTCTTGGGTCATTCGTGACTTGTCCGGGGGTGAGATTTGAACTCGTGACTTGGCGTGAGAGGTATAGATGTTAACCACTACGCCGGGGTCGCCCCCCGGTCAAAAATTTTACATCGCGACTGGACGTGGGAATGTGCCGGGAAGATTCAAGTTCGAGTTTGCGGACAAGTTCGCGAAGAAGGCCATGATTTGGCAAGCGATTTGCAGTAATGGCCTGAAAACGGAACCATTCGTCACACCCTCGACGATGAAATCCCAAGTTTACATCGGAGAATGCCTGGAAAAGCGTGTATTGCCGTTTATCCACAAGCATAGAGGAAAAGTCATCTTTTGGCCCGATTTGGCCAGCTGCCACTACTTCAAGGTGGTTCTGGAGATGTATGCTGCCACCAAGATCGATTTTGTCCCCAGCTAATGAATCCTACAATTTCGACCAGTCGAAAAATGCTGGGCAATTTCGAAGCAGCGACTTCGACCAAGCGGCGGGGCAATCAAGGACATGCAGCAAATGCGGGCAAAATGGAATAAATTCGCTGATTCCGTGTCCGTTTCCACTGTTCGGGCGCTGATGCGCAATCAAGAGGAAGGTTCGAGATTTCGTTCGAACTGGAGAAATGTAACCACTTACTGTAGTAATGGTGTAACTTTGAAGTTTTAATAAAAGTACTGTAGAGCAACCATTAATGGTCTTTTTAAACTTATTGAATCACGAATTACAGGTCTCTAGACTGAATACTTTCAGCCCATCGATAGTGGAATAGCGTAGAATCCACATTATAAGATTCCCTATTTTCAGCTTTTGTACAGGTTGGAGTGGTTGTTTGAACCATTTAGTTTATCAATTAAATTTATCTGTATAGTAATTATTCACAAGCATTCTTCCAGGTTAATTCAAGAAAAATTCGTTACAAAGCCTATGGTTTGATAAGTTGGTTTGTATGTTATGCTTTCCAAACCGTTTGTGACAACGGAGACAGTGACAACCGATGTTTACGAGCGTGAGTGTTTAAACAAGCATCTGTTACATTTGATCCGTAAACACGACGCCTCAGTACTGTTTTGGCCGGATTTGGCGTCGGTTCATTACTCCAAGGACACGGTAGCCTGGTATTAAGTCAACAATGTCAAATTCGTACCCAAGGAGATGAATCCGCCAAACTGTCCCCAGACCAGGCGAATCGAAACTTTTTGGGCCCTGACCAAAGCATATTTGTGGAAACATTTAAAGGCAGCGGATTCCGAACCTAAGTTTGCGAAAGACTGGATAAAAGTATTGAAAGTTGTTGAAACGGCATCTGTGCTGTAGCTTATGCGTATCGTGAGATCAAAAATCCGCTCCTTAGCTTACGACTGATCGGATCTCGGATTTTATACGTTTAACAGTAAGACAATACTAATAGTAAGAACATGGGTGCGAAATGAAAATCGAATTTTCTGAAAACAGAGTAATGCTATCGTTTTTTTTTTCTAATCGTGCTTAGACATTCTGGGACACTCTATAAGTTGCTGCAACTTGATTGTGACTGGAATAAGTTGCACACAAGTAACCACAATTGTTCAGTGACAAGTGTGTTACAAGGGCTGCCTTTTTCAAAATTTTCCTAAGTACAAAACAGAAATACGTCACAGAACCTTGAAGAAATGTTCCATATCTTGGTTGGTTAAAAATGTTTCTAATCATAGAACTTTCCCTGGATTTAAATACTTCAAATGTAAGCCTTCTATAATATTATTTTTTTCATTTTTCTACATGATTTTTTATATCATTGTAGGATGTAATTGTTAAAATTTATTTATTTATTTCATTAAGCAAAGTAGACTACATACAATGGTTACAATGTTTTACTTACACTACCCGTCATAAGTGATAACTCGCGTGGAAAAGTATTGCAACACTCGTTTGAATATTGCATCACCCCCAAAAAAGTTTAGCATCACCCATGGAAAAGTTTATATTTTCAGTAAAATTTGAACAAAATCACTGTTAAATTATTGTAGTAAACATTCAGAACGCCAGAGTTAGACTATGAAAGTGTTGCAGAAAGTGATGGCTCCCGGTAGAGAAGTTAGATATCACTATGGATAGTACTGAATCATTTCGAGCTAGAAATCATTTCAAATTTATTGATCCTTAGTAGATAAGTTTGAAATCACTATGAAAAATAGTAAACCATTAAATATATATTACCCGCTATAAGAATAATATCGCTTCACTGAGAATCAGACTTCAAGGTCGTAGCGATTTTATACACAAAAGTTTGGTATGATTTGAATTTGAAGTGAATCAGAACTGAAAAGTTTGAAATCACTTGAATTTGATGTGAATCAGAGCTGAAAAGTTTGGAATCACTTGGATTTGATGTGAATCAGAGTGGAAAACTTTACATCGCTTGAAATCGGTGTAAATCAGGACAAAAAAGTAAAGTATCACTTGAATTTCGACTGTTTACATTGTAAATTATTTTCTATCGGTGTCTGCACATTTCTCAAATTTTCCTGATAATTCTGAGGTGTGTTTTCCTTGATTTGTTTTCCGTGCTGAGCACCAGCGCTACCAACATCAGGGAGACGGCTCCTGCAACTGGACCCATCAACTCAAAGTACCGGGGACCAACGAGCTTACTTTCCTTCCAAAGGAAGGCAGATCAGAGATGCTATGCTTCAGAATATACCGGCGGTGCTGACTGGGATTGAACCTAAGCCTAAGGGGGTGAGAGACAATCACGCTTAACACTTCACCACCGAAGCCATTTTCTGAAGTGAGTTCTAACATATCAGATGCAAATAAATTAATATTCTTAAAAATTAAAACATAACAAAACGTGAGTGGTTCGCGCTTGAGTTTGAGATCTCACATCTGTTCGTTCAAAAGTGTTTCCACTTTGATTGAATCTACTTTTGTTTATCTTTTGCTTGCCTGTTGAGGCATTAGTTTTTAAAATTTCTGTGTGGCAGAAAGCTCCATGAATCATTATTTTGTCATTCATGGTTTGATATTCAGGGTGCGTAAAAACTCCTGTTGAAAAATTAGTACCACTCATAGCACATCGGCTTTATCGAATATTAGTTTCTGCTCAACATGCTTAATCATAGGTGCGAAAGCTGATACAGGACTCATGACTCGTTCCAATATTGTTGCGTTACATTTTAAAGGGTTTTCAACACGCCACATCTCGCGTACCATGAACGTCAGTCAGCCGACTGTAGTGCGGGCAATTCAACGTCACAAGCAAACAGGAAACCACTCCAGCAGAGGTCGTTCGGGAAGGCCTGTTGGTTCCGTAAAATGCAAAAACGTCCTATTTTGAAGAACCGTAAATCAATACAAAAGTTGAGAAGGATTCCTACGGAGAAACGTTCAGGTGTCGTAACGTTGCACAAGGCTGGATTATCAACTAGAAATATAGCGGCATAGCTAAACCGTACTCAATGCAGCGTTTTCCGAATTATTAAACTATTTAAGGAAACGGAATCAGTTTTCAATCGCCCGTACAACAGGTAAAAATATTCTTCGAAGTAGTGTTTTTGCTTCTGTTTTATTTCCAAATCTGCATATTGTTACTTTCCATAGTTTGAACCGGCAAAGACGTACTGCAACAATCCAGAAGCTTGAGAATGCAGTAATAACTTCTTCCCGGATGAGGACAGCAACATGGAAGAGGCTAGACAATCATAAGCGAGCGCAGATATTGCAGATGGCTACAATGGGTCAATCCATGCACCGAATCGCTGCTGTGACGATGATCAATGTATCAACAGCATCTAGAATCATTCGCAGCGATGTTGACAAAACATCAACAGTTCACCTCGGCAGACCTCGGAAACAAGGAACTGGATCAAATCCATTAAAACGCACCTCTTCGATGACTCGAAGTTCGTTCGGCTTAAGGCGAAAGGAGTCAAGCATTGCACAGCGTGCAGCGTGCATGGCCCTATATAATGAAGGACTTTCGACACGGCTTGTTGCTAAGAGACTGTGCGTGAGACTGTGCATGAGAACCGAAAGCGATGTGGAAGGTCACGCATTACAACCAGAAGAGAGGACAAATATGTCACCATTTTCAGTAAACGAGAAAGAACACGGACAGCCCCTGATATCCGTGAAGAGTTGAATAGTATGAGAAGCACACCACTATCCGTTCCGACAATGCGACGACGACTCCTTGAAGTAGGGTTGAAAGGCCGTATTGCTGCTAAAAAACCTCTGCTTCGAGAAGTCAATATTATGAAAAGACTGCAATGGGCCAAAGATCACTAGAGCTGGGATACAAACCAGTGGGCGAGAGTACTATTTACAGACGAGTCCAAATTCGACCTATTCGGCAATAAACGGTGAGTGTTTGTTCGCCGTCTTGTCGGTGAAAGAATGAACCCTAGTTGCATAGTACCTACCGTAAACACGGAGGAGGATCGGTGTTAGTTTGGGGTTCATTTGCAAGAAGCGGTGTTGGGGATTTAATTCGAATCAGCAGAATTCTCATACCTCAACATACTGCAGCAAAATGCAATTCCAAGCGGAAAACGGCTTGTTGGACGGCGCTTTATCCTTCAACAAGATAATGACCCCAAACACTCGTCAAAGCTCTGTCGGGGATTTATAAACGAAGAGGAACAAAAAGGAGAATTGGTCAACATGGTTTGGCCAGCACAATCGCCTGATCTAAATCCTATCGAGTTGCTCTGAGATGAGCTGGATCGGGCCACTCGAAAAATTATACCACAAAATCATGAACATCTTTGGGAGGCATTCCCAGCATTACAGCGGTGTTGGCAACAAATAGATGATGATGCTAAAAGAAAATTGATCGAGCGGATGCCCAGGGTGTGCAAGGCGGCCATAAATGTGAATGGAGCATATTTCGAGGAATCTAAAATCTGATTTGTTAAAATAAAAATGGTTGAAACGATCCTAAAGTAAATCTAAGCTGTACAAAAAACTTATATTCTGATTGAATCCGAAATAATTTTTAACTTTTTTAGAATTATTTAGCATTTCGGTATTTCCTAATTTTCTGAAGTGAAGTGGCTTCAAGACTTCTAAAAGTGATTTCAAAGTATCCTGAAAAGTTTTTTTTTTTATTTCGCTTATTCACTTCCAAATCAGTACTTCCCAAAGAAATCTCCATTTTACATATTGGTTTTAAAATCAGTATATTTCACCGTGATTCTTTACTTCTCCCGAGTCATTCAGTGTTTTTCAAATATTTCATCATCAAATTTCATACATTTCTGAAGTGATTATGTACACAACAAATTGAATTTAAAATTTCCTCAACTGATCCAGTGCATAAAAAAGAAATTGGGAAATTGGGAAATTAGGCTCTTATACACACCGATTTAAGTGATTCCAAACTTTTCAGGTCTGATTCACATCCAATTCAAGTGATTTCAAACTTTTCAGGTCTGATTCACATCAAATTCATGTGATTCTAAACTTTTCAGGTCTGATTCACATCCAATTCAAGTGATTTCAAACTTTTCAGCTCTGATTCACATCAAATTCAAGTGATTTCAAACTTTTCAAATCTGATTCACTTCAAATTCAAATCATACCAAACTTTTGTGTATAGAATCGCAACGACTTCACGAGATTCTAAACTTTTCAGGTCTGATTCACATCAAATTCAAGTGATTTCAAACTTTTCAACTCTGATTCACATCAAATTCAAGTGATTTCAAACTTTTCAGCTCTGATTCACATCAAATTCAAGTGATTTCAAACTTTTCAGGTCTGATTCACTTCAAATTCAAATCATACCAAACTTTTGTGTATAGAATCGCAACGACTTCACGAGATTCTAAACTTTTCAGGTCTGATTATCCGTGGAGCGATATTATTCTTATGGCGGGTAAAATACATTTAATGATTTACTAATTTTCATAGTGATTTCAAACTTATCTACTAAGGATCAATAAATTTGAAATGATTTCTAGCTCGAAATGATTCAGTACTATCCATAGTGATATCTAACTTCTCTACCGTGAGCCATCACTTTCTACAAAACTTTCCTAGTCTAATTAAGAGCTTTCTGAATGTTTACCACAATAATTTAACAGTGATACAGTGAATTTGTTCAAATTTTAGTGAAAATATAAACTTTTCTTGGGTGATGCTAAACTTTTTCAGGTGATGCAATATTCAAATGAGTGTTGCAATACTTTTCCACGCGAGTCGTTACTTATCACGGGTAGTGTACATACTATGCATTATTTCTATTATGTTTTAGTCGGGTCTTCTTTCGACATAGTGATGCTAATGATTTCACAGTGTAGATTATACTGTCGCGTCATTAGATTGAAGGGGCCATTTTTTGCGTAATTTGTTCTGTGTGATTTTTCTGAGAATAATTTTTGTGTTCTTAGATGCCGACAGGGTGTGTTGAAGTTTAATTGTGAAAGTATTTCTGATAATTCTATGCGAGTGATTGTAAGTTGATGAACATGCAGCGTGCTTCATATGATGCAAGAGGAAATGCGGTCCAATTCAATTTGCGAAGGGCATATAAAAGGAATTGTTTTTGGACGGATTCTATGCGTTCCTCATGTATGGCAATGTACGGATTCCATACTAGGTTACAGTATTCCAGAATAGGTCTTACGTATGTAATATATAATAATTTAATAGTGTATGGGTCTTGAAAATTATAGCTGAACCCAAGGGGTAGGTCACTCCGCACACCAATCTTGGGTCATCTTTTTTGTCAGTGTGCCGATTGGCCGGTCATAGAGCAAGCTGTAATTGTTTGTAAAATACCCATCCCGGCAACCCGGTATTTCCTTGAATGTTTTGGTTTCAAATCGCAAAAATAAATTGGATTAAGGATGACGCGAAAAGTGACAGGTGTGCGAAATTTCGGAGTTTTGTATTCATAGGGTAATAAAAGTCCTGTGTTTTACTGTTTTATAGTGGCAGACCAGAAACCTAGCTTTTCGTGATGTGAAATGCATCGGTCTATCAGCGGCCGGAAAGAGTTGGAACCGGTGGGGATCATTGTTGGAGATCGACTATAGAGGATGATGAATATATTGATTTAGTTTGTTTTGTGTGATTTGCAGCATTATTTAAATTCAGGGTATTAACTGGGTCCGCTTAACTGCCTCTTTCTCTTGAGCCCAGTCTAGAACCTACATATTGTATTTAGATCTATAAGTAAACTGCTGGTCTGAGTTTCTTTGGTATATTCAATTAGAGGATGCTCCTGAATATACAGTCAAACAGTACGTAATGTTGTGAACAACTTCAATGACAGTTGTCCATCAGTGTTCCCATTTTATTTTCAACAATGCCTACGAGATTGTGCCGAAGGTATGCCGAAGGTGTGCCGGTGAGTGTGCCCAATATGTGCCGAATATAATTTCGGCACAATGTGCAGTTACTTACCCCTTGGCTCAACCTCTTAATGAAGCCCAACATACTATTAGCTTTCGTTATGATTGTATTATAATGTTCAACAAAAGTGAGTTTGGAGTCTAGGATCACACCCAGGTCCCTTACAATTTGACATTTTTCTACTTTTTAATAACCTAAAAATATTTCAAAAAGAGGTGATTCTATTTTTCTGCTAAATACAATTGCGTTGCATTTTTTTACATTGAGTTGGAGTAGACCAAATGTTGAATACTTTGATTTCATTCTGGAATTCTTCTGTGTCGCTAGAATTACTTATTTCCATGAAGAGCTTCATATCGTCTGCATATATAAGAAATTAGGACATGTCGTTTACGTATTAAACAAAAATAATTGGGCCTAAATGAGAACCCTGGGGCACCCCAGCGGTGACCGAAATAGGTTCTCAAAGTTTATTCTGAAAACGAACTATTTGTTTGCGATGCGTTAAGTATGATTGGAGCCAATTCAGAAGTCTAGATTCCATTACTATTTTTTTTTTTTTGCAATTTAAAGAGTAATAATGGTATGTCGATTCGGTCAAATGCTCTACTGAAGTCAGTATCAAGAGCTTCCACGTGCTTGATATTGTCCATTGCGATAAGAATGAAGGTTACAAATTCAAGAAGATTAGAGGTAGCTGAACGACCTTTAACAAAGCCGTGCTGTTTGTTTGTAATTTAAGATTGATTCAAAAAGTTTTGGGATGCAAGAGATAATGGCAAATCCACGATAATTACGTATGTCAGATTTCTTGCCTGATTTGAAAATAGGCACCAAATGAGACGATTTCCAAATTTCAGGGAATTTCCCATTTTTCAGAGACATATTGAAAAGGCGTTCTAAAGGAAGGGTGAGTTGTTCTGAAAGATTCTTCAAGAATACAGGTGCAATTCCGTCACGTCCATATTTTTTAGTGCGTTGAGGACTTCATGTTGACATATTTGATAGACAGATATGTTGTTAGAGACCTCGGAAATGAATGCAAAGAAGTCGCGGTCGCGGTCTTTTTCAGAAAATGTGGTGTATACTTCCTGAAAGAAATTTGCAAAGAGATTGCAGATTTCAGAAGGATTTTCACCTACTTTTCCATCAAAATGCATTTGTGACGGAAAATTATTACTTTTCAATTTCGTTTTTACATAATTGAAAACAGTTCTTAGGACATGATTTGACTTCATTTTCGACTTAACGATTATATTCTTCATGTGCAGTGTTAATGACTGTGTTGAGTTGGTTGCATATGTTATGATAGTGTTGTAAATTTGTGTTATGAATATGCAGTTATTAATAAGTGTTGGAGTGTTCGACTGTGAGGTTTTACAATAAACAGTTTCGGCTTGGCATTTTTTTGGCATTAATTTGTTCTGATTGAGTGATTGCCAGACTGCCAAGCCGAAACTGTTTATTGTTATTAATAAGGATTGATAAATATTTCCCTGAATCTAATGAAAATTCCCCGAGATTCCCTGAGTTTTCCTGATTTTTCAGGTTTTTCCCGGGAGTTGACATTCTATAACTCGATAAAAAAAATGTATGATTCCCTGGAATTCTCAGGAGAAACATCACCTGTTATCCGATTCTCGATTTACAATAAATGTTCAGGAAATGGAAACACAGCTACGATTGACTGATAAATCATCAGATTCTGTGCAGTTGAAGCCTTTTTCAGCCAAAGAACTATGCATGTTTCGAAGAGCCATTTCCAAGAGTGAGAGACGACTGTCGATCATTTTCAGTTCGATTGGTCGTCAACACATTCTGCATGACTTTTTTTTACGATTCTGACTGACAGTTCAATGAAAATGTGTGCAGTTATGAA
The DNA here is from genome assembly GCF_037179485.1 of Ochlerotatus camptorhynchus. Taxonomy (NCBI): domain Eukaryota; kingdom Metazoa; phylum Arthropoda; class Insecta; order Diptera; family Culicidae; genus Ochlerotatus; species Ochlerotatus camptorhynchus. The sequence goes on along the minus strand of NW_027040692.1, from coordinate 1,062,907 downwards.
TAAAACCTTACTGAAACTTCGATCAGAACGAAGTGGCACCATTTCAAAGTATTTTACCTAACAAACTCTGTTGACACAAAAACTCCCCTACGTTCACCATTTACCGCCCGCTAACAACAATAGAAAGTCCCATAAGCCTACAACGATCAAGTCATAACGTAAAATAGGCCCCCATATCTTATCCATTACCAAACATTTTAATTAACTACCGCGTCCACTTACGGCATCTAGCTCCAAATCTGTCGTCAGCTATCTCCCCAAGCAAAGGCTACCGCCCAAAGGGTAAGCGATCATAATATACCCGCCCCGTTATCTGCGCCATCTAATCTGATTTCCAACCATCAAGATACTTACATTCATGCCCGTAACTTTAACTGCTGCGGCTACTGCCTTGGCTTAGAAGCTACTACCGCAATGTTCCATTTGCCAGAGCCCTCAAATGGACCGTCAAACCAGCACACACCGTCTCTCTCTCACTGTTCACGCTTAGGTTGCTGGCTGCTCACTGCGTGAAGAGGGAAAATTTTCCACCTCGTTTATGTTCACCTAGAATTCGCGCACTCGTCAGTAGGGCTTCCTAAAATGATAAAACGAAAAAAAATAAGGTAATTTACGTGAGAAAACATGTGTTTACGTGTCTGTTACACAGTCTGTGTAAATAGTTTCGATTCATGCAATAGTTACAGCATCTTACTATATTCAACCATCCGTCAGAGTTCCCGCAAACAAGAAAACCTAATCTTCGACTCTGTCTGTCTAGACGTTCGCTGGCTGTCGATTCGAACGCGAAAGCTAAGGACGGAATTGATAGTGCAACTAAATAGTTGATCGCAAATAGTCAAACGACACAGTTTATGCATCTGCATCAGTATGCGGTGTATGTTGCAGTGCAGGTCATCGAACAGAAAATGTGGCTGCATGTGAATTTGTTACGTAACTCTCGTAATGGTGCAAATTGCAGCTAACAGAGATCTCGAGTGCACTCACGCGAATGTGGGTTGCTGCCGCCACCGACAACGAACGATTACCGATATACCGGGTGAGTGAGCGAGCAGCCGGTTTCGCTTTAAATTTGTATCGCTCCTTGCTTGCTATTGGCATATTTCAGCCAGGAATGCGAGACCTGGTGGCGTTGCGATTGGAATTCTAGGATTTGAGCTATTTTCTTCCCAAGCTATGCAATGTAGAACCCAAAAGGTGGATTTCGTAAAGAACGTTTAATGTGTGCACGACATTTACTGCTTACTCGAACTGTAATCCCTTCAATAATAGGGCTTCGATCGGTCCGTACCTTACTGACAGCAACTGTTAAGCTATTGCCACATTACAGTTAAGACATGCACTTCCTACGCGACGATTTTAATGACCATTCTTACAACCCAGGCAAATCAGATGACAAATTACCCAAAACACGGTCCGTTGGCATTCACCGGTTCGAACGGACCATTCTCCATTTACCAACCATATTTACTACCGAAAACCCATTGGCAAGAGAAAAAAAAAAGGTTCAGTGCAACAAATGCTGCCACAACCGGTTTCCATTCCATTAAAATTATTATCCAACCATTTGCGACATATTCTCCGCATCGTCAAAACGCATTCCAAACGAGAACTATGAACGTGTACGACCGACCAACGGACCGACGACTTATGGACAACCCGTGATAGGGGAAAATCTCATTACCTGCCGTCGGTCGGTAATGTTCCACGGATTTCTTTCGAACTCCTCCGAAGCAAACGAGAAGCGGATGCATATGCCACTTATTTTCCATTAACTAGTTAAACCCTATAAATTACTGCTTAATAATTTCATCAACTCATCGGGAGTGCTGAACGCAGTTTTGACAGAGTGGTACCGGTTCCCGAATCAAGGTCCTCAAACAACAAAAGTGGACGAAAGTCAAAGAACCACCCCAAGTCATAAATTCTGCAAACCTTTCACCGAGCACTGCTGAGTCACCCGTCAATCCCGTGAAGGTGTGTATGTGTGTAAGCAACTGCTGTCTCATTAAACCGCGGGATCTGTCTGGTCATTGCAGCACCGCACCGTCGCGACGTGGAGCATCACTGGAGATAATATGATCGGTCGCGCGTGCACCTACCACATCGATCCTTCCACACGTCCCGCACCGGTTTCCGACACAAGGAACTGCTGTCTTCATCAGCGTTACTCCCAAGAAGCGCGGCAAATTCAACTATTACAGACCACGACGGGCTTGTTGTCGGAAGTAATGGTGGGCTATTTGCATAATGTGCCGACTTAAAATAATATTTGCGCGCTATCACAACAAGATGCAGCTGAGACCAGAAGTTATCGATGCTGGCTGCCGGCGATGATATGCATACTTGGTGATGATAGTTTCCGAAACAACCTGTATGCACGTCTCACGACAGATACGTATCGGGAAAGACGGTGCTTAATTTGCAACCGACTAACGAGTTGCGATGAATGAAAGTCGGCACTACAAGACGAAAAGTGATTAGTGAAATTGTAGAGTGCAGCATCGAAATTACAAGGCAAATTGGCTGCCGAACATGAGGAAGGAAGCGATTCAAATTTGCTTGTTTGCTGCTGCGGTGAACATTCTGCGAGATAGCTACATAGTTGTAAAGAAGATTTATCAATTTAGGCAGCGAAATTGGTAGATTCCAAGCATTCAGCACTTCATTGTAGTCTTCGTGTTTGACTTATTACGTTCCTACTGGTAGTAATGCCTGCTCACTGCTTAGTTTGTCACATTTTCACAGTTGTTAATTAATGGTACCGTAGTAAATTTTATCCGCGGAAAAAAAACTCGGTCTAGTGTGCCTAAATATACTTATACCGACAACGAAGCAGTCTTCAGAGTGGCAACTGCATTTATGAAATGAAATTCCAGTTTTTTTCCGGGACCTCAACATATCTTCCCCGGATTCATAAATAGCTAAAAATGTTTGAAAAAGGAATACTGGCATGATAGGCAATTTTTGTCACTGAAAAAAAAAACAAGTTCCGTCATATTGTTTTAAATGCAGAAAACCAGAGAAAAACCAAAACTCTATTAACCTCTATTTAACACACAACATAAATTTTCAGAATTTTGACAATCTAGATCTAGATCGCTACAAATTGTCAAATTATGCTCCATAACTAAGCTAGTTTTATTAAGTCTCAGAATTTCTAAATCTATCTAAGCTACATATAAACTATTAAAATAACACTAGATTGATAGATAGAGCTTAAAAAATCTTTTCGAAAACAATAAGATCTACGCTCAATTGTATATCAGACTGAAATTTTGTTGCATGACAAAATTATTAAGATTATGAGTCTACCTACATGAGTACCTGATGGGCGACGACTCGTTGAATTCAAATCTGCGCCGAACGAAGTAACCGTCTCCATTGGTCTCGGTCCTGAGCCAATCGCTTCCAGTCGCCTTGGACGTTCAAAGACCTAATGTCCTCCTCAACTGCACAAAGCCAACGCGTGCTTTGGCTCCAGGTTCCCTGCTGAATAATGACTTCGCTTGATGCTCTTCCGGCATTCGTGCCACATGCCCAGTCCACTGTAGCCTGCCGTGTTTTATAAGCTTCACAATATCCATGCCGTTATATACTTGGTACAACTCGTGATTCATGCGACGCCGCCAGATGCCATTTTCCAGTTTATCGCCGAGTATTGTTCGCAACACTTTACGCTCGAAGACACCGAAAGATCTCCGATCGGCCTCTTTCAATGCCCACGATTCGTGGTCATAAAGGGCTACCGGCAAAATCAACGTCTTGTACAGCGCGAATTTCGTTTTCGTACGCAAGCTGCGGAACTTCAGCTGGCAACGCAACCCGTAGAAAGCCCTGTTCGCGGCTGCAATACGCCTTTTCACCTCGCGGGTAACATCATTATCGCACGTCACTAAAGTACCAAGATAAACAAATTCGTCCATAACTTCAAATTTTTCGCCATCTAGCACCACTTCACTACCAACACCACTATTGCTTCACGCTTTCTACCGGTGACCATGTACTTCGTTTTGGTAGAATTTATCGTGAGACCAATCCTCGCTGTCTCCCTCTTAAAGGGCGCGAACGCCTCTTCCACTGCTATACGGTCGATTCCGATGATGTCGATGTCGTCCGCAAAACCAAGGAGCATGTGCGACTTTGTGATGATGGTACCGTTCCTCTGCACGCCAGCTCTCCTAATCGCTCCTTCGAGGGCGATGTTGAATAGCAAGTTCGAAAGAGCATCTCCCTGCTTCAACCCATCTAAGGTCACGAACGAGGCCGAAATCTCGTCTGCAACCCGTACACACGATTTCGAACCATCCAGCGTTGCACGAATCAGCCTAATTAGTTTCGTCGGAGAACCGTTTTCTTGCATTATCTGCCATAGCTCGTTTCTCTTTACTGAATCGTACGCTGCCTTGAAATATATGAACAGATGATGAGTCTGCAAGTTGTATTCCCGGAACTTCTCAAGGGTTTGACGCAGGGTAAACATTTGATCCGTCGTTGATCGACCCTCACGAAAACCAGCCTGGTATTCGCCGACGAAGGATTTCTCAAGCGGTCTCAATCTGTTGAACAGAACACGTGATAATATTTTGTACGCCGAATTCAGAAGCGTGATTCCTCTGTAATTGGCGCCCTCCAGTCTGTGTCCCTTTTTTGTAGAGGGGACAAACAAGACCATCCAACTAACTAGCGGGTAATTCTTCCTCTTTCCATATCTTGAGCAGTATACGGTGGATCATCTGGTGCAGCTGCTCACTTCCGTGTTTGAGAAGTTCGGCCGGGAGCTCATCCTTCCCCTCAGCCTTACTGTTTTTCAGCACTCGTATCGCCTTTTTCACCTCTTCTAGCGTTGGTGATTCCACAGCTTGACCATCGTCATCGATGTGTGTTCTGATGTAGATGCTCCCAGAAAGACCACGTGTTGGTGGATGGTCGGCATTTCTCGGATGTCGTAGATGTCAGCACCTTCAGGGGTCCTAATATCGACTCGGATCACTACCTCGTTGTCGCGAAAATTCGAGCGCGTCTATCGACCGTTACGAGTTCGAGAAACCGGAGATCGAAGCGTTTCAACATCCAGCGTTTGACAGTAGATGGTGTTGCTGCAGAGTACCACCAGAAGCGAAATGAGCGGATACCGGAAATCAACGTGAACGAGAATCTCAACAATCTGTGGGAAGCTGTCCACGCAGCGGTGAGCACGAGAGACGACAGTTACAGGTACAGCTCAGAGGCGCCCCCGGAACGGGTGGTTTGACCAGGAGTGCCAGCGAGTGACAGAGTAGAAGAACGTCGCCAGAAGCCGGATGTTGGTGTCTGGTACCCGTCAGAACAGAGAGCGGTACAGGGTAGCAAGGTCAGCCGAGAAACGAACCCATCGCAGGAAAAAAGGCAGTACTGTACTTTCAATGGCGTGAAGAGTAAGACAGCTATGTGCTATGACCGTGAATGTAATCTGCTGACAGATAAAACGATGGTGGCTGCCAGGTGGAAGGAATACTTTGAGACGTTGCTGAACGGAGAGAACGAAACTGCGTTGAATTTGGAGTAAGCAAAGTGGAAAAATAACTTGGAGTGTAAAGATATGACTGTTGCTGTTTTTTGAATCTGAAACACGCTTTTGAATCAATTTCTAGGCCCTTATTGTTAAGTATAATCAAGCGCTTTGGAATTACGAGTACTGCATGTAAATGGTTTGAAAGCTATTTCTGTGACAGAACTCAACGGACTGTTTATAATGATTCTGTTTCCAGTCCCGTGGGGAATAACCTCAGAGTGCCCCAGGGAAGTGTATTAGGCCCCCTTTTATGCATTATGTATCTTAACAACTTGCGACGTGTTTTACAATTTTGCGACGTTAATCATTTTGCAGATGATAGTATGCTATTCATTGCAGCCTAAGGATTTAGAAGTTGCCGTCTCACACACTTAGATTTTTTTGCCGAGATTGGTATCACTGAGAAGACTTGGCATTTATTTTGACTGAGATCTCAGCCAAATTTATGTTTGTTAGCCGAGATCTTGGCAAAATACCCGATTGTTAACAGAATCTCGGCAAATTTTTCACTGAGATCCAGCAAAATAGATTGCCGAGCTGCTTGGTGGTGCCTATCTCGGCAAATAAAATCTAAGTGTGCACACTTCAATGAAGATTTGCGATCTCTAAGTAGATGGTTGAAGTGTAAGCAAATCTAATTTCATGGTAATTTCGCGGAATCGAGTATGAGACTTTTGATCGCGTTCGGGAGATTAAATATCTTGGCGTGATTATTGATGACCAACCTAAGTTCAACTCAGAGGATGCCTTCTCATGGACGACGAATCCTATATCAAGATGGATGTCCCCAGCAAATTCAAGTTTGTTTTCACCGATGAATTCGCCAGGAAACTTGATGAAAAACGATTTTTATATCTTTTGCATGCTTACCAACTAACTTTTTTTTCGAATTGCATTCTTTTTGCTCCACGCTACTGACAGAATGAGCTATTTTAAACGAACAAGTGATAGCTCAAAAGCTCCTTATAATGACAGTTGGGTGTGTTCGGAAAAGCATTAATCAGGTCCAGAATGGTAATTATATGATGGAAACAATATGTTGTTACAAAATCATGAAATTCACATATTTCGGACTTTTGGCCAACTTTTTTGATCAAATACTCCTATTTGTTACGGCTGAAAATCTCTTAAATGTTGATCAATCCAACGAAAAATAAGAAGGAAGTTTTGAGGAGGAATGCAAAAAAATATTGATGATAATTCCATGGAAATCTAATTCTTAAAACCCCGCATCAAATTTATTGCAGCATTTCATGCTAGTTTGAATACAGTTTCAAAAGAATTTTCAGCGGTGCCGAAGGTGTAGTGGTAAGCGTAATAACCTCTCACCCAAGCAGGCCTGGGTTTAATCCCAGTCGGCACCGCCGGGATGTTCTGAGGCATAACATCTCTGATCACGCCTTCCTTCCGAAGGGAAGTAAAGCCGTTGATCCCCGGTTCATGACTTGATGGTTTGATAGGTAGGGTCCAGGTGTGGGAGCTGCCTCCCTGGCGTTGGTAGCATTGGAGCCCAGCGCGGAAAACAAGATCGACGAAAAACAAATCCAGGGGGAAAATAAATCCAAGAGAATTTATAGGAGTTTTGAGGAAATTTCATGAAGTTTCCGGGAGGGTTTGGCTAGAAATTTTGAGCATATTTTCAAAGAAACTATGAGTAGTGCTCCAAGAGAATCAGAAGAAAATTCCAATCAGAGGCACAAGAAAATCCCAAGATAATCCCAAAAGATCCTATTGAGGTGATTTTTATAAGAATTCTGAAATCCAAGGAAATTTTGGGAGAATACATTTTTTAATTCCAAATGGAATACCAAGACATTTCCGAGGTGTATTCTAGTTATGGAGAAAAATTACACAAATTCTCGTGAGAATTATTAAGAATGCGATGACATATTAAGAGTGAATTCCAAGAGTTTTCTCCAGGGTATTCAGAAAGTGTTCTGCACATAATTCCGAGAGTGTTATGGATAGTGTTTCCTATCCCGGGAAAATTACAAAAAAACACGTTTCCCGATTCTTGGAAATTAGGTCCATATTTCCCGGGGAAATATTAATATTATTATTTTTGGGTGAGAATATAAGAACTTTCCCAGAAAAGTCATAAGAAACATCTGGGGAGAAAGTTGATTGGTTAGTGGATTGTCTTTATTAAGGATATTTTCATCCAGATGCTGGTTAAGAAGGAGACAGTTTACAGAAACGACCTGAGAAAGTCTAAAGCTTTTTTTTTTCTTTATCTAGCAGATTGTCAGCCGTAGGCTGGTTCATCTCAGCCCTGAGAAAGTCTAAAACTCTTCTAAAGGAAATCCGAAGAATGCTATAGATAAAGTCAAGGGAATTTTCTTAGGGAAACCCGAAGATTCTGGTGAAGTCCAGAAAAAAGTCTTCGAAAAATCTTCAGGGGCAGTTAAATACGATTAAATAGAAACTTCCAATGACATTTTAAGAAACTTGCTGAAGAAGTTTGGATGAATCTCCCAGGGAAAGTCAAAAAAAACTACCGCAGAAGCCAGAAAGAGGAAGAAACCTCAGGAGAAACCAGATGACTATTTCTTGGAAAATTTGAAGAGACTTCTAGGACAATTCGGTAATATTTTCTGGGTAAAAAAAAAACCCCAGATGGTAGTGGAAAACAAAAAAATCCAGAAAAATTCGGAAGAAAAATCGTTGGCCGCTCGGGAAAATTTTCCGATGAATTTAAAAATATTAAATTCATCCGGACACATTAAAAACACTGCCATTACGTAATTTTTTGAGTATTTTGTTAACGTAGGACTACGTCTGTGATTTTTATATGGGGGTACACTTTGTGAAAACCAAAAATAGAACATGTAACAACATTATGAATGATTTTGAACGTTAATAACTCAGCTGTCCTTGGACCAATTTCAATAATTTTATCACCAATCGATCAGATATATTTCTACGCATCTGTTAAATTTAAGACTTCATCATTTTTCAATATGTAATTATTGAAAATTACACGAATGTACAACTGTTGCTTTGATAATTAAAATTATCACCTATTACAAGTTTAATTCCATCCGGTCTCACCAAACGGTGTTTATTCAATCAGCGCGTGGTGAGTGCTGGTGTTCTCCAGTACACAACGAAAGGTTGCCTGCAAGCAGCTAGCTTCAGCCCACATGAGCATCCATAGAAGGAGGAAGATATTTTTTTTTTGTTAAACTTTATTAAAGAGATTTTTAGCCTTAGGCTAGTTCGTCTCTAAGAAGGAGGAAGAAACTATTGTCACTATTGAAAATTGCACGGATCTGCAACTGTTGCTATGATAATTAAAGTCATAGTCAATCCGCTTCTGGCAGTTTTCGATCAAACACCTGGACAGGAATGTTATATCTCGGATGACCGGAAGAGTGCCCCGGATGAATTTAAACTCAAAAAGATGTTGAAATTCCCCAAAAAGTGCCTTGTATGTCAAGCAATCTTTAGTTGCGGGCTAAAAAGCGAAACTCTCGTTAGTTCTCGGACCATGAACCAGCAAATTTACCAGGAGGAATACCAACGGAAGAGACTACTGCCTTTTCTGGAGCAACATGAAGTGGTTTGCCTATTCTGGCCAGACTTGGCAAGCTGCCACTACTCAAAATTCCACCAAACAGTGGTACAGCGAAAATGGCGTCACAGTGGTTCCCAAGGAGATGAATCCTGCCAATACTCCGGAACTAAGGCCAATTTAGGAATACTGGTCAATTGTGAAGCACATACTGAATAAAAATGGGTGGAACTGAAATTGACCAGAAAGATTTCAGGCGGAAATGGAATTTGGCAGACAAACAAGTGGGAACAGGGCTCGTGCAAAAAGATGATGGGCCGTGTACGAAGAAAAGTTCGAGCAATGGCCTTTGGTAAGAAGGAGGACTGAAACAAAGGTCTTACAATAAGCATAATACCTACTTATGTATAGCTGTTACATTGAACTATGAAAAATATATCGCATTTGTAAACCCCCACACAAGATTCGTGTCCGGATTTTTTCGTATTCAACCTTTACCAGACCTGAGCGTTGTATGTTTGCAGTGAAATTTTTGATCATATAAGGCGTCCAAAAATTCCCTTATGCATTTTATCCAAAGATCAGTTGTAATTGCACAGGGAACCAAAAGATGGCGCGTGGACTGGAGGCACTAAAGGGTGATACGGTCAAAATTTGGTCAATACCAACTTGACGTATTTCTTTCAATTTTGCATTTAAAAAACCTGAACACCCCTCATTTTGAAGGTGTGTGTGTGTTGAATGTTGCTCCTATTTTGATTTTGGAATTCACTCTTCAGTTGTCAAAATGCCGTCCAAGCAAGAAGAGCAGCGTATCAAAATTTTGCTCGCGCATCGCGAAAATCCGAGCTACTCGCACGCAAAGTTGGCAAAATCGCTAAAAGTTGCCAAATCAACCGTTACAAATGTAATTAAAGTGTTTGGGGAACGTTTGTCGACAGCCAGGAAGTCTGGATCGGGGGGAAATCGAAAACCGGAAGCCGCTGAGACGACAAAGAGAGTTGCCGGTAGTTTCAAGCGAAACCCTAACCTCTCTCTCCGAGATGCCGCAAATAAGCTGGGTGTATCGTCTACAACCGTGCATCGAGCCAAAAAACGAGCCGGACTATCGACTTACAAGAAGGTAGTGATTCCAAATCGCGATGATAAACAAAATACGACGGCCAAAGCGCGATCCCAGTGTTCACTCGGCTGTCGACAAAAGCAGGCCACTCTCGATGTGTGCTACGCGATCGTCTGTTTACTCGGCAGCAACCATTGTGTGGTCCTCCTCGTTGTTCTTCATCAGCAGTTCTTTCGGTCGATGCGTCGTCGACTTTGGAAAGCAACCGTTTCGTGATGATTGTGTGAGTGCTGACCACGTTTTGCGTCCATTGCTGCAATGGACGCGCTCTGACCCTCGTTGGCGTACAACAATTTGCCATACAATGAAACTACTCGAAGCGGCTCCAGTCCTGATGGAGGAGGCTTTTTGGATAGCGGAAGATAAAGTGTTTATTGTGTTGTACCTTTTGACTATAGCTTTAAGATGTATTGTATAGTGACCATGAATCCTCGGCTCTGTTAAGTTAATTCGGTTGAGCCTTATCAAATAAATTAATATGCAAAAAAAGCGCGATCCCGGAGGCTGTACACGACGATGCTGACGAAGTTTGACTGCGTGGTAATGGACGACGAAACCTACGTCAAAGCCGACTACAAGCAGCTTCCGGGACAGGAGTTTTATACGGCAAAAGGAAGGGGAAAGGTAGCAGATGTTTTCAAGCACATGAAACTGTCAAAGTTCGCAAAGAAATATCTGGTTTGGCAAGCCATCTGTACCTGTGGCTTGAAAAGCAGCATTTTCATAGCTTCCGGGACTGTCAACCAAGAAATTTACGTGAAAGAGTGTTTGAATAAACGTCTGCTGCCTTTCCTGAAGAAACACGGTTGTTCCGTACTGTTTTGGCCGGATTTGGCATCTTGCCATTACGGTAAAAAGGCCATGGAGTGGTACGCCGCCAACAACGTGCAGGTGGTTCCCAAGGACAAGAACCCTCCCAACACGCCAGAGCTCCGCCCAATTGAGAAATACTGGGCTATTGTCAAGCGGAACCTAAAGAAGACCAAAAAAACTGCTAAGGGCGAGCAGCAGTTCAAGGCAAACTGGCTTTCTGCGGCGAAGAAGGTGGACAAGGTGGCTGTACAAAATCTGATGGCAGGGGTCAAGCGTAAGGCCCGGCAATTCGGATTTGGAAAAGCGGAAGCCTAACTGAATATTTTTCCTGAATTTTATACTAATTGAACTTGAAAAAGAAATTTAATTTGATTTTTTAAATAAACGATTTCACCGATTTACACGCGTTTTCCCTTGACCAAATTTTGACCGTATCACCCTTTAGTACTCAACTTAATATTTTGATTCGTATTAAACATCCTCTATCGTTTTAATTTCTAAATAATTTTATTCAATTTAAAGGCTATCGAAGGAAAACTAACTAAATGCACTTGCTCTTCGTGTAAGTTAAATCTACTTCCAAAAATCACCAGCGATCAACGATTCACAGTTCATCAACCCCTTGAAAGCACCGCAGAAAAAGCTGAACTGCAAAAGCGCAAAACAACCTCTCAATTCCGGCTTCCTCCTCGCGAGCTGAATCTCGTTAAGTATCACACACTCCTCATCCATCCTGTCAATTAACTGCACATTGCGATCATACTGCACACCAACAACGTGCTTTCACGGATGGATTTTCAAAAACGAAAAAAAAAATCAATCTACAACCCGATTGCTCTCGATCGCATCCGCTTGTAATGCCCTCTATCCATGCGCAGTAATGGCCCTTTTTTACAAATCGTCCACGCTTTTCGTACAATTGAAATTCCTTAACCATGAAAATTAGCGCACAGCGTGTACCCCACTCACACCCCGGATCCTTCAAATGCATCAAAATGACTCCATTTTCAAACGATTTGCCGCAATTTACAAATTGTTGCCGTGAGCTGCTGACGATGATGATGTGAAAGATTTTCCGATCCACTTGAGAGTGCCGAACAATTAAAACCATTGCGGCAATACCAAGCCAGCGAGTGACGACGGCGACGTGAATGGCCTTGGCCAAGGTATTGCAGGTTTCGGGAAAGGTAAGTATGGACCAACAAATGTAAAATCACTTGATTGCAATTCCAATTAATTGCCTTTTAAAATCTACTCGCCGAGAGTGAAAGGAATAGTGCAGTTAACTGGCGACGGTGTGTGTAAGTATGATATGCGCTTAAACACAAATCGGCTTAATCGTTTTAATCGTACTCGTGCATTCATATGGGTGACAATGAGCTTTCCTGCCCCGGACATGAAAAGATTCAACTCTCTGGGATGCGCCTCTTGATGAAAAGAAAGTTGTGTTTCGCCACTTCACAGCACAGATCGTCAAAATCAACAACTTATGGGTGACAATCCAGCAGCTTGCTTGGGCTCGCTTCCTCGATATGTCGGCTGTAATTACAGCCGGTACTCGAAGATGAAAGTATAATTTCTCTCTGTCGCACTCGTTGTTGTTGATATCTTGAAGGTTGGTACCTACATCAAGAAGTATGTAATGTGATACGCATTATGCGCTTACCCAAGGGGACATAAGTGGACAAATTGAAAGCTGATAGCAGGTTTGCGATGTATGGATGGTTGGTGCTTCGATCTGGACCAACATCATCTGAAGTGGCAGTGCGGTGCGATCAGGAAAGAAATTTCACTTTCAATGTCAACTGCACGGCTAACGGAAGGCAGGCGCCCCGTAACATACCGGTGGTGAAATTTCTCGGAGCAGCAATTTCCCACGTTAGAGGTAGTCGTGGATGATTGATAAGTGCGTCATTTTGATAATTAACTAGTCTTCATCGGAGATTAAAAAAAAAACAAATTTCAGAATCAAAGATTTAAAGTTCAGCTTAGACTCAACACACATCTTAAAATAAACGCGAAAACTTTCTTTTGGTCCCGAAGCAACCTCTTAATCGATTAACCCATATATAACTCCGTTGCCCCATCAGTTCGCACCTAGATTTCCAAACGAAAGGCATCAACTAAAAAATTCCCACACCCACAAACTCTGCACCGGAATCACGTGTCATCCAAGTGAGTTAGCACCGTGTGCCACTGCCGTTGATACCGCTTCAGAATCAACCTAGTTCGGCTGTGCACCAAAGCGACACCAAATTAATCACGGTACATGGAGCGCGTGATCATTTTGGCAAATTAGCTACCTACCAGCCTACCAGCACCGCCCCGAATTGAATAAAGCAGGCTATAGGGACGCGCTAGACCATGACGGAAAGATTTGCAAGTCGACCGGCCAGGAGAACCGCGTGAGTGATGAAGGCAGACGAATACCGACCTGCCTCAACTACGACACGACGTAGCGAAATGATTTAGTCCAGAACCGAAAGGTTGGTAACCTAAATTGCGAAAGATTTGCACTTTTCTCTTCGATTTCAAACAACGAAAACAAACTTGAACTGATTGGATTACGTTTTGTTACTAGGAATTGTTCTAAGGGTGAAGCGTACCATCGTAGATTGGATGATAAACCCACGGCGTTCGTGGTCATTTCCATCATAACCATAATCATCGACATTGTTGTACATCTTGGTTGCGCTAATAATGGGTCATTATTGTCGCTTCTACTGGCGTGGTTGGTATCCAACATCGTGAACCTTGATTTCCTTGATACTGAGTAAAGTCTGATCTCTGGGACAGGGAATCCATTGAAACAGATGAGTATGCAACGATGATAATAAGGACATAAAAAAACAAACAGCCTAGGTTTTGCTGTAGGTATGTGAACATATTTTTGGCTTGTTCAACTATGAGAAACATTTGACTACATTTACGATGAGATTAAATAATTGAATAACATGAAGTTTATATAATGATTTTAATTCATCTGCAGTTACGTGGAGAGAACTGCGCTCCTAGAGTTCACAAGGAAGTAGATACATTTCAGCTGACCACACTACTGAGAACTACTTCGGCCTAATCGCCCATTTTGGGCGTGTAGAGCAGAAAACATAAAATTATTCCATGATTTTGGCGCTAGCAATTCTATTTTGCATTTGGTACGATACTTTAGTTCAAAAGCAATCCAACAAAGTCAATTAGAACGCGTGTTATGAGTGTTTGCACTCATTATTCTCAAAAATAAAAGAAGCTCTCCAAGCGAATCAAAATCTATATCTTCATCCCATAGGCCGAATTTTAGAATCCGCATTTCAATGCGTTACAGTGTTCACTCGGCTGTCGACAAAAGCAGGCCACTCTCGATGTGTGCTACGCGATCGTCTGTTTTCTCGGCAGCAACCATTGTGTGGTCCTCCTCATTGTTCGTCATCAGCAGTTCTTTCAGTCGATGCGTCGTCGACTTTGGAAATCAACCGTTTCGTGATGAGTGTGTGAGTGCTGACCACGTTTTGCGTCCATTGCTGCAATGGACGCGCTCTGACCCTCGTTGGCGTACAACAATTTGCCATCCAATGAAACTACTAGAAGCGGCTCCAGTTCTGATGGAGGAGGCTTTTTGGATAGCGGAAGATAAAGTGTTTATTGTGTTGTACATTTTGACTATAGTTTTAGATGTATTGTATAGTGACCAAGGATCCTCGGCTCTGTAAAGTTAATTCGGTTGAGCCTTATCAAATAAATTAATAAAAAAAAAAAAAATTTCAATGCGTTAGGCGGAGTTAAGAATCCGTAGGACTAGTCGTCGTCGCGTTTGTGCGTTGAGGTTGTGTTTCAGAAATGCAATCGAAGTGTGCCGTGGCCTCTGTAACTGGCGTTTGTTTTCGGACGCCGGAGTTGTCGGTTCTGATTTCAGCGTTGGTCGCGAGTTGAGTCGGCCAGTGAGGAGCTAGTGCTGCGTCTTCCAGACTGTGTACTGGCGAACAACAGCCGTTGTGTCGCGAGTGATTGGTGATGGAAAGTTGAATAAGGGCTTGTTTTCTATGCTGAGATCCATCTTGTTGGAGCAGCAGCTAGAATGTGTTTCATGGTTGATGGGGATTTACGCTACTATGAGGAACGAAAGGCGAGAGTGCTATTTTTAACACCGGTTGAAGAAGTAGCGATCATATATCTATGCTACCTTTTCGAAATCATCGTGATGTCATGGATTTATTTACAACGTATCGGGTGAGATCTTTCCTTTTTTTGACGTAAGACTACGTCTGTGATTTCTTTATGGGGGTGCACTTTATTAAAACCAAAAATGGAACATGTAACAAAATTATGAAAGATTTTGTTCTATAATTGTATCACCCATCGATCAGAAATATTTTTACGCATCGATTGCAATACTTCCAACTATTGATTTTCAACAAGAAGCTATTTCATAAGTGGTAAATGTCAAGCATTGTCCAAAAGCGTCGAAGTAACTAACAAATCCACCAATTACGTACATGCATTTGCTGCTTCCCCCACACAGTCATCAGAGAATCGTTTTTAGACGATGTAGCATTGCTGCTTCCCCAACACTATCATCAGAGAGTCGTTAGTAGACGAAAGAAGTCGAAGTGGCATCTTCGGGCGAGTACAAATAGGGAGGATGCAATTGCGTAACATTTTGCATACTCATCGCCATATTCAGAACCACACGCCCCCAACCACCACTCAAAATGCTCCGATTCTCTCGACGGCAAACACATTCATTGATACATTTGTTGTTCTGAATGATAGAAGAGCATAGCAGAAATAGTGCGAAATAAGTTAGTGAAGCCATGGTCATCAAAAGAGAAAACCGATGAAGAGAATTGACGTTCATCCCTCTGCTTCTAGGCCCCTTAATTCAGTCGTCGTCATAGAATTTCGGCGTCGTCGACATTTTCGAAGGACCACCAAAACACATGAAATTTTACTATTTTCAAGGGATGCTTAAAAGTCTAATTATTCGATTAACGATTAGACGTGAAGATTTTACCGGCTATTCGATTGAATATTTGTTGTAATTTCCCTTCTACAGAACTACTCAGAGTTGGTTCAATGGACCGAGTAACTCGATTTACCTCAAAATATGATCGATGGTCCAGAAATTCGAAGCTAGAAACCACCTGTTTATAATGACAATACTTACTGATATTGTCTGCAAATATGACCGCAAAAGGACAAATATTTTCTACGGCGACCACAACAAAAGCAGCAGTGTAAGAGGATACTGATCGCCTTGGGCTGCTCGGACGTAGGAAAGTTATTCCTACATATCTGCGTACATTTACATAGATGAAGGAGCTGCAGAGGAAATCGAAGAATGAGAACCGTAAAAGAACAGTTCCAATAGACCGCTGCACGAGACCAAACCTACATTTCCCCGCACCCACTCTACACCATAAACTTTGACATTTCTGCTGGGTTTGTTTTGCTTTAGTTCGTTACTGCACATCTCTTTCACTCACGTGAATAATGACGAATAAAAGTACAAACAAAAGTGAGGTTAGCTTTCGCGTGCAGTGGTCTATAAGTGTCGATTGAAAGTGACCATGGCTCGCCGATGTGGAACGGCGAGTTGACGTTAACCATTTTCTTTTAAGCCTGCTCCAGTTAACAAATAACATTTATTATATAAGACCAAGTCACCAGTTTCATTCCATTCCCAAGTAACAATTTTGGTTTTATGAGGGTTCTATAGACTATGATTTAGACTTGTAGCATCTTTTAAAACCACGATAAAACTTAAAATGGTAATTGGGTTATTATATGAAACATTAAATGCTGGGGACGGGACGGTCCACCAATTGAAGCAAAATGGATGGGGAGAGTGGAAATGCCAACTCCCTGTCTTTAACATTTCGTGGAAAGAGGGCGGGCTCTTCTTCCCACTCATTGGGATATCCTCTTGTTGGATAGTCTGTTTTTTGACCCGTTGAATTATCCGGTTGTTGGAAGGAGATTCTCATTTATCCCGTGGAAGCACGTGCAATGCTGCCCACGGATTCACCCAAAACGTTTTCGGCCCTCCTTAAAAAGGCAGGTTGAATACAATTAGAGGTTATTAAACTTGATCAAGTCAAAAAGCGAGGATAGTCCACATTCTACCGACAGTTGTCTTGCTACAGTGAGTGGTAGTTCTATATCATCATATCATAACGAAGCAGTGTTAAATTTTTAACAATTTCTCACAAATTTGTTACTCAATATCAAATCTCACGGTACATACGGAGAGGTAAATAAATTTAGAATGCATCTGCAGTGAAAACATTTCATTTCGTGAAAAAAAACTGCTCGAAGTGGGTTGTGCTTAGTTAGCGCAAAAAAAAATCTTTGCCCTATTTCATCCCTCTCCACTAAAGATCTTTATTTTATCAAGCTAATGGCTATTTTTTATCTGATTTCCATAGATTATAATGAATTTTGAACGAACAAACGACCATTGAGTTGTGAAGTTTTCATCTTCTGTAGATCTCAGAAAGTGGCCATTTCGCCCATTTTCCCTTTCTGCGGAAAATAAACTTTACATCATACAGCAATCACTCAAAAAGTGCGCTTATTACCGATCTAGCAAATGTATATCAGATACATGGAGTCTACGACCTACGTGGCAGGTGACATCTAACATGGAATTTTTCGTGATTTTTTCCATATAGCTAAGTGTGACACTAGGCTAAGTTGTTCAGTAGATTTTTGGGTGGTGGAGAGCAGTTCAGAGAGCTGCAAAATGAAAAAAAAAAATACTACCTGTAAGGTGCGAGATACGGTGTCCAGTAAACAGGCAGTCGACCAAATGGTCATTAGGCCGAATTACTATTTGGCTGGATGCTCACCACGGTCATTACGCTGAACTTAATTTTCGAAATTACACGAGATTGATAAATTTTCGAAATTTTTCGGAGCCAAAAAAACTGTTGTTCAAAGGAATTTCAGAGATTCACGAGCTTCTTGACAAATTTTGAAGAGTTTTAATCACACACCAACACGAAACCCCGGTCGATGAAGCTCTCATCTCATCGGTAGCACCCAGGCTGATATCGTCTCCAAATCCGGGACCAAACGGAAAACTTAACGTGTTTACTGAAGCCTCTATGTCATCTCTTCGGATTATCTTTGAGCACTCGATCAAATGTATTCAGAACGGGAACAGGAAGGATGTAGACAACCACCGTGGAATCGCCTCGCTATCGACTACTATACCTGCTATGCTTCACCTCGTACGTTACGAGAAGCCTATCAAGATCAATCATGCTATCACCATCGCTAATTTGGAACGGCGAGTTTCAGTCGTACCTTATCGAGCGACAACTCAGTGTGTCTATTGAGGATTGCAATTCGATCGCTTTCCCGCAACTTCAAGTATTCCTCAAGGGAGTCACCTCAGGCCAATAATTTTCTAAATTTATTTCAACGATGTGATATTTGTGCTAGAGACACCTCGTTTGTCTTTCGCTGATGATCTTAAGATTTTTCTTAAGATTGAAAAGCATCCTGATGCTATTTTTCTACAAAATCAGATTGTTAGATTCAGTAACTGGTAAAACTTTCTTTTATGTTGACCCCAGGAGATGCTCTACCATCCCAGACGGGGAACAGCCAAGGCCCCTAGCTGCTGGTCTAAAGCCACGGCAGCCGTCAAGGGTGGGCACCAAGGCCTCTTTTCCTCCCGGGCCTCAGGACGTTGGTGAACTGTTTTGGGAGAGTTTTCGGTATGGTAAGTCCTAAACAACGAAATATTGGTTAACTTACTGTGCAGCTTGATTGACTCTAGCGATGGCGTCAAGTTGTGGGTGGTGTGCACGAGAACGGGGCGGTAGGACGATTTTGTAGCGCAACGGTGACCCGTACGGTAGATTAGATGGGTGAGATGGTGGTCCTCGGTTAGTTCGGATCCTCAGTCCTGACGGGTAACGGGGAGTTGCCCGGCGGCCGAGACGGTTTGTCCACCTGTCGATGACCGTGCAAGGTTCGTTTGCTTCAATACTGGACCCTCGGTCGTAGTATTGCCGACCGGCAGCGACAGAATGTCCACTTGCGGGGGACCGGACACGGTTCGATCGATTCCGGGTTAGGGCTCAACCTTTAGTCGTGTGCCATCGTGTGGGCTGGATCGATATACCGAAATAAGGCCCGTCGGCAGCCACGGTATGTCCAACTGCAGAGAACCTGGCACTGTTTGCTAGATGCGGCGTACTGTCTCGACCCTCGACCGTATGCCAACGGCTTCGCTGGGCTACGATGAAGCACGTGGTCTCGTAGACCCTCCGGATTGAAGAATACTCCGGTTGGGCAAACCAGTGACCTGGACCGGTGGTTCCACAGGTACGAGTAAGCTCTTAGGGTTCACAAACGAGCTTTTCACTGTCTCGCACTGTCACCAACGGCTTTTGGTTTAAGAAAACCCGCGGTTCACTGTCGACAATCACTTCAAAATTCACGACTCTTGGTTTCGACTTCTGTTTGCAATGAGGTTGGCACCTCGAATTTGGCCCGACTGCATTTTTATTAAAATTGACCGTTGGCTATCTACAATTTTGTCGTTCTACAATACCATACTATATGCAAAACTAAATTAAGTTACTGTTGGGTAACACTGGTTTAATTTTAACCGCATGACAGTAAACTCTAACAAGTACTCAATAATTCCCCTCTCTCACAATTACACACTCCTGAATATTTCAATTGAACGAGTAAGTCACGTGAAGGACCTTGGTATTGTCTTGGACTCACAACTGACGTTCAAACAGCACATTTCATTTATGGTGGACAAATTCCCAGATCTTTGGGATTTATCTTGAGGATAGCTGAGGATTTTACTGGCATGTACTGCCTTAAATCGTTATACAGCTCGTTCACTAGTACGATCTACATTAGAATGTGGTGCAGCTGTTTGGAACTCTTTTTATCATAACGGAGCTGAGCGAATTGAGTCAGTTCAACGCAGATTCATTCGCTACGCACTTCGGCGATTACCGTGGCGTGATCCTTTTAGTCTCCCCATGAGGAACGTTGTCCATTAATACACCTAAAACCTCTCAACACTTGTCGTGCCACTTTAAGAGCTATGTTTGTTGCTGACGTTTTGCAGAATCGAGTTGATTGCCCAGCTGCATTGAAACAAATAAAATACAATATGCAGCCTAGGTTCTCGCGAAATAATCAAATGCTTTGCTTGACACTGTTGACGCAGAAATAAAAATAAAATAAAATAAAAGACACAGTGAAGTTTTTCACATTTTCGAAACATTGATTTTGACGCAGGACTATGTATTTCTTTACTTACTGGGAGTTACACTACGAAATCGAAAATGAGGCATGTAACAAAAATCTGTCAGTTTTCAAACGTATTAATGGGAAATATGTCATGCAATATGTCATTCCATGAAGAATTTATCGAACAAATGTTCGATTTTATATTCTAAATAGCTTATCAATAGTTTACCAATAGTAATAGTGTTAATAGCAAACATATTAATTGCACCGTGGACTCACGTTAATCAGAACGACACATCGTGTATATTGACAAGGTTCATTTTTATTATGAACTTCTAGTAATCCTATGACCATCAGAATAGTGAATTTCTGGCAGATTTGTAAATTTTTGTCGTTATTGTATAGACTAAAGGGTGATACGGTCAAAATTTGGTCAATATCAACTTGACGTATTTCTTTCAATTTTGCATTTAAAAAACCTGAACACCCCTCATTTTGAAGGTGTGTGTGTGTAGAATGTTGCTCCTATTTTGATTTTGGAATTCACTCTTCAGTTGTCAAAATGCCGTCCAAGCAAGAAGAGCAGCGTATCAAAATTTTGCTCGCGCATCGCGAAAATCCGAGCTACTCGCACGCAAAGTTGGCAAAATCGCTAAAAGTTGCCAAATCAACCGTTACAAATGTAATTAAAGTGTTTGGGGAACGTTTGTCGACAGCCAGGAAGTCTGGACCGGGGGGAAATCGAAAACCGGAAGCCGCTGAGACGACAAAGAGAGTTGCCGGTAGTTTCAAGCGAAACCCTAACCTCTCTCTCCGAGATGCCGCAAATAAGCTGGTTGTATCGTCTACAACCGTGCATCGAGCCAAAAAACGAGCCGGACTATCGACTTACAAGAAGGTAGTGACTCCAAATCGCGATGATAAACAAAATACGACGGCCAAAGCGCGATCCCGGAGGCTGTACACGACGATGCTGACGAAGTTTGACTACGTGGTAATGGACGACGAAACCTACGTCAAAGCCGACTACAAGCAGCTTCCGGGACAGGAGTTTTATACGGCAAAAGGAAGGGGAAAGGTAGCAGATGTTTTCAAGCACATGAAACTGTCAAAGTTCACAAAGAAATATCTGGTTTGGCAAGCCATCTGTACCTGTGGCTTGAAAAGCAGCATTTTCATAGCTTCCGGGACTGTCAACCAAGAAATTTACGTGAAAGAGTGTTTGAATAAACGTCTGCTGCCTTTCCTGAAGAAACACGGTTGTTCCGTACTGTTTTGGCCGGATTTGGCATCTTGCCATTACGGTAAAAAGGCCATGGAGTGGTACGCCGCCAACAACGTGCAGGTGGTTCCCAAGGACAAGAACCCTCCCAACACGCCAGAGCTCCGCCCAATTGAGAAATACTGGGCTATTGTCAAGCGGAACCTAAAGAAGACCAAAAAAACTGCTAAGGGCGAGCAGCAGTTCAAGGCAAACTGGCTTTCTGCGGCGAAGAAGGTGGACAAGGTGGCTGTTCAAAATCTGATGGCAGGGGTCAACCGTAAGGCCCGGCAATTCGGATTTGGAAAAACGGAAGCCTAACTGAATATTTTTCCTGAATTTTATACTAATTGAACTTGAAAAAGAAATTTAATTTGATTTTTTAAATAAACGATTTCACCGATTTACACGCGTTTTCCCTTGACCTAATTTTGACCGTATCACCCTTTATTTTTTGTAGCAAATTTGATGCAGATTAATTTTTCAGAAGTAAGAATTTGGCAATGTTCTTTTGAAAGATTAGTCTTACGCCATATTGGAAGATTATAAAATGGTATCTTGATCTGTAGAAAATACATGGCCCCTCATTTTTTGCACGAGCCCTGTTCCAACTTTTTTGGCTGCAAAATTTCATTTTCGCTTGAAATCCTTCAGGTCTATTGCAGTCCCACGCTATTTCTTCAGTATGTGCTTTACAATCTTCCTAAATTAACCCTAGTTCCGGAGTATTGGCCAGATTCATTTCCTTGGGAATCACTGTGACGCCATTTTCGCTGTACCATTGTTTGGTGGAATTTGAATAGTGACAGCTTGCCAAGTCCAGCCAGTATAGGTAATCCACTTCATGATGCTCCAGAAAAAGCAGTAGTCTCTTTCGTAGGCACTCCTCCTGGTAAACTTGTTGGTTCATGGCCCCAAAAGGCCAGAAGTAACGAAAGTTTCGCTTTTTAGCCCACAACTACAGAATGCTTGCCAGACAAGGATCTGTTTGGGGAATTTCGACTTCTTTTTGATTTCACATTCTTCCGGGGAACTCTTCCGATCAATCGAGGTATAAAATTCCTGCCCAGGAATTTGATCGAAAACTGCTTGAAGCGGATAGACCGGGATTTTCGTTTCGAGCGTGCAGGATTGAATCGCGACGTGCTTGCTCCGGTGAAGCCATGATGTAAACAAATGAACTTATCTTGACAACCAATGCCTACTGTGATTTTATACACTCTTAGCATGATTAAGTTAATTTTTGAAAAATTAACTCAAATAAAGCCTTAAGGGTATACAGATAAGTGAGTCGGTAAAAAATCATGAGTTGGTATAAGCATACATTGAAATTGAACTTGTTTTCAGGGCATAAAAATATACATTTTCAACTGTAAACAAAATAAATATGAAGACATTTGGTAACAAATTTGCTGAGATATTCTTATTTAAGTTAGTGGTTTGAAAAAAACGGGTTCCACGATATCTCATCACTGCTTTGACCAAATCGGCTCATTTTTGAGGTGACGACTCGTTAAATAGCTTCCGTGTGCATGACAAAAGTCGATTTTTAAAAAGTGGATTTAAAAAAAAACATAAAAATATTTTTAGCTTTTTATTTATTTTTTTCTTTTTTATTTGAGAAAATGAAATTTCAAAATCCAGCTTTATCATGCATACGGAATACATATTGTGAGTCTTCAACCCAATTCAATTTGGCAATCAGCCAATTTGGTCCATCCAGTCCTGAGATATCGTGGGACCCATAAATCAACTGTGTTTTTCGAGAAAATCCATCTTTAGACCTCAATTATTTACAAACAGCAACATTTCACCTCAGCACGTGTTTACTAATGCTAATAATACGAATCTAATTTGGCCTATTTTTGGTCGATTTTACATATACGTAACCCGTTCATTGCAGTGTCCGGATTTTTTCGTGTTCAACCTTTAATATCGAGAAAAACAAAGTCCTCTTCATTGAGCATTTGTAAATTATGTTGATGAAATTTGTGTATTTACCGACCATAAAAGTACTTCTAAACAATTTCAATCAACTTTATCGACACACATAAATACCAAACTTTGTCTGTGGGCCTCAAACATCAATTCTATGGCAGGGGAAATGGCTCTAATGTTGGCCAATGGATCTAAGATTTGGCCCATCGCTAGAAATCTGCTGTCTATCAATTTTATCTAGATGAACGTGTCATTGAGACGTTACTAATGTTTATTTTTGGTTGCTATTGAAAATTTAGTCGATTGCTTAATTTACATCCATTTCCCCTATTGATTTAATTCAGTTCGGTTATTTTTTCTACCTCTTTGGAGTGATGCACATAGTATGTCACGGTCTAAGGGGAAGAGGGAGATGAATGTTTATGTGCAAAGCAATGCATTAGGTATATGAAAAACGAGTCTAAAAGGAGAGGGAAGGGGAGTATTTTTTTCCTTCATTTAGCATAAACACATTATTCGAAATCATTCTGAAAAAAATATTTTTATTTTCAGAAAATCGAAGAGCGTAACCACTAAATGTTTTACTCAGAGAGTTGTTTCTAATAGCTTATCATTCTAGCAGGAAGCAACCCAAGTAACATTGTAGATAGTATACAGAACCCTCATAAAACCAAAATTGTTTCTTGGGAAGTTAACTGGTCATCATCAACTTTACATGGAACATTACGTCACCCCTCAGTGTTTTTGAGCACTTCCACAGTTGTTACTTGAGAACTTTCTAAGCCTGTACCATTTTTACACTAATATAAATATTGTTGCATTACACAGAAAAAAAAAAAAATAAAAAAAAAAAATAAATAAATTAATATTACACCCAAGAGGATGCACTTCAATCATGTCGAAAATCTCATGTTATTTTTATTACCACAAAAATAAAATTGTAATTAAATGTAGTAAAATTGTTTGGCAAGAACAATCATACTAGGGGAAATGACGGCTTCGGCATGCCAGACTATTTTCGGCAACCCAAATTGAAACACTATTTTCACTGGATTTTCTTACGAAAACACTTCGCTGAAATCAAGCAAACGATTCTTTATGCTTTCAGCTTCAATTTGACTATATTTTTACCACTGAGAAAAAGCAATCTAGCAAGGTTTTCTTGAAATGAAACACACGCACTACAAATTGTAGCTGATTTCGAGTTGCCGATAATAGAACAGCAGATTTACATGCAGTTCAAATGGAACGGTTGCCGAAGAAAAACTGGTTGCCGACAATACTCGCTCTCACTAGAGAAGATTGGAGCTTTGTAAAAGCGTTTCAAAACAGTTTTTGACAATTCTTTCGACTGAAATTGTTAGAGCAGCTGGCAGCAAAAGATTGTAAACAAACCAATACTGCATATGTGTGCGTTCCTTAGAGAAAAAGGCTATAGAAAGAAGGTCGCTGCTTAGGTTGCCGAGAATACGTAAATTCCCCTGTATGCCCAGGGAAATGGAGGAATTATTCAACCCGAAAAAACCTAGACCAGACCGAAAATCGAACCCAATCGCCTCCATCATGGCCTAGCTTTATAGCTGCGCCTTTATCTACTGAGCTAAGGGAGGCCCCTTGCAATATCTATTTATTAAATATTCAAGAACCTCTCATTTCAATCGCCAGCTTAATAGATTTGCATCAATAGATGCCCTTGCAGTCTGATTATCTCTCAAATCAAACCCTAAACTAGGTCAGTTCACATCATCAAACCGAGCCCAATAAAATCCAATGGTTTACGATTCCGAACCCATTCGTGGTCCTTAAACGGACACCCAATAAATTTTTAATGCTTATTTATGTGATCGCTGACGCTTTGCCCGGTGTCAAGTGTTTCCTCGATCACACTCACATTAGCATTCGTCACCTCGGAAAACGATCGTGCGATTAAATTATCCACCCACCCACCGAAAAATCTATCCAAAGCTTTCTATTCCCGTGGACTGACTGCCTTATTGAGATCGTTCCGACGGCTGAGACACTTTGCCTGACTCAGATGGCACGTGTGGCGCCATTCTCCAATACCGTAAAGAGCCGAAACTAATCCCAACTATTATTGGTTGACCGAGCAGTAGCAGCAAATTCAGCAGGAATCGAAATCGGATTACGCTCACTAGTCGGCCAGTAGTGAAATTTGAATAGCAAATAGTGCGGAGTGCAAACAAATGCCGGGCTTATCTGCTCGCTCATGGTTCTCCAGTAGGCATACGCGGCGCGGTAGGCTACGGCCGTGATGTGGTCGCTTGCTATCATGGTCAAGGTGGGTTGTCTGATGGTGGTTGCTTATAATAATGCAATAAAAATCAACGATATCAAGTGGCTGCGGTCTACTACTCGCACAAATGACGATGCTAGAAAAAGTCGATCAAGTTCACGATTGAGATTTGAGTACTGATTCACACTGTTTGTTTTTCCTGTAGCAGCCCATGTTTTGATTAATACCTGCTCAATGCCGATCGTTGTAGGTAGGCCTGCCCGTGCCTGGGCGTAATGGAACTGATATTGACACGATGCTTGCCTAATGAAGACGATGAATAGCGTCTAGGTGGTTTACCTGGAAAGTGAAGGAAATCAAGGAGAAAAGATAGTATGAGTAACATTTTATTAAATTTGGAAACATTCTAGGAGTTAAGACAAAGTGTCAGAAATATTCACCGAAGCATAAAACTAAGTCCAATAGTATGTACATTAGGGTGGGTCAACTTTAATACTCCCTGTTTCCCAATGCGTATTGAGGTCCCCAACAACTGTGTAAAATTTAGAAAATTTTAAATGTTGTAATGGAAAATGTATTGAAACAGTAATCATTTACTTATCAAAAATCTACATACTATACAAGACTGCACATAGCTTACTTAAATCTTTGGTTTTGATTAGTTAGGTAGGTTCCGATTCAACACATTGTAGTTTCATTTTTATACCTATGATCTTGACTTTTTTACCTAGGGGATGAGTACTTAAGGGGGTTAGATTTTGATAAGTTCTTTAGTGGGAATGACACTGATGAAGACTGCACATTGTAGTCGAAATACGTATCTGTCATGGATACCAAAATTAATTAAGTGGAATTAAATGGAAGATAACCTTTTTTGCTGTTTTATTTAGCATTCCACTAACAACCCAATTTCATTACTTCATTATAATAATAACTTTTTTTTCTCAGATGTAGATTTGAAGTCTTCGACAAAGTATTGTAGAGTATTACCAATCTATGTCCACTAGACTGATGCAAAATTTGAAATTTTCGCTCCACCGTGCTTAAACGGTTTCAAATCATGTCCTGATTAGCCTCCCAAAATTTAAACTCATTTGGAAAGAAACTGACTTGGCACAAACTATTCGAAGTTTATATGGAAATTACTATGGGAAACCAAACTTTTTGTTCATTGTCTTCTACCCATTTTCCATATTGCTTTTTCGAAAATTTCAATAACTATTCTTACGGGAAATTTTCTAAGCTAAAACTTTGCAGAATATCGTTTTGCAGCCAAATGTCAAATAAAATAGTTATTAATTGTTTAAGAGATTGATAATTTTATGGCATGATCAAGCAGCTGTTCTGTTAGCAACACTGTATTCTGCAGTGTGACATAGTAGCCATGATATTTGTGCTCTATTCTTTTCAACAGAAACACCAATGTTGCCTGCTGAACAGTTGAATGAGCATAATCATAAGACATCAGTGACTTGAATCATTAATAACTTTTGTTCCGTGCATTTGATTGAAAAGTGGTTTCCAATAAAGTTGTAGCTGAGAAAATTTTCTGCAATCACTGTTATCATTTTTAAAAGCACAGTGATGTGGTGAATTGTTAGATAGATATGAACAAAAACATAAGTTTTCGCATAGTAATTCCCATATAAACTTGAAATGGTTTGTGCCAAGTCAGTTTCTTCCTAAAGTAGTTCAAATTTTGGGAGGCTAATCAGGACCCAATTTGGAACCGTTTGAGCACTGTGGAGCGAAAATTTCAAATTTTGCATCAGTCTAATGTCCAACCACAAAATGTATTTTACATGATTGCATATCATATAGCAAAAAATCATCCTCATACACGGAGACTGTCAGAATCACCAGTCTGTTTTAGACGTAGCCGAAGGTAAACAAGTTGATGTTGTCCAATATATCCAAGACGAATTTCACACCAACTCGGCCAATTGTTGGCAGCAGCCTCGCAGATTCCAAATGGAACTTATTAGGTGTAAAGACTTTGACTATCTGAAACAAATAAGTAACAACTGCTTTTTATAAATGTCTAATTTAATTTTAGATAGAAGATCAACTTCTTGTCAGACATCATTTTCATTAAATAATCCGTTTCAAGTTATGATTCTTTGAAGAAATAAAACCCAAATTCTACGTACGCCCTTATAAGAAATTCATACGAAAAAAAATTACAATTTGTTATTGAAAATTCCATCTTGGTTTGCAACTAATATATGTGCAAAGTTTTATTGAAAGGGTTTGCGTCAAAAGTATCTTCATTTTTACCGATTTAAACTGAAAGTGCGCTATAGGAGCACTTACAAAAAACTAAGACCTTACTTAGAGCTACTTCCCGTGCTCCGTGCGGTCCGATGAGAACACAATCTGCAAGTGACAATCTTGAAATACATGTCGTGAACGGCAACCGTAAACTATAGCAAGAAACGAATGTATTCGGTATGTTTGGGATTTAAGAAAATTTCCAAGATTGAAAAACCATTCGTGAACCTATACTAAGAAAAAAAATGAAATTTATTCGTCACTCTGGAACTGAGACAACAAATGTGGGATCTTGAAACAAATCAAGATCCCAGATTTCACCCTGAACATTTTTCAAAGGTTTGGCACTCGAGAGAACTTTCAGAGATCTAACAATTTAAAGATTTTCTTTAGAATTGTACCGAGATTACCTATGGAAATTTGAGGTAAATTAAAAGGAATTTAAGTGTTAATTCAAAAGATATTCTGAGGAGCATTCTTAAAAATTCGTGGAAAAATTGTAAAGAAGCTCTGCCTAGACTTCCAAGATAATGTTGAGATATAGTCCTATGAAATTCTGAGATGAGTTCCATAGTATTTCAGGGGAGAATAAAGGAAATTCATAACTGAATTCAAAGGCTGTGCTGTCTAGGTAAATTTAGAGCTGGTTTTTTACCCCTTTAAGGAGCGCCCATAATTGTAGTTAAAGAATGGACTCACAATTAAGTACCCTCTTATTAAAACTAGAGTACCTATTAGCTTGTCTGCTCTCAACTTGAAATAGATTATTCAGTTTAACGGTGGATCAAAACGCTTTTGTGTCCAACGTTTAGGTATGTGGACTTGACCTTCTACAGAGGATATAAAGTTGTACCATCTTTAGTCCAGCGCAAAATTCTTTCACTAAAACTAGCCCTGATGATGATTGCAACCCTTGGATCAAAACGTCGATAATGATAAAATTGTAGACAACACGTTATCTATAAAACCGACAGAAAATGTTTATTTTTAAAAGATATATAAACTTCTCTGATAATCTTGACTTTTCTGAAATTTTCAGTGCTTCCATGTAATAAGGAGCTGCTCTCAGGATCGGTGAACTACAATAATGTTTTCTAGACTACCATGAATTTCTATTAACTTTTTAAAAGTCCCGGGATTTTCCTTAGAACCAGTGAACTGCCTGTAGCTTCCGTAATTCAGTTTTACGTACTTCATTAAAGCTCATGGAACTTCCTTCAAAATCTTTAAACTCCCTTGAAGATCCTTAAATTGACAAGAAGTTCTCAGATTTTCTCTTAAGTTTTCTTAGTTTTGAAGGTTTTCTTGGAACTTCTCTAACATTCTAACAACTTTCCTGATATCAATGGAACTTCCCTGAAGACCAAAATTTCAGAAATTATTGCATCATTCCTGAAATTCTAGGAATATTCCTTATATCCTCAGAACTTCTTGAAAGCTCCCACGATTAATTGAAGGTTCTCTGATCTTCTCCGAAATTTTTTTTTTTTCCTCTGTTCGGGACATAACACCACTGCGACCAGTAATTTGATCTATTGTAGTATATCCCGTGTCCTTAGTTTAGTGCATGTCGTATTACTCCATCACTATTGAGAAATGATGAAGTATTCGGTTTTGATAAAGTTGTCATTCTTGCCTTCATCGCAAGGAATCGATTCTAACTGAAAGGTTCCGCTATTTATACCCTTCGGAGTTGGAACGCGCCCCTTTGTCAGTCAAAATTGGATTCCTTAACAACAAAAACAAGCTATGACACCGATAATGACCATGCATCAGAACCCTAGTCTTAACCACTTCAAACTAGGGAACAACGATTAGAAGATTAGGAATCACATAGGTGAAGACTAACTAACTCATTTTTTCCTTGTTTCAAGATCATCCTCGGTCCAGGCAACCCGAGGACTTATCACTATCAACAAGGCATAAAAAGTAACAAGGACTAAGATGTGTTCTTTTGATTACTGAAAAATCCTGCTCCCCTAGTTTGAAGAAGTTAGGACTAGGAATCGGTGGTAGATCTTACATCCCGTAACGTACCACGAAAAGGTGATCTACCCACGTTCAGAAATACTCGGAACATCCCTCAAATTTTGGACTGATTAAAAATTATTTACCTTTTTTTTAATGAACTTACTTGAAGATCTCTGAGACCTAAGTTTCTTGAAATTTCTGTAATGTTCTGGAATTTCTTGAAGTTAATTGAAATTCTCTGAAGTTCTCTAAGCTTCCATGATGTTCTCGAATCTGACGTTATCGCAATTCTCTTGAAATTCTTGGTAGTGTCCTGAAATTAATGGAACTGTCCTAAAAATCTTCAAACTTCCCTGAAAATATCTGGGCTTCTGTAATGGTTTCAACATGTGTATTAAGTTTTTTCAAATTTTCAGGAGTTCTCTGGACTTAACTGAAATTCCTGGATTTCCTTAAAATTTCCCAATATTTTGCAGATGTTCATGATGCTGTCCTACCTGAGTTTATCGAGACTAACCTTCCCAGATCTTTAAGCTTGTCTAAAAGCCTGGACGTTCCAGAAGTTTTCAGAAAAACCGCAAATTTTCCTAAAGTTGATGGAACTGCCCTTAAGCTTTTTGATCTTCACTGAAGTTCTCACAATTTTCCTGAAATCTATGAAATTGCCCTGAAGCTATCGGAATCTACACTAAAAGATCTTAAAACTTCCATCTTGTTCAGGACTTGCATAGTTCACTGTGGATGTTTTCGGAAATTTCTATATTCTTGCGCCCAATTTAATTTTGATTAAAAAAAAAACAAATAACAAACCAGTTTTCTGAGGAACTATGAGTAGCCACCATGACAGGCCTGTTCGTAGGTAAGTATGAAGAGACTTGTGTTTGAATCGTGAAGTGAACTTGATGAATTTTGAGGAGAATTTAAAGAGAATTATAAACCTAAATAAAAGAATGTTCAGAGAATAATTTCTAGGGAATATTAACAAGGGTTCAGAAAAGAACTTAAAGGGAATTAAAAAAATATATATGAAAAAGAGCATATTCTGAGGATAGTTAAAAAAATTGAGAAATTTTAATGAAATTTCTGGGAAAGTTTCAGGAAAATTCAGATGGAAATTCCAAGGGATTTCAGAGTTTTAAAAAATTTAAAAAGAATTTCAAAAGAATTTGGTTTTTGAAATATAAAGAAGCAAATGAATTTTAAGATGCATTCCAAGGTCTAATGATAATTTTTTGGAATTCAAGTTGATATTAGAAAGCATTTCCAACCAACTCTGAAAATCGTAAACTTCACGTATGAAGTAACAAAAAAACACTTTGAATGAGATTTAAATAATTACGGAGATTCCCATTTTCTCGAGTTGGCATGTTCGGATGGGTTATTCCAAAACATTTGCTCAATCTCATAGAAGCAGTTTGAAAGTGAGTATCCCCTCCTTCTTCCCTATTTTTTTGGTGTAATGTACAATGTCAGACGATTTCAAAAAAATGTCATAGGATTGTATTGATTATATTTCAGTTTAATATATGCTGCAATTTCTACAATACTCTTTTCGATGTTGTCCGATCATCAGAAGCCTCTTCTGAAGCAAATATTCCTGTTGAACTGGGACTTGGGATTTCTTGTTGAATTCGGAAATTAGCTTCACTCTTCGTTCAGCCGCATCGTTGACAACCATCAAGGAAGCAACTCTTTGTTTCGCATTGAAATTACCTGTATCATTACTCCAATCGTTTACCGGTTTTCGCATGAAGCCGGTCGAAATTTCGAAAAGGAATCAGCACTGCCATAAATGACATCTGACTTCGATTTAGGTGAGCTATCTGTATCGGTCTGAGACGAAACTCGTCAAGGCAGTTTTCTTTTTCTCTTGTTTTTGTTTTTTTTCTTCTTCCGTTTTTTATTTACGTTCATTTTATAGCTGGCTGATAGAACTCGCGCTAAAATTCATCGTTGCACACGATTTAATTGACCACTCATAAAATGTAATTTTAGAGTTGTTTTTTGCTTGAGGATCACAATGGATCATTTTTTTTTTTAAAGATCAGTCAAAGGAAATGCTCTGCTTTTTTGAACTACGCCTATGGGATTGAGCAAATGTTTTTGAATAACCCATCCGAACATACCAACTCGAGAAGATGCTCTGATAACTCTGGAGTTATGTCAGTCTATAACTTTACTTTTATTGATATAAGTGAGAGGGTGGATAGGATATAGTTAGCACCTCCCCCCCCCCCCTTCCTGATCCAACTACACCTATTATATTGAGCAATCTGAAATACCAGCTCAACAAGATGATAAACACCGAAGTTATTTCAGTTTTAGCTTAACTTTCAATTGTATGAGTGAGGGGGCCCCTCCTGTCTAACTTCACTTATGAGATTGAACAATGGTTTTTCAATAATTCATCTGAACATACCAAATCGATAAGATAAGAAACTCCGAAACTATTTCAGTTTTGAATCTGACTTCCATGGATTCAGTGTTGGCAGGAAAAGTGATTTTTGGCATTTAATTCGAAACATCGATCTTTGAACAACTATAGTTTTTTTTAGAAACATTTTAGTACCATACATCCTTGGGTAAAGTTGTTAGGAACTTTCTGGACTATACTTTTGCATACTTAGTAGCTTAATTCAAGCAAATTGGTGGTTCCTAGGAATGAATATGCCACATACTAATGACCATACAAATTTAGAACACAATGTGGAAAGCCAGGTTACAACCAACCATTCCAGAATTTTCCACAGTGTTTTGGGGTCCCGAATGGAACCAATAAAACATTCTAAAAAATGATCATGATGACCCACTCTAGTATATATGTTATATCCCGGCAAAATTTCGATTTTCCCGCATTTTTTCCGTTCATTCTGGCAATTCCAAATACTCGCTATTTTTTCGGTTTCTAGAATTCCTCGTATGAATTAAGGAAAAGGATTTAAATAAAAACATACTATGATCACATATTAAAAAAAAACAAACATTTTTCAAAGTATTTCAATAGCTCAATTCAATGAGATGAAAATCAAATCCTATGTATGTATGTAATGTATGTAAGGTAGCCACCATCCCTTCAAAGATCTTGTCTTGTATGCAGCTTCACTTAATAGCAAGATCAATTTGAGCTATCGATCTGAATTAACAAAATCGCTGTATGAAGGGCCAAAAACGGAGGGGTGGACCCGTAAGCAGAGACACTTACGCGAAATCCACGGGAATTTAAGAATCTCCTTCCAACGATACGCTCCAACAAATCGAATAACGCAAAATCAAATCCTGCTTATTTAATTTAATTTCTTTAATATATATGTACATCCTAACAATAAACTCAATAAAAAATAACAACACACTTTAAACATTCCAAAGAAAATTATATTCCAATCAACCAATTTCCGGTGTGCACTCCCCGGTTTTGTTAGATAACCGTCATCGAGTCGTCTCCATTATCATACCAGGGACCAAGTCGAAACGACTGTTTGCATACCAGCGTTCATACGAAAAACGCTTCGTTTCGACTTCCCCAATGAAGCCCCAGTATCCTCATCGCGTCGTCTTCGATCTGTCCATCGTTCGTACCAATTTCACTTTCACGCACACACTCACACACATGGAGAAGGAAAGCGCACAAGATTGATGGCCTCTCATCACACACCATATTTTATTGCCTTTGACATTAGCAGCCAGCCGGGTTAGGAATTGCTCACTTATGGCCATCGGACCGTAAAATCATCTTCATTCACCTTGGATTGTTTTGTTGGGTAAGTGTATATTGCGAATATGAACGCCATCGACGTCGACAAAATAGAGTCCACCTTGGACATCATATTTACCGCATCGGATTCCACGGTACTAAAAAAATCACCGACTTTCGGATTGAAATTAATAAGCTTTTCACACATTGAGGATACAACCGACCGGCCCCCAATGAACGAAACTGACTACTTGATCTCTGCGTGCTACCCTGCCAGTCAGCGAAAGAGCGGAAGTCACGGCCTGCACATCTGCTCATAAGCCAATAAACGAGACATGGATGGAAAGAAGATCACATTTGAATCGCGATGGATGGACTCTGAGTACAATGCAACAGAAGGAAAAACAACCACTTATTGATGTTGTGCTTGTGCCTGAGTCTGGCCACTGTACACAACCAAGAGTGCAGTAGCAATGTAGACAGATTTGTTCAAGGTGATATCAGCGCGACCAAAACAAGCACTGGACACATGTACTTTGGAAGTCTCTTCACTTGTTTTCGGTTTGGTATCGCGTATTTGTTGTTGCTCTTGTGGACAATTGGTGTTACACCATTTGTGAGCTTTGCTTCGTAAAGTGTGTGATGGAGAAATTTCAACTTGTAGACGATGCTTCTAGTGACCTCAGGAACTGTTTTGAATGTCTGCTAGTTAATTTTACGAATATGGTCCAGTAGGTTGGTTGAGCAGGACAAACAAACAATCATCCTTGCAAACATTTAAGTAAATCAATATGAGCTTAAACCTGTGTTCAGCTGTTGTTGATTGGGAGCTGAACCTAGCTGACAGCATGACCGTTCGTTTTGCAATCATGACGAATCAGCACTCATGAGTCTTAAAAGACCTATGCCAAGCAATCATGCAACAAAAAAATCTAGTTTTTATTTTACCTGACGATGGACTGAATGTTATACGGATTCAGTTGCTTAACGTTCTAAATACAATTTTTTGACAATTGTATATTTATGGAGATTAGTTGCATCACTATCTTGATGAAATTTTTCTCGTCCATGATTATTATATAAAGGGTGTATTCGATAAAAATGACACACCGAAAATCTTCTGTAAATTTTTAACCATATGAATAAAAAAGTTTAAAATTTGAGTAAATCTTATTCATAGTTTATTGTTTAAATCTGTCGAGCTTCATAGTTTTTCATACAGTTTCAGTCATATCGTCGAAAAAAAAAATTTCCGTGAACAAATGTTGTGCACTTACAATCGAAATCCAGAGACGTCCCACCGACGGATCGCTAAAAAGCTTGGAATTGCAAACACAACTGTGTGTCGTGTGATAAGAACCTTCAAAGAGCGTCTGAGTGCCCGAATGAAGGAAGGGAGTAGTTGTAAAAGTGGACAGTAAAATGGCCAGGAAAGTGGTGCAACAAGAACCGTCCAAACATGTCAATTCGAGATGTCCCTAAAAAGTCCAAGGTGTCAGTCGGTTTTTTGCAGAAAACCATGAAACGTGCTGGGTTACATATTTACGAGGTACAAAAAGTCCCAAACCGGAATGTAAAGCAAAACATCACTGTGAAAACCCGCGTCCGTAAACTTTACACGAAGTTGCTCATCAAATCGTGTTGCATCGTGATGGAAGACGAAACTTACGTCAATGCCGACTTCCGTCAACTTCCTGGGCAAGAATATTTCGTTGCCAAGTCTAAGTTCGATGTTCCGGAGGATGTTCGAAGCAAGAAATTATAGAAATTTGCTAAGAAGTTCCTTATCTGGCAGCGATTTGCGGATGTGGTGAAATAAGCGCTCCCTTCATCACTTTCGAAACAATCAACGGTGAGATTTACACGGAAGGGTGCCTTAAGAAGCGTCTCTTGCCCAGCAATCATTGTACAGTACCAAACTCAAATGTCATTTGACAGGCTCTGTCATACGACACTGTCACCGAAAACCGTATTTTAGTTTTTTCATAATAAGAGCTGCTGATGTTGCGCTTGTGTGAATTCTAAAAATAGCAAGCAATGATGTCCTAGGAATAACATTTCCGATCAGATATGATTTAATTTACACCAAATTGAGGAATTAGAACGAAATCACAGATGTCATATAAAAGTTATTTGATAATTTTCTTCTTGCTCGAATGATATTCTACCGGTTGTGTTGTGTGAGAGAGACGACGGTAGAGCATGAGTGTACGAATATAAACAGACTGTCGCGCACGACAACGAAGCGAGTGTAGTAAAAACGTCAACTGTTTCAACCCCTGCTCTTGCCATTCATAAGGAAGCACAAAGCATCAACTCTATTTTGGCCTGATCTAGCATTCTGCCACTACGCTCGAAACGTGTTGGAGTGGTACCGAGCCAACGGAGTCAATTTATATCCAAATTCACTT
The DNA here is from genome assembly GCF_037179485.1 of Ochlerotatus camptorhynchus. Lineage (NCBI taxonomy): Eukaryota > Metazoa > Arthropoda > Insecta > Diptera > Culicidae > Ochlerotatus > Ochlerotatus camptorhynchus. The sequence goes on along the minus strand of NW_027040692.1, from coordinate 1,026,881 downwards.
GGATTTTTGCCCAAATGAAAAATTCTGGGCAATTATGAAGACGGAAGTTCGCAAACATCCCAAACTATTAAAACAGAGCTAGAGTTGAAGAAAATTTGGGTAAAAACCAAAAACACCGGGAAAATCGGCTGTACAAAATTTGATGGGTGGAGTGAAAATGATGGTGCGGGCATTCGGGATGGGAGACGAAATTGAATAAAGAAAATTGTAAATCATAACTCATTAGTAGTTTTTCATTCCCTTTCCCTTTCCCTTGGTGAGTAAATATGTGTGTGCTATTTTTATCGAATACACTTTTTAGTATTACAATGTTTTCGGTCTCTTGAAAGAATGAAGGTTGAAGATCTTTCCACACAATATTTTAGATCTTAAAGGAAAAATTTTAGAACTTATTGGGAAATCCCAATGATAAAGAATGAATAGTAATGAAATAAAATTATTAAGAAGTTCAAGAAAATAAAATTCAGCCTAATGCATAGAAAGTATTTAAACTTTCTTAAAATAAGATCAAACCATTGAACGTTTATGAAAAACTTTAAGAAAAGGCAATTCTGCTGTAGTAGGGAAACATTGTGATGTTTTTGATGTAATTTTAGCAATTTCAAGGTTTTGTTAGGCGTTCTCACACTGTTTTGATGTTTGCAAAAGTCATTTTGACATTTTCCTTTTTGACGTTTTTCATTTTGACCAAATTACATTCGTAAAATCAATCCCGAAAAAACACCTGGTTCTAAGTGGACCAGACTCTACACTAAAGATCTGAACCTTCCTCTCATGATTCTTCAAAATTTCTAAACTTCCCTGAACTTCTCTGAACTTCCTTGAAGTTTTTGGATCTAATTATTTCATCTTTCAATATTATAATTTTTCATAGTTTTTCGGAATTTCGTGCAAGTTTCTGCGACTTCTTGAAATTAATGTTACTACTTTTAATCTACCTGATCTTCCCCAAAGAACTCTAAACAAATCAAGAGTTAATAAAATTTGCCTTGATTTCTCTAAACTTCTCAGGAGATGTCTGAACTCTCTCCAACCACCTTGAAGTTCTCTGATCTCATTGAACTTTTGTGTTTTTTTTTTTCTAGAGTTTTCGAAATTGCTCTGAAGTTTACAGAACTTTCCTTAAACAGCTCCTGCATTCCCTTAATGTTCCTCTAATTTCCTGATGCTTTCGGAACTTTCTTAAAGGTTTTTAAACCTTTTTTTCTGAAGTTGAAGAGGTTTTCAAGCCTCTTTTCTGAAATTATCGGAACTGCCGAAAAGATTTGTTACCTTTCTGAAGCTCATGGAACTATTTTTAAGTTCCCACATTTTTTGTCAAGTTCTCTGGACTTCTAAGAAGTTGTCTGGACTTCCTTGAAAATCTCTAGATATCCCGGAAGTTCTCAGAACTTCTTGAAAGTTCCTGCATCTTCTCTGAAATTATTAATGAAACCACCTGGCTCATTCCAGCTCAAGTGTCGTCAAAGTTGTGGTCATTTTCATCGATTTCAACTAAACTCGCCAAAATGCTTATTATGATATTCTAAGAAAATGTATTATCGGATTTTGCTATAAAGTGCTTGGTTACCTCTGAATATCTTTGTATAGATAATACTCCACTCCTAAATGAGGTATTTGTGTTCTTGTACCACCATTTGAAGGGTTTTTAATGTAGAATTTGGTAATTTTTCAACATTTTTATATGTGTCATTGAAAATAATGTATAGAGGTTTCTGCATGATTAAAAAAGGGCTATTTTCATACATTGCGGGTTTTGTTCTTTTTGAAGATTTGGACCTCAAATATCCCTTACATATTGGAAAACCTAGCTACTAGATGCGTTCCAATTCCCGTAACTTCTATAAGGTTCCTAAAAATTTCGTAACAGCACTAAAGCTGTTGAAACCTCGCAAAAGTCTTCACAATTTTCTCGCTGATGTTCTTGAAACTGCCCTAAAATTAAAGGAATTGTAATAAAGATCCCTGGACTTTTTTGAATTTCTTAGAACTTCTGCGACGTTTTTAAAAATTTTCTGACGTTCTCTAAACTTCTCTGGGCTTCACTGAAATGTTCGAAACTTTCTGTGGGCTTCCGTTTTTTTTTTTTTTTCTAAAATTAGTGAGACTTCTTAAACTTTGCTAAATTTTCCTGATAGTCATTTAACTTTCAGCTCTGATGTTCACTAAACTGCTCCAAATTTTACGAAACTGCCCTAAACATTTCTGAACTTCCCTGATTATTTCTCGAGCCCTGAAGTTTACAGAACTGCTCCAAATTTTATGAAACTGCCCTAAAGATCACTGAACTTATTTGTGGCCTTCCTTAAATTTCTAGGAACTTCTAATTAAGTCCCTACAATTTTAATGAAGTTATTGGTACTGCCCCTACGACACTCCCTAAGTGTCACGGGATTGCTGGATGTTTATTAGTAGAAAGAATAAGCCATATGATACATGTAGTAGTTATTGACAGTTTAATAAATTTAATTTTTTGCCCATGTGAGTAGGATCTGAGATAAAATTCATGAACTTCTGCTCGCTAAATTAGCATTTTATGACTTTATGTTTGTATGTAACTTAGGAACTAAATAATTTTTCATTTGTAGGTGAAATTTTTCCAATATTTTTTTATCACTAGAGGCGGAACAATATTTTTTTCATCTTCCAAAGCACCGAATGTCTACACAGGAGTGCATGAGCATGAGGTGGCCCAAATAAAATCATATGCAGTACTAATGGATATTTTTGGTCGCTATTGAATATTTAGTCGATTGCTGAATTTATGTATGGGCCAAAATTAGGTGCATTTAGGCCGACATTATATCCATTTCCCCTTTATTTTTCTTTTGAAAAACTTATAAATAATAAGTAACAATTTTATCACTGTTCTCATGAAATTAACGTTCTCCCCAAACACAGTCGTCATAATCGAGTACCAATTGGTTGCACATTGTTCTGCTTGAATCTGAAAATTTATAAAACTGCGCTGCTGTTGTGCCTCCGGTGAGCAGGTACCAGAATCAGCAATAGGAAGTCAGCGAAATCTCTCTCTCTCTCTCTGCAGTCAATCAGAAAAACTTTCTCGCAGCGAACGGCGTGATGATTGGATCACCTTGGTAATTAGCGTTGGGGTGGAAGAAGGCTCACCTCTTCAACGAGCTGTTTTTGCATTAAGCTCAATCCGCACCTACTTGATACTATCTGATTCGACGGCGATTTTCTCGCTCTCTCATTTATGGAGAATCGATCGGTTGATATCGGTCAAGTGTGGAATGACGTTTAATTTAAGAACGAGGTCGTACCGAAGCTCAATTTTGCATCGGACAACGTAGTGGATATTCACTTGAGGAATTAGCAACAGCAGTATCTACAACGGTAGGAGGTGGAGCCTACTGACTTAGGACCAAACAATCGGTCCTTCTGGGGATCTGTGATAGATAGGGTACGCACATGATGCATGTGTGTCAACAAAAAGCAGGAAATCTAAAAAACAGCGATATTTAGTAATTTGTTTTTTGCTCCATCGGTAGATAAAAGATGTAACGATAATCGATTAAGGGGATTTATGGGACCCCGTTTTTGGGTGCAGTTTTTTAGCGTTCTGAAGGTGTATCGCTGTGGAAACTTTAATTCTGATCAATCTCATTACCACCTCAAAACTTCAAGATCTCAAATATCAGCTCTCACAAAACATACAACAATGAAACTTGAACTTTACGTTTGCTGCAGTACAATACACAAGGAGTTCCAATTTCATGAGTGATTTCAAAACAGCGTCCAAAATTTGTGCTCTACAAATCTCATCATGACGGCCATTGTTAGGCGCTTCAAGGAATCACCAGATGAAAGACCTACCTTCATATCTGATTGGTTACTAAGTATGAAATCCAAAATAAGTATGTACATACGAACGAAATCATAACTTACTTCTACTGTATTTTAAATCAATATCACGAAAAATACACGAAAATTTCTCTAAACAGCTTAACGTAGTCTACGTTAACCATGCCGTAGAGTCTTGTAAACAACCCTACCATATTATTTTTTCAAATTGAATTTGTTATACTTCCATTCCACATTTGAGGGCGAAGATTGATTCTGCTGGAAGACATAAAATGTTCGATGCTGTATGTATGCCTCCCTTAGCTGAGTCGATAAAAGCGCAGCTACAAAGCAAGACCATGCTGGAGGTGGCTTGGATCAATTCCCGGTCCGGTCTAGGAATTTTTCGGGTTGGAAAATTTCTCAACTTCCCTGGGCATAGAAGTATGATTGGACTTGCCACACAATTATACCGATGCAAAAATGGTACAAGCGTCGAAAGCTCTCAATTAGAACATTAAGTTGAGAGCACGCAATAAGCTAATATGCCATATGCAATAAGCTTAAAAAGCGAAGAAGAAGCATGTATGCAGTGAAATTTTGATCACATAAGCACAAAACTAGATTGGCGTCCAAACATTTCCTTTTGCATTTTGGTGCAGCCTGGATTAGAGGAGCACATGTAGATCGAAATCATTCTGTGGTGCTGGTCACTCATGAAGTAAGCATGAGTAACCACCAGGGTTCTGCATTTTCGAAACAAAGAAATCAAAACAGCTGAACGTTCGGTAAAACTTTGACCTTCATTTTAAAGGCTATTGAATTTGAACATTATTTCAAAACATATTCAACCTTGTTTAAATGATCAAATCTTGTCATTTTAGCGGAGATTTAGTTTCAAAGTAGCTGAAAAGCAATTTAATTGAATTGCATAAATTTTACCAATAGTTCAGCTGTTCAGATTTCGGTAAAATTACAGAAGTCGGCGATAATTTCTAAGTGTGTAGATGCCAAAAATCGATATCCGACGCTATGTTGGAATCCAATATGGCGGCCATCAGGATTCAGAAAGTGTCAAATATCCTACAATATGGGTATTTTCGGAACGGGGACGACGCGTAGATTCCGAAAATCGATATCCAATGTTGGACTCCAATATGGCGACCATAGGGTTTCAGAAAAAGTGTCAAATACCCTACAATATGGTTATTTTCGAAACAGAGACAACGCGTAGATGCCGAAAATCGATATTAGATACCACTTTGAAATCCAATATGGCGGCCATCAGGGTTCAGAAAGTGTCAAATACCCTACTATACGGGTGTTTTGGAATGGGGACAACGTGTAGATGCCAAAAATCGATATCCGATGCCATTTTAAAAACCAATACGGTGACCATCCGGTTTCACAAAAAGTGTTCAGAAAACCCACATTGATCGGAATTTGACAGTATTTCACAGTTTTCACATGGATTTAAAGACGACGTGACATCAATTTTCGGCATCTACGTCTCATCCTCATTCTGAAAAATAACCATATTTTAGGGTATTTGACACTTTTCTGCAAATCGGATGCCACCGTCTTGGATTACAAAATGGCGTCGGATATGGATTTCCGGCTTCTACACATGGCCCTGATTCTAAAAAAAACATTTGTATGGGTATTTGATAGAATTAACAACTTTTTCTCAAACCGGAAGTCGCCATCATGGATTTCCAAAATGGCTTTTCTTTCCTTTATTTAACGTCGGTCTCTGTTCCGCAATCTAGTGCCAATCACCGACGGATATCGATTGCCATCCATTGATGGCAATCGAATGTGCAGGAAGGCAGCTTCCATACCTGCGTAGGATATCGCACCCATTCACAACACACATGGGCCGGGACCAACGGCTTTACTTTCCTTCCGAAGGAAGACGTGACCAGAGATTTTTATGCCTCAGTAAAATCCCACCGACCTCGGCTGGGATTGAACCCAGACCCATCGGGGTGTTAGAAAGCAGTCACGCTTACCACTACACCACCGGCGCCGGCCCAAGATTTCAAAATGGCGTCGGATATTGATTTCCAATCTCCAGACGTCACCCCGATTCCAAAAATATCCATATAGATGGGACGGCATCAGCATTTCCCATATTTTTCTGAAATAGGAAGCCGTCATATTGGTTTTCTAAATGGCGTCGGATATCGATTTCTGGCCTCTAGACGCCATCCCGATTCCAAAAATACCTATATTGATGGGTATTTGATAATATTTCCCACTTGTTCTGAAATCGGAAGCCGCCATCTTGGATTTCGAAATGATGTCGCATATCAATTTTCGATCTGTAGACTTCATACCGATTAAAAAAATCCCAATATTGATGTGTATTTGACTGTATTTCCACTTTTTCGCAAATCGGAAGCCATTATCTTCGATTTCAAAATGGCGTCGGATATCGATTTTCATCCTCTAGACATCATCCCGATTCCAAAAATACCTTTATTGATAAGTATGTGGCAGCATTTCCCACTTTTTCTTAAACTGGAAGCCGCCATCTTGGATTTCAAAACAAACCACCCGACAATGATAAATTTGACATACACGTACACAGATCTATGCGTATACGCTTAAATGACCGGTTAAATAATCAACAAAAGTAATAAAAATTGCGCGAATTTGGATCGAACTTTATCGCTTCAATGCAAAATAAAGTTCATTTCAGTGCTAACATTTGAAAACGGCGCAAAAGCCATTTGTAAACAAATGGTTTGTGGGCCCTTTACTCGCTACCCGAAGAACGCCCACGCAAACCAACAGCATCGTCAGGAAGGGGAAAATTTCCCCTACCCGATGTTGCTGTTGTGTCGCGTGGGTGTACTTCAAGTAGTGAGTAAAGGGCCCACAAACCATTTGTTTACAAATGGCTTTTGTGCCGTTTTCAAATGTTAGCACTGATTTGACAATGAAAGAAGAAATTAACACGAGTCAAGCCAAAACAAACAGCATGAAAACTGATCGAAAATGGTTAAGTAGATGTTGACGGGGATCTGCTCGAAGAGAAGACAGAATGACTTTCAATTGAAAGTGATGGTTGACAGCTTCATCGTCACTTGACGATTTTCGATTGAAAGTGACTTTGTGGGGCCCTGGTAACCACTATAACAGGCCTGATATATGCTGAATGACATCTAATCAACTTTTAATTACAACGTCGGGTAGGGTTTTTGATCTCATTTCCGTCCTACTAAGCAAAACCCACGCTTTACCTTTCTTTCTTGAACGGGTTTTAACAATAAATGAAATGTTTCTATCAAAGATGACTTCTAAACGTATTCCCCTTTCCATAAGTATCGTTGAATTTGATAAAGAGCCACACATTGTTGAGATATTGTTGACAATCTAACACTGCTTCTTGGTTCCAAATTCGTCCTACAAGTTTCAATTCCGTCCAAATGCATTGAAACGCCATTAGATCTTCTTCGTCCTATGGATAATGGTAAAAAAGGCGAGTTCGCTAGGAGCGCTTCTTTTGTTTTCAGAACAATTAGTGTATATTTATATCCACACAATACGCTCTAATTGATGAATCTTCGCAAAACTGCACCAGTGCATGCGACACCTAGGTTTGAAAGCCAAAACCACAAAAGTGATGATGTGTTAAAAAATATTCCATACGATTTGACAGCTAGCAAAACGTCATTATCATTTTCACATCATTTCCATCTACTGGCCGACCGTAACGTAGATTCATCAATAGGCTTTGTGTTGTAGCTTGTGAACTAACGTATCGGTACAAACGTATTACTGATTTATGCACGGTGATGTTTTCTGCTCGATAGAACGGAAATGGATGATTACTACGAAGACCTACCCTACATTAGCGAGGGCCATCCGAAAATTTCTAAATGTAAAGTGGTATCACTTATAGTACAGTGGTATTATTTACAATATACACACTAAGATTATTTCACCGAAATCTGTGAAATTTCACCGAAATCTCAACAGCTGAACGTTCGGTAAACAGTTCGGTGATTTTTCACAGATAACCTGTAATTTTTCACAGATATTCGGTGAAAAATTACAGGAAATCTGTGAAAAATCACCGAACTGTTTACCGAACGTTCAGCTGTTAAGATTTCGGTGAAATTTCACAGATTTCGGTGAAATAATCTTAGTGTGTACTCTAATGTATTCACATGTAGTTTAGACTATCAAAAGCCTGAGTTAGTATCATCAAACACTCTGTTGAGTAAAACTATCATATGACATGTAAATTTCGCAAAGCAACATCCAACCAAATTCCACCGTGTGCACTCCGAAGCAAGTGCAAATAATCGAAAAACATGCCCAGAGCCCACAGAGGTAGCACAGGTAGCACACACGTGTTGTATTTTGCCCTGAACGGGAACGTAACGAAGATGGACAATTTAATGGATACGTAATGCTTCCTGTCGGTAATTGGGTCTCATTCTTCCGAAAGGCTGGACGGTGCTCAATTCTTCGCGGGATTGGATGAATTATGGCTTTTAAGGATTCATTTTTCCCCTCAGTGCTGTTGGTCGCGGTGCGGAGGTCTGTCATCATCTTCATCGAACTTTCCGTGTTGTGCTGCAACAAGGACGATCTTGTTAACCGTAGCAAATCGATCGCTTACAAACGATTTGCTACGGTTATTTCCTGTTAAGCCCTGCCTCGCAAAAAATGTAGCTCTAGCTAATCGGTGACTTTGGTGATTGGCGACTGAACAATGAGGCAACTAACAAAATTTCAATCGTCTTCTATGTACCACATACACACAAATAGGAACCATGAAGGTTGTGTGTGATCTCCAATGCCAATATTGAACTTTTAATTAAGAAGTTGCCGTGATCTACCGCCGCAAGGCAAGTGTATTTGCTGTTGGCATCATATGCAAACCGACGGCGATAGGCTTCGTCATACTCATCGTTGTCACGAACGGCAAACACACAATTACCTATCGCTGGAACGATGGCTTGAGTCGGGGAAATAGCTAATGGCTGATGTCAGCAGCAGCAGGTGAAACGATGGCAAGATCTGTCGATTAGGAGGCAAATCAATTGAAGCGCGCCGAGGTTTTGCGTGGTTTTGCCAGGGATGTGATTTTTACGGCACAGTTTGATGGATTCAAGGCAAATTAGGGGAAACGTAAATTGATTGTGTTGACATTAATGTTTTCCTTTCGGATTGCGATGTAGGTGGTTGGAATGCAGATAGGTGGTGCCAGCGCCCACTAACATATGGAAGATCGTGTTATTGGTTTTGCTTAATTTGGATGACTGACCTCGGGTCAGGTATTGAAATCAGTGATTGGATTTTATGCGCATTCAAAAGGTCAAGGGCGTCTTTCTGAGTAGCTCTGATAACGCCTTTGGATCAGGAATTAGTGCTAATCGTGAAAATACGACGGGGTTAGGAAGTATTTCTTCAAAAGAAAGAGAAATCTAAAAGAGCCGTTCAAAAATCCACTAACAAGCAAATCCAGAGGCTAGGAATCAACTACAATATTCATTACCTACAATGTTTGATAAAATTGTCTTCCTTTCTGTTCATCATCCGAAACAGTTTACAACGACTCAACATCACAACAAATTCTGATCACACTTTTCCTGAAGCCAACCATCCACACCCTGCTCTACTTCTAACAAATTACCTTCCAAGAAATGATCATGTATACCCACTAGAATCTCCCCTGTGCCTTCCCGGTAACTGGTGGGCCGCCGAGAACAACAACACTGTCCGTGGATGGAGAAAATATTAACACCTTCCGGGTCGCCCGGAGAACCACGGCTCGGCTCATTACGACAAGAGTCTTTCACCGACCGACCGGTCTCTGTTGCAAAAGTATGTGGAGTAATTTAACCCATAAACTAGGTCCTCATTATCTTCTGCTTGCCTTTCCTCGAAGATAGCAACCACACGGCTGGATGCACTTATACTTTGTGGAGTGAATTGTTGACTCTCTATGTTGGTTGGAACATGCTAGAATTATTATGCGATGTGTGTTAAGTACACACAATCCTTCCAACCAACCTACGGGAGGGACTTCATGCTGCTGCTGCTGCCAGAGTGTAACAATAATGCAAGATGATGGCGAAAGAAGTGTTCCTTCTAGCCGTGTGCCTCCGATGCGTCGCGTCGTCTCGTTTGTGAAGACATTCGCAAATTAGTTGTACTGACAGCTAGAAATGAGCTGCAAATCTGACGTAGGTTGGCAGGCAGCAGCAATAATGCAGAGTGCAGTGACTTGAAAGCTGGCACGTGGTCAGCATGTTATTACCCACCGACGACGACGACGATGAAAGATAGATGAAGCAGAGGCATATTTACTTAGGTACGTGTTTGACTAGGATTGCAAATCTACGAACACACTTCCTTGGTAATAAAAGAAGTAAAACTACTGCAGTGACCTACAGAACACTGCGCGAATACAAGATTGCATCATTTCAACTGCCCGCAGACCAATACGGCCCCTCAATCGACATGACGCCCGCTGTTATTTCGTTAATTGCTACTCAAACGAGCTCCGAAACGTCCGTCCGCTCGTCATCGTCTTATTTAGTTGGTTGGTATGCATATGCAGCCCCATGGCCACCGCGGTAGCTCCGAAATGGTTATCCATGCGTGTGCAGCACAAAAGTCGCGGGGATGTTGCAAACTGCGCGGAGACCGTTTTTACGAGACGCAATTACGAGTTCACACCAAACCGCCCCCCGTAAGCCTAGAGCGGGGTTGTCGTCCGAAAGAAAGAACAGGTTGCTCTTGCAACTGCGCTTTTGGTGGATGTCGTCGTTGCGTGCTCTAGATGCAATTACATATTACGTAAACTGTCACCAGGTGCGTGTATGGTAGTGATCGATGGCTACGGACGACCACGACGACGACGATGATGACGCTGATGGGTTGAGACGGAATATGCAAACGCACGTGCTGGTATGGCACATTTAGGTAGGGGTCCGAGAATTTGCAAGTAATTAAATTGTCTCAATCGATTCGTTGTCGATTTGGTGTCGGTTTGACCCAATCTCTCGCGTTAATGAGACATGGTCCAAAAAAGAGGTAAATGGAACACGCGAGAACAGATAGAAAAGTGCTGCTTTTGCGTCACTGTACTCTCTGCAGTCAATGGCGGTGCTGGTGGTGGAGTTTGAATGATAATTCATGAAAACTGTTAGCTCTCAATGTTGTGGTTCAATCAGAACAAGGCCGATGGCGCTAAATAGCGTGATTCAGTGCGAGGAAAATCTTAGGGCCTAGTACTTTAATGGTGGCGTGCTTCAAGAAGATTTTATTTTAACAACGAACATCGTTAGTAATAATTGAGTCAGGTCAGGCTGTAAATCTCAATGTCAGTCAATAGCAAGTCAGTAAGTTAAATTTAGAATTACCTTTGCATTTGATCCTTAATCATCAGAAATAATCTAACTCTTGTTAAATATTATATATCACATACCTGCAAAGAAAAAAGAAAACAAAGGTTAGTAGCCGTTTGGTTTTAATTGTAGGGTGTAATGAAATTAAAATGTAGGGGAAGATAGAGTAGTAAGAAACAAGTGGGGTAATTAGAACCCCTCAGTACGTAACTCAGTCAAATCTTATTGGATTTAGATAGTTGTTTATAAGTTGTTATGGTGATGATGGATTCTTTATATTTGATTTGATAGTAGTTAATTTAAAAAAATTATATATTAATTTGAGTTGTCTACAAGGATTACGCCTCGCGCGCCTCGAAATACAGATATGGAGGCAGAGTTGCGACCTATCACAATCACGATCGTCAAACAACTTATGGTAGTAACGCTTGGTACATTCATATCAATGTGCTTGTCGAAGCACTCTCCATGACCATCCATCAGACTTTTGAGTAAGTTTCGATTAATTAAAGAATGTTTCAATAACTTCTGTTAAAATTCGAAAACCCGGAAATTTCAGGAAAGTCCAGTGAACTTCAGTGAATTTAAGGAAACATCATACATATTTTGGATACTTCACAAGTCCAAAGAACTTCTGGAAAATTTAATTGTTTTCAGGACAGTTTTGATTCAGGAGAATTGAGAGAACTTTAGGAAGCTCCGAGAACATCAGGACAGATCAATAAATTTCAAGGAAATCGCTGAAATTTAAAAGGAGTTCCGAGAAACTCAGGCAATTTCCGAAAACTTCAGCAATGTTCCAAGGGGCTCATGCAAATTTAAGAAACGTAAGGAAAGTTACATGAACATTAGCACATTTTTTTTTTATATTGGGTATCAAGCTGGAGCTGCGTGACAGCTTAATTTTCAAGACTTGTCCCATTTGAATAAATTTTGCTTCTATCTTTGACAATACAGCAGAAGGACTAGCCTATGTTGGCCGCTTGAACACTGGATTCCGTATGTATTGTTTCAAGATAGTTATAGAAAAAATGCTGTGACGTGTGCGCGTAGATACATCCGCGTAGTAAACCGATTGAATAAGTAAATCCGTTTCGAACGAAATATCTAAATTATGTAAGTTGCGAAAACCGCGCGAATTCCGAAAGCCGTGCGAGACAACCGAAGCGAGAAAAAAGGCTTATTATCATTTAAAGAGTGCCACCAAAATAAATGTGATAGCCTATGTTGGCAAGTTGATTAATTTTGATCTCCTCCCTAAATATTCTACTTATTTTACTGTTGAGCTTTGTTTCAATTTAGTTATTTTACCGCGCGTATCAATCATTTCAAGATTTCGCGACCGCACCGAACAAATTCTATACTACATAAGCTCAAAAGCGTTTGACAAGCTCTATCGAATTGCGTATCACTTCTGCGTAAGCTCCGTAGACGTAGGCGCGCTGAATCCGACAGTCGGCAAAGGTTTAACCTGTACCAACACCGCTTAAGGAACGACCTCGAGTCAGTAAAACCGTATAGAGCTCAACATCTAAATTACGTAAGATACGAAAATCGCGCAAATTGTGAACGCCACGCGAAACAACCGTAGAGAAAAAAACAGCTTATTATCACTTAAAGAGTGCCAGCAAAATAAATGTGATAGCCTATGTTGGCAAGTTGATTAATTTTGGTTTCCTCCCTAAATATTCTACTTATTTTACTGTTGAGTTTGTTTCAATTTAGTTATTTTACCGCACGTATCAATCATTCTAAGATTTCGCGACCGTACCGAAAAAATTCTATACTACAGAAGCTAAAAAAAAACTTTTGGTGAGCTCTACCGCATTGCGAATCACTTCTGCGTAAGCTCCGTAGACGTAGGCGCGTTGATTCCGACAGCCGCGAAAAGTTAAACATGCATCAATACCACATAAGGAAAGATCGATTTTACGTATGGTTTAGTTCATAGATTAACATTGACTGCTATTTACAAATGTAAGTACTTGAACACTAAGAAATAAGTTAACTCAAATGCTTTAACCGGATATATAAGAGATTTCGCGTATTGAGAGAATAATACAGTAATCAAGTACAACAAACTCAGGGGAATACAATACTTCCAAAAGTTTAAAAGCTATTAATTGTCACATACCTCTACTTTTACTTATTTCCTAAACTATTTCTCTGCCTGCGTTTTCTTTTTAAAGTTCAAGACTAAATAAGAAGATTTATTCTACAACTTTAAAGGTTATTTGCCTCCCTAAGCGGACCCCCCGCATCCTAATTCTTTTGTTAATCTACTTAATGTCATAAGACTTTCTGAAGTTTCTTATTTAAGTTCATTTGATGATTATGATATCTCATTAGTCTAATTAAATAAATTATTAAAAGCTCTAATTCACCTAATCAAGCATAACCCATGCTTTATTAAGTACCTGCACTTATGCTTATAATCTAAAATTAAACGTGTTTCAAGTACTTTTGATTTTGACCTATACCTATTTAATATATCTTAGTTCGACCCAGGTAACACCTTCATGTGACTAAAATGCTTCATTTTGAAGTTAGTTTCCTAGCTGATTTTTAAATTATATAGGGTATATGTTCCAATTACGCTCTCACGTTTCCACTATGTCGCACCACAAAAATACATATGGGAATGTCACAATAGAAGCACACCATAGTGGAAATCTCGAGCCATAGTTCAAACACTTATCCCAAATCAAAATGAAGCACATATAAGATTAGTTACAATACCATGTACAAAAATGATGTTTAACATTGTTTCCTGAGTTATACTTCAATGAAAACAACAATGAAAGCTTGTCACGCAAATAGAAGGAGCACCGTTGGGCACTTTCTGAAATATTTCAATAGTATAATTCCCTTGCAAACCCAAATAAATCTATCTGCGTAAAAATAAATAAAATAAGAGTGATTTGCGGCAAAACCCGCCAGTATCACACCCAACGTCAGTGCCTATACGTAAGCGTACTACGACGCGGCTCTCAATTAAAGGAGTAACAAGTGTGATACTATCACTGCTAGACTAGATCTTTGGTTCTCTCATGCAGTGGTTTATCAGAGAGGGGAAGCTTAGTAATCCCCATTGCCTGCCCATGACGCCATTCTATCGCGGCATGAGCCAGCAACGCCGACCATAAACCTACCGTCTCCAACACTCCACTATAAAGCATGAAATTAAGCCCGCCCACCAACAGCAAGGTGCAAAAACTAGCCAAGGGGAGGGACATGAACATAAGCACATTTTGAGAACATTTTATGGGAAGTTCCGTGCTTATTAATGGCAGTGTCGATAACTTTTAAAAATAAGAAAAATCAAGAAGATCAGAGAACTTCAATGCTGATGTTACAATAAATTCAAGAAAATTGTGAGAGCGCTTAAGAAATTTCGTAATCTTCAAGAAAGTCTAGAGACCTTCAAAGTTGATTAGAGATATTCCGGTAGTCTCATTATATTCAGGAAAGTTCAAAATATTTCAAAGATGACCAAAGTACTCCAAAACATCCCTGTTAACTAAAGGAAAATTTCAAGAACTTTTAAGGAATTCCGAGGAAATATGGAATATTCCAAAGTACATTTCAGGAATGTTCCAAAAAAGTCAGGGGCATTGCGGGGTCTTCAGGGATGTTTTATGACCATTTGTAAAATTTTCTGGACCATTAAAACATCCCCAAGAGCTCTTTCTTCCGGAATTATGTCCTTGTTTCTTTCGACTGTTCCGTAAGCGGTCTGGCTTCCTACTTCTTCCAGATTTTTTCCAATCTACCTTAGGAAGTTTCTGCCAGCGTCTCCAGGAAGTTTCTTCCGTCTTCTCCAGAAAGTTCAATTAAACTTCTCCCAGAAATTTCTTTCGTCTAGTTCTGGAATTTTGTCCATTTTTTTTTGTGCTTCTATTGGAAAGTTTTTCCGAGCTTCTTCTGGTTCCTCTTGGAAATGACTACTTCTGGAATTTACTTCCAATTTCCGACACTTTTATGCCTTCCTTTGAATGTGAATTCCGATTTTTTTTTTCTGAAAGGTTCTTTAAATTTTCGCCAGAAATTTCTCAATTTATGTCTTGAAAGTTCCGCAGATGTTTTCCGACTTCTCTCAGAACTTTCCTCAAATTTCGTCCAGAAGAGCTTATTTCTTCTTTCTCTGATTGTTGATTTCAACTTCCTCCAGAAGCTAATTCAAACATTCCCCGGAGTTTTCTTCCGGAATTTTCCGATCATAGTCCAAAACTTACAATTTTCGCTTTCAATTTTTTAAAACCGTGGATACCGATAAGCTTTTAAACATTCTGGCAACGCTGAGCGAGTGTAACATTTAGCCTGTGAGCAGCGACCATTACTGGTGATTATTATTTGCCATGGCTCTACCTCTCACTGCGTGACAAAACGTTCTGTCAGCGATAGTCGGTTGATGCGTTAACGAGTGTCGCGTGAGTGTCATGATATTTTGCATCACTGTATGGAGGACTGAATTTATTATTTGATAACAAAAATGCAACTTTTAAGCTTACTTGGAAGATCCCTGGAGTTGGCAGTAAGTTTTCTGGCTAAATGTCGGCGGTTCGTGGGCATACCTGACATTGCTGAAAATTGTTATAGCCTCAGATTGCGGGGTTGCTAGTGTAATAGGATGTTTTGTTGATTATTCATTAACTCTTGATCGCTTGTAATACTAATGAATGGTTTAGGTGAACAAAAAGACAAAAAATATAAAAAAATTAAATCAGCCGTTTATAGCCAAACTCATAGGCTTAGATCTTCAAAACCTTATGAATGTATTATGCTAACGAACACAGACTTTGATCTGGACAGCGACGATATTTTTAGGTAAGGAACATGCACTGCCATGTTAATTCAACCCAATTTGACAATTCTAGATTAATGTTTTGTTGGAGTAATAATAAAAATAAATTAACGTGTTGCAAAAAGTTGGAGTTCAGACTATTTGATCCACTGGATCAACCAAGGCCTATTCGATGCCCTCAGTGACGACACCTACCCAAACACTTTTATTGAGTTTTGCGCATCACTTATAATCTATTTCGATGGGCTACAAAATGGTGAGTTGACAACCTGAAAGGAGAATGATTCCTAGCTCCGGTCCTCACAAGTCCCTACCGCACGCCTCCACGAGTCATATGATTACAAACGACTACCAGCTGAAACATGGACACAGCTTGGTGACGTAGCCTGGGCAATGTTGTCAATCCGACAATAGCAAAGTGAGGAGGTGCGAAGCGAACACTGGCGCGGTAACCCTAGCACGGTGGTAGAGGAAATGCTTCGCCTCCGAGTGTCTGTCTGACTGGCATCCAGCGGCTGAAAAAGAAATGCTCTTCCCCGGAAGCTACACCTAAGATGGCAGTCCCATCAAGAGATAGAAGACCTTAGGCGAACCACCTACAAGACGGCCAACAAATGCCAAGATGGAAGATGGTTATCAGTTAGGTAAGTTACTTCATCATCAAAGATATACCGGATATACTTCACAAAATGATAGCATATGCATAAAAGCACAAATAAATGATGGGAAGGAAAGGAACCAATTGAAGCGATTTAGATGGGGAGAGTGAAATTGTCAACTCTCTGTTGTTTACATCTCGTGGAAAAAGGGCGGTCTCTTCTCCACACTCATTGTGGTATCCTTCTGTCGGACGGCTCGATTTTTGACCAATTGTATGATCAATTGGCTAGATGGAGATTCTCTACCATCCCGTGGTGGCGTATAGGTGAATTTACCTATCGATCTACCAAACCCGTTTTTTGCCCTTCATACAGTGACATGTTGAGGTCAATCAGAGGCTATTAAGCTTGATCAAATCAAACAGTGAGGGGCGCCCACTGCTATCGGACTTAGTTTACGTGCTACAATGAGTGCTAGACAATTATCATACATCATACATACATACATCACTTATAATCTATTTCGATGTTGATAAGATGCACAAGCTTCTCCAAACTATCCTGAAGTTCAGATCAAATGATCTACCAGGTCATCAATGACTAAAACAATGCCAATACCAAACAACTCCAAACAGCTTAAAAGAGATTATGCACATCATTTACGTTTCATGTCCATGTGTATAAGATGTTCTAGATTCTCCAAATTGTCCAGGAGTATATCCTATTTAGTTTACTGGATCAACCAAGGCCTGCACGATGTCCTCAGTGAAAACACCTTCCCAAACATGTTCTTAGAGCACTTTGACTATATGTTTTAGTATTACTTCTACGTGAAGTCAACGATTTACATAGTTGAAGATGCTAATTTCAAATAACAGACTGTAGTGGTAATTTTTATACGATAGATGGAGTAGATGAAAGCATAGAGTTGATAGTTCCGTTAGAGTACGGCAGTGTGAAGATTGTATATAGATATTAGAATAGCGAGCTAGGACAACTTTTAAGGAAGGTACAAATCGGTTTTTTCATCTCTCTTTACCAAACTCCCCCTTTGGAGAGGGATGGTGAGGGGTGTCCCCCCCCCCGCCACCACTGGCAAAAAGAGATGAAAACCGACCCGCTCAAGTATCAACGGTGTGTTTGATACAGTTCTACCGATTTTTACCGCAATTCAGTTGTTATTTGAAGGAAGGCATCCAGTCGTAGGTTTGGAAATTGCAACTATTGTTTACCCCTACCACGATATGTGTTCCTGTCATCGTCGACTTGACGATCTCGAGGGGACACGGGTGGGGTAGGTGTTGCTACTTCTTCAACTATGTAAATCGTCTTGTCACCATCAACAAGGCATAAAAAGTAACAAGGACTAAGATGTGTTCCTTGGATTACTGAAAAATCCTGTTCCCCTAGTTTGAAGTAGTCAGGACTAGGAATCGGTGGTAGATCTTACATCCCGTAACGTACGACGAAAAGGTGATCTACCCACGTTACGGGGCAACAGAGAACACTTCAAAAAATTCATGGAATTTATCCAAAGATTCATTTCGAATTTATAATGATGCATCCAAGAATGCTGCATCCCTCAATAATTCTACATACCTACTTAAAATATGCTTGAATTATTTTAAGATGTCTATGCCATTCACCTAAAAATTGCCTTGAAATCCTGCTCAGATTTTTCTTAGAGTTCTCCTCTAAGTTCTTCAGAACATTCACTTGGAATTCTTCTTAGAATTATCTAGAAAATCTATCTCCG
Organism: Ochlerotatus camptorhynchus; assembly: GCF_037179485.1. Lineage (NCBI taxonomy): Eukaryota > Metazoa > Arthropoda > Insecta > Diptera > Culicidae > Ochlerotatus > Ochlerotatus camptorhynchus. The sequence continues at coordinate 1,008,545 of NW_027040692.1, read as the reverse complement.
GAATACCCATACAACTCTTTTCCGAATTCTTTTGGAATTATACCCCTGCGATTTTTCATGGTTTCCCTTGGAACTTTCTTTAGATTTCCTTTCTTATTTCGTCAGAATTTAATACCCTTGGAATTTCTATGGAGTTCTCATAAGAACTATATAAGAAATGAACCTGTAATCCTCTTTTCAATCGTTATGGAATTTCCCACGGAACCTCCTAAAAATTCTACTTTGAACTCACACAACTGACTTGGCGTTCTAGTTGACACACTCTAAGAGTTCTTTTAAGGTGAAAGGGGACGCCATTAATTTTCAAAAATTCTAACTCAATGTTCGTTCCAAACCAAAATTACCGTATGCGTGATAATGCTTGCACCATCGTACAAATAAGGTTCCCGTTTCACCTGTGCATACAATGCCTTGGTTTTCTTTGCATGCACGTAACCTATAGCTCATACCGTAGTAGGCTGTGTATAAAAGAAAATGATTTACTTAGTTTGACATTTGCACCATGACGAAGTGGCAGCGTATTCGTGATTTGTCCCACGCGCAAAAATCGCAAAAAGCCATTTCAATCGTCGTGGGAGTGTTCCGGTGAACCGTCAAAAGAGTTTTAGACCGAGAAAAGAAAGGACAACTATCCACAAGGTGGCCACAGGTCGTCCGAAGTCAGCTTGGGTTCCGAGGGTTATCGCTGCTATCAAAAGGAAGATTCGGGTGAATCCAGCGCGTTCAATAAGGAAAATGGCAAAGGAACACGGGATCAGTGACTTTACGGCACGGAAGATCGTAACGGGAGATTGCGGGGCGAAGTCAAGGGCACGAAAAAAAAAAACTACAAGTCGAACGATGCAAGAAAATCTTGAACTTCCTTAAGCGAAAAAATCCGTCGATTCCGTATCAAATTCCAGAACCGACCGGTATATTAGTTCTCTTCCGGTAAAAGACGTGGCCGACGAGCACAAGAACGTGTATCTGACCAAGCATCCTGCTAGCGTTATGGTGTTTGGATTGGTGGCTTCCGATGGCAAAAAATGGACCCGGTGTTCATTCCAGAAGGCGACAAGGTCAACACGGAGGTCTACATCGAGATTTTAAGTAAGTATGTTCTTCCGTGGATCAAAGAACAGTACGGTCCGAAGCCAAATGTTGTATTTCAACAAGATGGGGCTCCGTGCCACACGTCTAACCGCACTTAGAAGTGGTTGCAGGAACATCTTCCGTTCTGGGCGAAGGATATGTGGCCGCAATCCAGCCCCGATCTTAATCCGCTGGATTACTCAATATAGCGCATCATGAAGGCCAAGGCCTGTTCTAAACGCCACCCGAGTACAGCAAGCCTCAGACAAATATTGACCCGTACCTGGAGAGAAATGGATCCAGACTACATTATTGGAACCTGCCGTGCATTCGGGAAGCATGTAGAGGCCTTAATTTCAGCAAGTGGAAACTCGATCGATGGTTAACATAGTTTAAGACTCTGAGAAAAATCCCCTATTTGAATAAATAAAAAAAACTCGAAAACGAAATTTTTGAGAATTTTTTTAATTTTGACATTGCTTAATGGTGTAAACATTATCACGCATACGGTACATTCATTGGAAATGTGTTCATTGCATTTTGCTTGCCTACCGGAACACAGTAAACACATTTGCATTGACAGAATTCCTTTTCCCTAGACAACTCCTTTGGCATTTTTCTCTAGCATACCTTGTTGATATATCTAGAATTAATTCTTAAATCTTCTTATAATTCCTTTGGAATTTTCATCAACATTACCCAATTCATTCTTCAAAGAGATTGTATCCGCAAAACCTAGTCCAGTCCGGGATTTTAAATTTGTTTGCCATCAAAATGCACAAGCTCTCCCCGGTTTTCCTAGTTTTCTGATTTCTCGGTTCACTGGTTTGAATGGTTACAACAATGCATCATTCACTGTAGTTCAGACACAAATGGTGGTAAGCTTCAACCGGTATTATCCTCGGATTAAATCCCGATCACGGGGCTGCTTTGATGTCGAGGTCGGTGTTAGTCAATGCCATCCTAAACAAACGCTTGGTAGATCCTCCAATCACATTTTGCATCAGTCTAGTGTGTACGTATGGCAAGGTAAATAAATAAAGAAGTCATTTATGAAAGAAACAATCAATTGTTTTGCTCAAACCCGTTCTAATAATATAGGTTAAGTATGCGTTGTGCTAAGTATGACGGATTTGAGATCTTAACCCTATCTGTAGAATATCGATTATTAAGTACTGAAGAAAACAAATGTCAAATTATTGCTTATCGCATTTTAGCTTTTAGTTGCGTGCTCTCAACGTAGTGTTCTAGATGCACTTCCACAGTTGTTAATTGAGAGCTTTCGATGCCTGTACCATTTGTGCATTAGTATAATTGTGTGCCAAGTACAGTATTGCCCAGGGAAGTCGAACAATTTTCCAACCCGAAAAATGCATAGGCTGGACCGGGAATCGAATACAGCCACCTCCAGCATGGTTTTACTTTGAGCTGCGTCTCTACCGACTGAGCTAAGGGAGGCCCCTTCGAGCGAATATAGGGCCAATATAAAGATCGGTATTTTTATTTATTTATTTATTTATTTATTTATACAATACAAGAATAATAGCACAAGTAATCATCTAATGATTTTCAGAGTATATGCCACTATTACACTACCGATGTACCTATTAACCTAACTGAAGTAGTTGCTGCATAAGTTTTTAAATGTTGTTAAACTTCTTGCTGTCTTGCATTCCCTCGGTAGTTCATTCCATAATCGAATCGAACGATAGCGCAACGATTCACTTAAAAAAATTGTAGAGCTTCTTGTAATAATTAAAACACTTGACCTAGAAGATTGTGAGTTAATACAGAAGTTTCGAATATATATCGGACTTTCGTTTAAAATTTTAAAAGTTTGAATACACATTCTAAGTTTCATGTAGTTGACGAAATCGTACCCGAGTAATAAATTAGAAAAGTTGGATATGTGATCGTATTTCCGCAGGTCGTACACGTATCTGGTAACGGCATTAAATACCAACTTTAATTTCTTTGAAAAAAGTAGAGTTCCCAAGATGGATCCCTGAGGAACCCCACTCAGAACATGCACGCAATTGGATTGCTTGTAATTAAATTCAACATATTGTGATCGGCCAGCCAAATATGATTCGATTAAATTCACTGAGGAATGACCAATTTTAAAACAATTAGCAAGTTTTTTGCAGAGTTTTCAATGATCAATTGAATCAAAAGCTTTGCTGAAATCTAAGAGCGCCATCACGGTTAACATTTTCTTATCAAGAGCAATTTTTAAATTGTATTCAATTTTTATAAGAGCTGTAATCGTGCTGCAGTTCTAACGATAACCAAATTGCAAAGAACAAAGCAGCTTATGATTATTAAGATATTCGTTTAGTTATTTGGATAGAATTGATTTAAAAATTTTCGACAGAGCACAAAGTATGCTAATAGGTCGATAATCTTTTTCTGTAGCTGGATTGCCAATCTTACCAATAGGAACAATCTTAGCCACTTTCCATGAACATGAAAATTCTGAAAAAAAGCAAATAATGCTGGTCATCTCTCTTCATCAAGCGTCAATTTTAACAATGATTGTATTTCATCCCTCTGAAAACAAAGACACTATTTCCACATTATACTAATCTTCAACATATAGGTTAAATGCAAAACACGGTAAATTGCTCGAAAAGTACCCCACCTTGGTCTACCACTTGTAGGAGGAAAAGGAAAGCAATCAGCGTGTTTAGTTGGCCCAAACACATACCCCAAAATAGCAATCCCACGTAGCCAGTGGCCGACATCTCTTTTCCAATCGGATGAATGCTCTCGAAAAATCGCGATTTCCATCTCCATCTCATACCCGCTTCGGTACAAAAAACTGCATATTTAGTTTATCTCTATTTTAGTCAAGTGTTGAGCGTATGTATGAAAATAGTTAATTTTAAGTGGTTTCATTGGAGCACCCGATGAAAAAAAAATTGGCGCGCCCGATTGTATCTCTGCATCCCGAGTTAAGCCAGTGAAGTGAGCCATATAAACCTCAAACACTGACTGTTATTATGCCCGCTTAGAGTGATTGAAAGATTTCCGATAGAGCCGGCGTTGAAAGTTGTACCGACCGGCTGAAATCGATATCCTAGGTAGGTTTGGCGCTTATGGGTGAAGTTTATTGATTGATTTCACCGAAACGGGGCTGAACGAAAATCGAAAAAAGTTAACAGGTGCAAATTTACCTACTACTGACAGCTAATGGGCAGTGAGCGAGGTGCGTCGGCTGCGGTCGTCGTTGTGGCGCAAAGCTATGTAATTGGGTCAGCTGGGCGGTGATTTTCGCAAGGTGATGAATATTATTTTTTGGAAATCGACAGACAGTCGGAGGTCACCATGGTCTCGTCGGAGGGTGAGGTTTCAGTTAAGGTTGTTTGATGGAAGAGTGACGTTGCTCTATGACAAAACAGCTTCGATGAATTGCTAATGCAGTCCCTACACATGGATTGCATTTATGACACATGAATCATACCAAATGTTGTTTGATCATTTTTAACACCACAAACCTGCTCAATCATAAAAATAAATCCGTGTTTACCTACATCGCTAAATCGCCAGTATATTAATTTATTCCCATCCGTCCTGGTTGACCGGATTCGCTCGTGCAGTAATGGATGGCACATAAAGTTTATTCCCTACTGACAAAGCTATTAATCCAGGTGGTGGGTACTTAATTTAACATTATTGATTTTATATTTATCCGTGTGCCTATTATTCTCCAACATACTGCTGCATTTTCATCCTGCATTCAATGCTCTGAGATCCACAGGTCTACGCTGTTCATAGAACGATGACTCGCATTAACCTTGACAATGGAAATCTCTCCCCTTCCATATTCTCCTGCATCCTCCAGATCTCATCCCAGGGTTGTCATATAGCAGCGCTCACCTATCAACACCGGTGTGGGGAGGCTCATCAATTTGTCCAGTCAGGGATTGTGTCTATTTTTACAACACATGACACTAATGGAAGATGAGCTGAACAAAAAATCCCATTCCGAAGCGAAACCGGGAGCACCGTGCATAAATTACCAGTTTCTATTAACGTCCCGTTCTCTATATCGAGTCGCTTCCCTGCCACTAGCAGTCTCCACTGTGGCGCGAAGAAAAATCTTTCTTTCATTACCTCAAGAGGGCCGTGGCCCCACCTATTTCTTACAGATGACTGATTTTCTATCGCCTAATGTGAAATTCAACACACACTCCCACCAACCCGGCAGCCTGGCACCAATCATTCACTAACTTTTTTCGGCCGAAGTCCGTTGCATTCCCCCGCGTGAGATCAATCACCCAACTGCCTTTTGTTCCCTACTCCCAAAAAGAAGCAATTGGGCTGACTCGTCTCGCTGATTCATGAAGCTTTCAGAACCAGACCGTCAAAATTCTAGCGATCTTCGCAGCTTCGCTCCATTACCGGCGACTCATAATCTCTATACACCTCGCGGGTCTCGCGGCTCGCATCTCAATAGAAGAGAGGAAGTGGGAAATTGGCTACCGAATGGAGCGAAGAAGATCCGTTCATTGGGTTCACCCTTCCCCGGGGGCCGACCATTCTTATGACCGTCATAGCTAATCGACGGTTGAATTATTGCTCGCGATCTGACCACCAACATCAGCCTGGCGGGCAGCTCATAGACGAATAGATCCAGGGGGGAAGAAAAAAGGTAGCGAATCATGTCGGCTTCTTCACGGCCCATAAATATCGCCATTATTGCCACAATCTTCATCACCATCATCAACCGATCCGGTGCCGTCGGTTCGTTGGTTTGGGTGTCCAAAAAGTAGAATTGAAAAAATTGTACAATTTTCTCACTCTCATCTGTCCGTGGCGTGGGTTGATTTGCGAGAAAAGTTTGAAAAAACAGAATTGGTTAGTCGGACAGAAGTCCTAGAAAATTTAGTAAAATTTGAGGTCTAACGTCCCTAATGTTGGCATAAGAGTTCCCATAAATTTCGACGGAAAGCATTTTTTGACAACTTTTCAGTAGCAACCAACAATCTGATCTGAGTGCGAATATGTGGTGTTTTTGAAGAAAAATGGAAAGCAAATGATAGTCCACGTATTCATTCGCCAGCATGGAGAACTTACCTTTCCATTCTAAGGCCATTGCACAGTGGTCCAGAATGGGAATTTAGCCGGAATAGTAGTCCTAGAGCTTTTGCTGTAATATTTCGACGTTAGGTGTCTTTAGTGAAAAATGTTGTACTTGCGAAGTCCCTTCTTCTGGTGGTTTTGAACATTAGGGTGGCTCTCAAATTTGTTTATTTTTTTAAAACTATCTTTTTTATTTTTGAAAATAAAGACAAATGTTTGTTGTTCACACTAGCGTGCACAGGAATCTTGTTAAGAAGGGGCAATTTTTTTCTATGGTGCATTTAATCTGGGGATGAGAAGTACTCCAAAGTGCGTGGGAGATGGTGCTGTCCAACCACCATTGTGTCCCTATTGTTTAATTTAGCTAATTTTATTTATTTTTTGCTTCGGTGGAGGTTCATCTTCCTCAAAGCAAACTGCTATCAGACAACCAATGGAGATTGGCAATTTAATCCCATTGACTATGTCGATGATGAACCGTCCCAAGGTACCGCCAGTCGGGGTGACAGAAAATGATGCCGAACATGTATTAAAGATGATGCAAAGGACAAACCCGAATTTATTGCAACGTACATAAACAGCTGTAACTTTTTAACCACAGTAACAAATGACTTAAAATTTTCAGAAAAGATTCTTAGATGAATTTTTAGCAAGACAACAATAGACCAAGTTAACGGCGCCGGTGGTGTAGTGGTAAGCGTGATTACCTCTCACATCAGCAGGCCTGGGTTCAATCCCAGTCGGCACCGCCGGGATGTTCTGAGGCATAACATCTCTGATCACGCCTTCCTTCGGATGGGAAGTAAAGCCGTTGGTCCCCGGTTCATGAGTTGATGGATCGATAGGTAGGGTCCAGGTGTGGGAGCTGCCTTCCTGGCACGTCGGTAGCATTGGTGCTCAGCACGGAAAACAAGATCGACGGAAAAAATAAACCAAAGAAAAAAACAAAAACAATAGACCAAGGTTCAATGGCAAACTAATACTTACTTTACAATTAGGGAATCCAAAAGCTGTATTTAAACAGTTGCAAAAAAATCCAACCTCAGAATTCCTTGAGGTTCTTTTCGAGATTTTTAGAACTCAATGAGCTCTGTTGAAATACTTCTCAATCTGAAATTATTTTTAGAACTTAGTTTTACTCACAACACCTTGGAACTAAAATTCCCTAAGAGTTTCAGAATAATTTCCTCAGTATTATCCAGAATTTATTCCCGGAACGAGCTAGATTATCTGTACTCCCTTGAAATTTTCCTCAAAATCCCTTTGGAATTTCACTCAAAATTTAATTTTCTCGGTATTCTTTTTGGTATTATCTTGGAACTATCTGCAGGATTCACTAGAAATTATTCACAAAATGTTTCGGAATACTCCCCAGAAATCCTTTAGAAGTGTTCTTAGAATTCAATATCCTTGAGGTTCTTCTCGGAAATGTTCAATAAAGCTAGCTTTCTCGATTTTTTTAAACTCTCCTGAGAGCTCTTTTGAAATTCTTCTCAGAGCTCCACTGGAATTACAGCGACCCGCAACGAAAAAAATCCACCTGAGTTAGTATCAAAATGTTTACTCAAACTTAGCATACTTCTCCAAAAAAAGTACTTTTATGTGTTCTAATAATAAATCAGGTATTTAAGAGAAGAAAAGAAGATGTTTTAATTCATTTATTCAAAAATTTACTTTTTTTGTAACGTTTTGAAAAAAAATCAACAAAAAATGATAGGACAAGAAAAAAATCCATTTCGTAAATTCGACACAAGAAATCGATTCCATATCGGCGAATTATTCCCAATTGTAATTAAACATTGAAAACCCCCTCGGAATTAGTTTTGAAATATGTCAACATCAACACTCCGTCATTTGCCGCCATTTTAAGTCGTCCGTCACTTGCTTATCGCGGAAAATAGTGTAATATCGCCGAAAAATCATGGTTGGCAAACAAATTTCAATTTCCATCCGAAATTTGGTGGTAAAAGACTGCCAGAACAAGGTATCACAACGGAAAATTGCTGCAAAGTACAACATTAGCCGGGAGCAGTTCAGGAGATTTGGACGAAATATCAGGAGATCGGATCCGTGACTGACAGAACAGGTAGAGGAGGCGTGCGCAAAACGGATCATCGGACTGATACAATGATTATCCGGGAAATAAAGAAAAACCCTTCAATAACGATCAGGTCGATCAAGGAGAACCTTCAGCTTTCGATATCCGATCGAACAATCAGCCGCAGGATCAGTGAACAAGGTTTGAAGAGCAAATTCGCAAGAAAGCTGCCGTACATCAATTCCAAGTATAAGAAAGCACGTCTTGAATTCGCCAAAAAGTATATCAATAAATCGATGAATTTCTGGAAACGTGTCTTGTGGACCGACGAGTCAAAGTTCGAGCTCTTCAATCGAAAACGTCGATTGAGAGTGTGGAGAAAACCAGATGAAGCCCTACAGGATCGACATCTTCAGCCTAAGGAGCGGAGGGGCTAGCTTTATTGAACATTTCCGAGAAGAACCTCAAGGGTATTGAATTCTGAGGACAGTTTCAAAAGAAAAGATTTCTGGGGATGATTTCCTGAAAATTCTGCGAATATTTTCTAGTGAATCCTGCAGATAGTTCCATGATAATTTTGAAAAGAATACCGAGAGAATCAAATTGGTGGGATTCACCAGAACTGTGCAATTTTTACAAAAGGAATTTTTAATTCAGCTTGCCCCTCCATGTTGCAGATTGTTGCAAAGCTTACACCAGAATGTTTCAATACAAACGTGCCCTCAGGTAGTTTTAAACCAGACAATTTCAATTGACCAGAACGATGCAATAAAAATTGCTTCTCCAATCTTCTGATTGGTGCAGATATCCTTTTTTCCATTTTCCACCAGACATTTTCAATATAGATTGCTTCTCCTATCATCAATCAATGTTGCAGGTTTTCCACTAAATAAAGATCGCCCCTATTTTCAGATTTTTCATCATAAATCTACAGTAAAGCAGCTTCCCTCCAATCATCAGAATGGTGCAAATTTTACACCAGAAATTATTATTAAAATTTGTTTCTCTATTCAGCTAAAGGATGCAAAATTAAGACCAAAAATTTTCCGAAAAGCTTGCCCATCCTTTCACCAGAACGGTGCAGATTTTCCACCAGAAATTTTCAATGTAGCTTAATTTTAAATACAGCTTGTGCCTTCATTTACCATACCAGTGCAAGTTTTCCACCAGAAATATTTTGTTCATTTCATTTATCAGAGCGATGCAAATTTAGCACCAGAAACTTTCAATAAAGCATTCTACTCCAATTTTTCACCAGAACGGTGCACCAAAATTTGTCAGTGAAGTTTGTTTCACCATGCACCTTTGTGGTTCAATTTTCTGGCTATGCCTCTTCATGCAAATTTTCCAGCATAAATTTTCAATGAAGGTTGCATTCAACAGAACGATGCAAATTATGCACCAGAAAAATGAATAACGCAGTGTTGCGAATTTTCCATCAGAAATTTTCAGTTAAATGTTAAACATTTGCGCCTTCAATGTCGGTTTTTTCACTATAATGTCTTTAAAAGTGTTTTTGCATAAAATAAGGCGCAAAGACTAGTGATAGTTTTTAGTTCGAAACTCCACCACAGGCGGCGCTGCAAAATCTAACTTTTTACATTTACAAGATAGGTAAGTTGGGTCTTCAGCAAAGTTGTAGATAATTTTACTACAACAATCTTTGCTGAACATACAAATACTTTGTATTTCTTAGTTTTTGAGATACGTAGCGTTTAATATGACTATTCAACAAAATTTAATTTTTTTCAGTTTTTATAACATATTTAAATAACTATAGGTTTGTAGAAGACTATAATGTTCTACAAATATTTGTATTTTATTACAATACAAAACTTTGTTCAAGACGTTCAAAAAGTATCGATTACATAGACTGAGTTATTCACAAATTTAGTAAAAAAAATTTACATATTTTGTGCCCTCACAGACAAAAATCCGGCAAAATCCGGCAGGTGAATCTTGAAAAGGATGGAAGCTTGTTCAAAAGTGATCTCAAATTCCATTGAAACATTTGTCCCTTTTAGTATGCTCGTTGATTGTTTTGTATTTTTAAAAGGTCGTTCCGTAGTTCAGTGACAGCGCGCATTTGTCAAAGACTGAATCAAAGTACGCTTAGTGATAATATACCAAAGTTTGGTCACACATTGACCGGTTTTGCAGCATTAAACGCATATTACTTAGAAAATAATCCTTTTATAGTGAAATGAAGGTTATTATTTCAACATTTCCGTAGCAGATCCCAAAAGTGAGAAAAGCATGTCTTTCAACAATGAAGGTAAGTACAACCATGTAGTTAATAAGGTATTCAGTGTTATTTTTCAATTCATGATATAATATGTTTGTGACAATTTCAAAAATAGTTTAAATTAAAAGTTATGAAATAAAATTTCAGTTGAAATCGACAGGCGAAAGTTTTTTAAACTGTGGAAAGCATTTAAGGGAAACGACATTGATAAATCAAACGTTGTGTCGAGAGAAGAACATAATCAATGCCGTAACAGTCAAAAACTTCTCTGGACACAAGTGGCAGCTGAAGTCAACCATTTTGTGAAAGCGACATACAAATATTAAAAAAAAAACTGTGGGAAACCCACAACCGGACTATGCTTGAAAGCAGTCGTGGTTATTTCGATAGCCCCTTCGAATTAGCACAGAAAGTTGTTGATCGTTTCCCTTGTACTTCTGGATCTTCCCGTCGTGGAAGAAAATCTTTGGCGTTCGAGGAAAGCAGCGAAGTTGTTAAGAGACGCAAGACGTCTGCAATGCGGTCTAACTACCCAACAGATGAACTTGCATTTGCAACCCAAATGAAATTACGTGAGGATGGTAAAGAAGATGCAGCGTTCATTGTAAAACAGCCAACGCAAACAACTCCGACAAGAGCCATGAAAATGGGTTCGGCTATGCAATCATCCAAAAATGGCTTTGTACCCTATTCGGAGACGGAAGCTCTTGCGTTAACATTGGATCTTAATTTATCGAAAGACCAATACGAAAAGCTTCGTAATGGAGCTCTGGCTCGGAATGTGCCTTTGTATCCGTTCTACTACAAAGTGCTGCAAGCTAAATAAAAAGTGCTGTTATCCCAATACAGGGTTAGTAGTTTCGGAAACGTCTGCAGAAGTGAAACTAAAGGATCTCTTGGAGCACACGGAAATGAGGATTGATGATGCAAATGCGTGCATGCTGGAAAAGTTTAGAGATGACGAATTGGAGAAAATGACGATTAAGTGGGGATTTGATGGCACAACTGGATTAAGTGAACACAAGCAAGCACTTGGCGATGACGACGGAACTAAATCCGATGCAAATATGTTGGTTACATCCATTGTGCCGATCAAATGGGAACATTTTCTGATCCTCTCATCAGCAGCCTTAGAGCATCTCGAGACAAGCCAATTAATGACCTCTGTAGCGATGCGAAATACATGCTTGATGTGGAATAGAAAGATCAAAATGTTTTTGATAACAATATTGCGTAACCTCTGTTTATATTTTTGGAATATTTATATAAACATAAATACATACAATGATGTATAACGTAATACGTTAAATCATTTATTTGTAATATAATAATAGCTAACTCAAAATTATATATTACTTTCAAGTAGACTACTGTGATTTATGATTATGGCAATTACTCTGATGTCCGTGGTCAAGACCTTTTTGAAATGCAAAATAATCAACGAGGATACTAAAAGGGACAAATGTTTTAATGGAATTTGAGATCACTTTTAAACAAGCTTTCATCCTATTCAAGATTCACCTGCCGGATTTTGCCAGATTTTTGTCTGAGAGAGCACAAAATATGTAAAAAAAATTACTAAATTTGTAAATAACTCAGCCTGTGTAATCGATACCTTTTGGACGCCTTGAACAAAGTTTTGTATTGTAATAAAATACAAATATTTGTAGAACATTATAGCCTTCAAAAACCTTAAAGTTTTTTAAATATGTTATAAAAACTGAAAAAAATTAAATTTTGTTGAACTGTCATATTAAACGCTACGTATCTCAAAAACTAAGAAATATAGAGGATTTGTGTGTTCAGCAAAGATTTTTGTAGTAAAATTATCTACAGTTTTGCTGAAGATACCACATACCTATCTTGTAAATGTAAAAAGTTAGATTTTGCAGCGCCGCCTGTGGTGGAGTTTCGAACTAAAAACTATCACTAGTCTTTGCGCCTTATTTTATACAAAAACACTTTTAAAGAGACCATAGTGAAAAAACCGACATTGAAGGCGCAAATAAAAAAGTTCGTGATATTGAGCATTCAAACCACTGTGCTATGGTGAAAACATAGTGCACCATAATTAAAAAAAAAAGACACTTCCTAAAAATAAGTCTTGCTGAGCGAAAACAAAAATCACGCAGTAAACCCACCGTGGGATTTGGCATACTACTGCGAGTACATCCTTCAAATCAGTAGCAAAGAAGCGCCATTGCCGTCGTTGTCGATTTGTGGAGATTGCTATCGCCTCGGAAATGATCCATTGCACCGTCAGTCCTCTCCGTTCACGAATGGAATGGCACCGGCAGCAGTAAGAATGAGGTGTTGAAGTCCAAAATTGTAATTATCGACCATCAGCTAGAAAGACGTGGTGCAGTTCACATTGATGGAGCTTTGTGATCGCGAGCATGGAATTGATTCCCATGACTGACTTGACTGACTGGCTGGTGTTACAATTCGAGGGGCGTTTGCTCTACGGGTGTCAATACGAAAAATTTGTTTATGTTTCCCTGGACCGCTTGGATTGGGGTTTAGTAATTTTGAGTGGAACAAATGGAATGAACGTCGAATCCGTCGAAGGGTTTGTTACATCAGATTAGGCTGTTGCAGCAGCAGCAGCAATGATAATAATCGTAAATATTTTCTTTCGGAGAAATTAATGTAACCGCAGGGAGTAGTGTTGAGAAAGTTGTACTAAGGTTGCTTGGGAACTGCAAAGCAATCAACCTCGATATTGGGCTGCTGGCGGAAATTTTAACACCTGTCGCTTTCACAAACAATAATTAAGAAATGTTTTCACACATCTTAAATTTACATAGTGATAAATGCTACTGGCTATCTATTAACAGTCCGGTGGGGTAGTGCACCCAAATCCAATTAGCGATCAACCAGCTAGCATAACCAACCAAAATTACTCCATCGCACCAAACGAATCCGAATCCAATCAAGCGGATAATTTGTCAATTACCCACCATTAGCATACAAGCCCTACTGATCACCACTTTTCAATCAATTAGTTAAACCGGGAACAGCTCATTTTCAGTACCCAACGACCGAAATTGTACACCACCCAGTCAATAATCGACCGTACAGGAGCTCTTTATCGGTCCATGACCGCGTGTAGCGAAAGCCACTTGTTACAGACATCCTCCTGTATTTTGGATTGGCATTTCAACATTCCAGATGGCTGATTGACTTTGATCAGTCTCGATTGATTAACTAGCACAACGGCGACGATGACGACGGGCGGGCGGTATGCATTTGAAAGTTCAGAGAAATTGTCCCAATTCCGGATTCAGGACTGGAATGATGGATCAAAATATGCACACGCGGTTGGAATCGTCTGAAGGTGGGTTGAATGTTCGCCATGGCGGCATCTAAAATTGCTTGCTAATAGAGGATAATTCACGTAATTCCGATAATCACCCAAAGCGTATGTAACAGATGCTCGAAAAGAGGTGTGTCTGTGTCTGTGGAGCACCAACCGTCGACGTGGGAGTCAATCTTTGAGCTTGGATTGGATTCGAATTTTGGATGGTGAAATGAGAACTGACTGAACAGCAGCTCAGAAGCCTGTGCAAATGAGGATCGTTTTATGTTTTATTGTGCTTAGCCAATGAAACAGAGAGTAAATTAACGTAATTTTTTAGAAACAATACCATTTCATAGTTGGATTACTCAATCGTTACTACTTTAGACGAGTGGTGGTTGTTAGCATGTTCGGACGTAATATATAAATGCTAATTATTTGGATGACCTTCTGCCGAATTGAAAGTTGAGTAATAAGTCCGTTCAAGATCAGCACCAAACAAAGACGCTCAGACATCGAGTTGAGAACACAACACACGTGGAAGACAAAGTAGTATAACCGTGTTCTCATAACATAGAACGAACTGGTTAAAAAATCACTGTTAACATGGAAATGAGAATACTCACATTCAGATAACATGTTTATTCCTGTATCACGAAGACCGCACGTTACAACTCCCTAGTTTGAACATGGTATAATACGCTAAATTAACATATTATTTTACAATCAAATGATCTCAAACTAAGAAACGATTGTTTGTATATTGCTGTGTAAATTGTTTGAATCCTATTGTACATTTCAAAATTTTACAAACCAGGCAATCATGACATAAATATCAAATATAAATAACGATGAACAGTGACATTAACCAGTTACAACATCTACAAAAATACAGTCACTATGTGCCAATACAATAGCTACGCATCAAGCCGCTGATTCCGGTCAAAGATGATACAACACAAAGAATAATTGCTTGAGAGAGTTTTCCAAATAAAAAGCTATCACTCTACTTGAAACGTCTGTTTCTTTAGAGCAATCAAGTACTTTGTTCTCATAGCTCATTGCACCTAATTTGATGTTCTGTATACATCCAGCTCAACCCAAACAGAAAATTGGCTCTAATCGTCAACAGCACAATTCTCAGTAAAAACGAACATCAGTCGAAATCGGTGTGAAAAACTCCATCCCCAATCATCATCATCATCATCATCTTCATCATCACCGCCATCATCATTACCCTGCGTGCCAGGAGGGTGTTAATTCGCAAATTCTATTATAAACTGCAAACACCGTTATGATGATGGAAAATTACCCCACCAAGCACCTCCCAAATATTGCCGAAGAATTCCAGCACGGCTCGTATCAAGTGACAAGAAGATTACCTCCGCCGTTCAATCCCAATCCAACCGGAAACTAATTTCGAAAATTGAGCTCTCGCCCTCTCTTCCCTAACCCATTCTGCCATCAAACAAAAACATACCAGGCAATAATCGTTAGAACAGCCAGAGAAAACAGCATAATACATCAAGTCAATCACTTCCTTAGGGAAAAAAAGAAAGAAATACGATAGCGAATGGCAGCATCAAACATTGGCAACATAAACACTGCCTGTCGTCGTCGTCGTCGTCATCCAGAGGCAATGCAATTCATTCGGCTCAAAGCAATTCAATTTTCAGGAAAGCATTGCCAGAACAAGGCATAACAAGGCTATTTTTAGAATCGAGAGTTCAACAGTAGCTCCTCGTTGCTGCAAAATGCCTTCCTCCCCTTGAGATGCAGGATGCAGTGGATGAGAAGCGGTGATTCACACTCTGCGAGTCAGTTATTGCTCTCTAGGTGAGGATACATTGCACTCGGTCTCAACTCATTAGTGTATGCAGATAGTACTGAATACTGAATGAAGTCATATTTACTAGAAGTTTTAGCAACACTCATAAATCTCACAATCGCTGAGGTCACTCAGACAACCAGAAAAAGCATAACAATGCACAGATAGAATCGTACATTAATTATATAATCGAGAAATTGTGGGGGGACCTTCTAATTTAAGAAAATGAGTCAATAAATTTAAGATGTTTTGGGCCTACAATCAATAAAACTCTATTTTCTCGAGGTTCTAGAAAATTCTGGTCGGATATCTGATACCGGAAAAAATATCGAAAAGTGAAATTTAGTTAGTAAAACACTGCTACTAACTAACATCTCTACGCTATGGCTGAAGCGAATCGAACGCGATAAGTTCCATTTAGTTTTTATTAGTTTACCATAGAAGCCTATTGAATTTAAACCCGATCGTACATTTGGTTCCGGAGAGATAACCAAAACCCATATTGATTTTCCGGGGAGGTGTATAGAACCTTTGTTACCCAGGACAAGCTCGTTTTGAACATTATCTGGAGAAAAATTAGGCCCTAGTTTTGTTTTTATTTGTCTCGATTTCAGTTCCTTCCGGTCCTGGGCACTTCAAATAACTACCATAGACATAGGACCTAAAGGCTGACTAAAAGCAAATTGGTACGCACAAAAAGACCTGTGATGCGTGATTCAATAAGTGTGAAAAGTCCATTAATGGTTGCTTTACAGTACTTTTATTAAAAACTTCAAAGTTACAGCATTAGATGGTTTGATTTCTCCAGTTTCAACGAAATCTCGAACCTTCCTCTTGATGGAGCCCATCAGCGGCCGCACAGTGGACACGGGCATTTCTTCCATTTTCCCGGGAATCAGCGCATTTCTTCCATTTTCCCGCATTTGCTGGATGTCCTTGATCGCCCCCGCTGCTTCGTCGAAGTCGCTGCGTTGAAATTGCCCAGTATTTTTCGATTGGTCGAAATTCCGGGTAATTCGGAGGATTCATTAGCTTGGGGACAAAATCGATCTTGTTGGCAACATACCACTCCAGAACCACCTTGGAGTAGTGGCAGCTGGTCAAATCAGGCCAAAAGATGGCTTTGCCCCTATGCTTGCGTATGAACACACTTTTTCAGGCATTCTTCGATGTAAACTTGAGATGTCATCGTCAAGGATGTGACGAATGGTTCCGGTTTCAGGCTACAACTGCAAATCGCTTGCCAAATCATGGCCTTCTTCGCGAACTTGTCACAAACACGAACTTCAATCTTCCCGACACATCCCCACGGGAAGACCGGGAAGCTGCTTAAAATCGAGTTTGACGTATGTTTCGCCATCGATCAATGCGCCATCGTCAAAACACGGTCGTACACACCAAACTTCTTAAATTATTTTCGGTACTTTTTTTTGCTGAACTTAGTCTGTAAAATACAATTTTTACCGATTGTTCTGTAAAATACTGTGTTTTACCGGTTTTCAGCATTTAAAAGTGACGAATTTCTGTAATTTACAGAAAATTACCGTAAAATGTAAATAAAATTACGGATTGAACCTGTAAATGGCTGCAATTCCGTAATACTGTAAAAAACTAAAAAGTACCGAACGATTTGTAAATTACGTGCTGTCAAACTTATTTTTTGCCCACCTTTTTAAAGTTGGTTATGACTCGTTTCTCCGGTGTTATAAAGTGCGCAATTGGAAAGTGTTTGAAAAATGAGTAAATACTCCAAAAAATTTAAGCTCTCGATGGAGGAACAGAAGATCTTTTTCGTTAGTAAGTAAAATTAAAACTATTTTAACTATTATTATTATTTTTATCATTAATTTCGATTATATTTTTTAGATGGTTCTCGAGATGAATGAAGATCCCATCATGTGTTTTTCCTACGGTCAGCTCGGGCACCACCGCCATCACCATCCATGCGCTATCAGCATTTGTGTTCCCTGCAGAAGTGAAGAGATGCATCGGGAAAATGCATCCACCGAATTCAGAGAATGAAGGAATATGAACTCTGGGTACCTTCATGTTCCAAATCACAATGCTGTTAACAGCTTTCCGAAACAGACGGATAATGCATGCATATTAAAAACATTGTAGTTAATAACATTCGTAGAAAAAAAATAAACCAAATAACCTATTTATCTTATTGTTAACTTCAAATTTGAAAAAAAGAAAGAATAATCCATGCATGCATAAAAAATGCAGTAACAAAACAATCGGTAATTTTTACCGAACAAATTTTAGATCGACCGGTAAACATTTTACAGCATTTTCGGTAAAAATTTACAGAGCGGTATCGTTAAATTTTGACAGCTCAGCTGAATATAAATTTACTGAATGTACTGTAAAACATAAAAATTACCGAATCGATTACCGAATGTTCAGCTGTTCCATATTCGGTAAAAAATTACAATGTTCTGTAAAAAAATCTTAGTGTGTACAAGAGCCTTGCACGTTTTTTGGCCACAGAATTCTGCTTCATGTGCCGGTTCGGATGTGTACTGGCTTTGTACGACTTGTATTGTTCCCTGGCAAGGATGTTCCGCACCGTTTTAAAGTTGGCCTTGTACCTTCTGGCCACACCTCAGAACGAAAGACCGGGATTGGCTTTAATGCACCTCAACATCAAACTGGTTCCAGTTTTTTCGTAGATCCGCTGATTCCTTTCCACGCTCAGGGTTTACTGGTAGGTTTTGAGCACTCGACAAGCTTTTGTTTTTGGCATCTTCAGCACTTTAGCCATTTTGGAACTGAACCATTTGATGTTATTTCTGAACGCGATCGACTACTTTGATCAAACTTGCAACAGTTCGACAGTGAGCATGCATAAGGGCGTATACGCGATGATCGATTCTCTTCATCGATTCTTTCTTTGCATTGCTGCAGCTAAGCGAAACAATTTTCCAGAATTTGTTCGATGCAGAGTTGTAACATGTTGTATTGGCTATCAAAAGCAACAACAAACGCACCGAGAAACGTCAAATCTAGTGAGTTATTAACAAAAGAGAAAATCGACTAAGAGAATCGATCATCGCGTTTACGGCCTTATGCATGCTCACTGTCGAGTTGTTCTCTATAGAAGCGTAAATAAACCACTGTCGACGATTTTCGATTTCCAACACTAGCGGCGTGCTAGCGGCGTGCGAGGGACGTACCAAGTTACTTTTAGTCGGCCTTTATTCCAAAATCAATCGTGATTTCTAGATTAACATTTCAATAGGTCCTACCTGTATTGATCGATTCTCTTTGTTAATCACTCAGCTGTAAAAGCCTGTTGTATTTGACGATTTGGATGCTGGATAGGAAGCTCCTCAAACTATAGTGGCAAAAATAGCGCCAAATCTGATTTCAGAGCAGTGGTTATCGAAGGAGAAAGTCTAAATAAATCTATAACTGCAGATTACGGTACAGTGGAAGTTCGCTAATTGGGGGTTTTCTGGTTGGGGCGCTTTTTAATTGGGGGTTCGCTAATTGGGGCGCGACCCAATTAAAAAGCAGTCATCCGTCAAAATCTGATGTCAAAATCATGCTGACGTTTTGATGTCATATTTTTTGGGGGGTCTTTCAATAATTGATAAAAAATAACGAAAAACAAAATATTTTTTGTAAAAAATCAATTTAATTCATAAAACAAGCAAATTAAAACAAAACAGTTACAGATTGCGTCTCTTCCACTCTGCTTCCAGCAATTCAGTTCGCAGGGTTTTCAGTTTCAAAGTCTGAGCGGGATTGTTCTGTACGAATTGGATAACGTTATCAAGCGACTTCATCGCGGTTGGAAAATCGATGTCTTCGGGTTCTTCGTTTTCAGTAGCAAGGGCACTTCCGTTCAAAGCCTCCGGGGTGGTATCCAACCATTCTTCCTCCGTGAAAGTTAAATCGTCTGCTTTATTCAAAACTGCGCTGACTATTTCTCCGTCTCTGAACACTTCGCTGGTTATTGAAACTGTTGTACCATTGGAATCTACTACTCGATCCTCAAGCCAAAGCTGGATTTGCTCGTCGGCTGTGTTTGTTCCGGCTATGCCATCAATTGATGCTACAAGGGACTTGAAATCAGCAAAAAGATCCTCCGCCTGTTCAGACATGCTCCATTCACAACCTGGAAACTCATCGAACAACTTTTTCCAGGAATTTTCAATGGTAGCCTGACTGATTTCGTCCCAAGCTTCAGCAATCCAATCAATACTCTGTCGTAAGGACACATTTTTCAGCCGTTGTTCCAAGGGCAAATCTTCGTTTTCCAAAACAAGCTTAAGCATCAGCTTCCGTTTGTACCTGGTTTTGATTGCGTTGATCACCGACTGATCCATCGGCTGGCATTCTGCTGTCACATTTGGTGGAAGGTACATCACTTGAATTAATCCATCATCACTCTTCAAATCATCGCATCCATCGTAGTGAGCAGTACAGTTATCCAGAACCAAAAGCGCTGACGGTTCCAAATCGTGCTCAGCAGAGAACTTCCGGACAGCGGGAATGAACTCGTCATAAAACCAGGTACGGAACAACTGACGTGTCATCCAAGCTTTTTTGGAATTGTAGTAGGATACCGGTAATGGTTGCTGAAAGCCGCGAGGAAATCCACGGGGGTTCTCGGCTACCCCAATGAACATCAGTTTCATTTTGAGAGAACCATCCATGTTCGAGCACGACATGAATGTGAATCGGGTTTTGTTGAGCTTTCGTCCCGAAGCGACTGTCTCGTCCCATAATGCGATAGTGCGTGATGCCATCAGCTTGGGGAAAAGTGCTGATTCATCTGCATTAAAAATTTGACCTTTTGTCACATTCATTTCCAATACTTTCTTCATGAGCACTTCCTTGAATTTAAGGTACGCTTCTTTATCCGCGAAAGCTTTCTCTCCTGCCACCACCAAAACACGTAATCCGAAACGCTGTTTAAAACGGCGCACCCAGCCATCCGAAATAAAAAAAGTAAGATCCAGATAAACACCAAGATCTTGAAAGCATTGGAACAGTTGTTCTGCTTTGGCCTTGATCACATCCAATGTGACAATAATATTAGCCTCACGTTGTTGCAAAACCCATAGGTAAAGCGCTTCCTCCAGTAAGGGAAAATTCTGCTCCTTCATCGTTTTTCGATTTTCCACGCCATGTTCTCTGAATTTTTCTAGTTTCATCCGAATTGACTCCTTATTTTTCAAAAATCGACCGACCGAGGATGCTCCGACACCAAACCTTTTGCCTAATATTTCGTGGGAACCGTTTCCTGCTTCAAATTCCTCGATTATTCTCACCTTCTGAGCCAAGGTAAGCGTAGTGTGCTTCCGTTTCACGACTTGCTTATTATCCACTCCGGAACTGGAAGCTGATACTCCTTCCATTGTGAAAGCTGAACAAATTTCAGGAGGATAATTGCTACAACATTACAAACAACGTATGAATGCACGAATATTTACCAGCGCCGGAAATAACTCAACAAAATATTCAATCGATTCACTCAATTTACACTCACGCAAGACAAAAACTAAGTAGCTGCTCACAGCATCAGTTAAGCAGACGAAAGACTGAAAACCAAAACAAACGAGTCAAGCGCCCCCCGGTCAACTTTGACACTTGTCGACACCCCCCAATTAAAGAGCCTAAATTTATAAAGAGGCGAAATGTCAAAATTGGAACAATCGATTGTCTGTCAAAGTCATAGGAAAAGTCATTCCAATCGAGCAGAAGACCTGTCAAATGGATAAGATGTCGTCTCTTTATAAATTCAGGCTCTTTACCCCCAATTAGCGAATGCCATTCGATAATTGGGGTGCAGTCGTGCCCCGATTAGCGAACGGCTACATCAAAAACAAAGAGAGGTGAATTTTTGATAGGCCACCCTCCAGTTCGATTCATATCCCCGAAACATGACCCTGTGTAAAAATTGGCAAAGATTAATTAACATTTAGAGGTCGTGCCAATAATATGAAAAATGAGTAGGGATTTATATGGAAGAATTAAAAAAAAATACTAATATCGGTCTAACTTTGGTTTTACTTGTCCAAATGATGAAAATATTTAATATATTGTTGTATAGAAATCCGAAGCAAGACGCACATACAACGCACTACAACAACAGGCTTGTTGATCATTGTCACGACAACCACATTATTTTGTTTTTTTTATATTACAATTTTTTAACTTTTAAGAGCGGAATTTTTTTTTAAAGAACGCCGTCGGGTAACACATTTTGAAGATATCAATATTTTAAACAAACCCGGGACGGGACTTGACAATCGAACTTATCACTCTTCTGAATGTTTTTGAAGAATGCCCTTCAAAAAATTGTGCGGGGTGTTTGACAGAGTTGACCAATTATGCCAGGAATGAAAAATTTGTTTTTTTCAATTTTTAGTTGGATTTTATTTGGAGTTTCTACCGCAGTTTAGCAGCTTGTACATCATTTATGCTCAACACAATGAACAAAACCATAAACAAACAACAATATCCATTGCTTAAAACACGCAGTGCACACAATTTTTCAACTTTTCCTTCGCAAATATAAACAATTAACAACGCCATTGACGTCAACATCGATTCCGGCATCACTGCCAGCCAGATTGATGCGATCCCCCTTTTTATTCCACGATTGCTACTGTCAAATCAACCAATCAGAAACTGGCTCAGATTTGACAGCAAATTGGCTCGAAATCGTTACCCGATTGTCAAGTCCCGTCCCAGAAACAAACCACTGCTATCGGTCTAACCGATGAACGGGAGTTTATTTCATTCATTCATGACGTCAGCTTGCAAGCATCCTATAGACGAGTGCACGGATGGATTTGAGCTCATTCACTCGAGAAAAGTGGCACACGCTGCGGACAATGTTTACGAATCATGAACACTAAATGTTCATGAATAATTAATGATTAACATTCAGTGTTCATGATTAGTAATCATAGCCCGCAGCTTGTTTTCTCGAGTGAGTGAGCACAAATCCATCCGTGCACTCGTCTATAGGCTATCAATGTAGCATGCGCTTGGGTTAAACCCTAAATAAATAAATATACCCTAAATAAATACGAAATGTAGGTTCTAGAGTGAGCTCAAGAGGAAGGGTCAGTTTATTAATGCTGCAACTCACACAAAACAAACTACAGAAGTCTATTCATCATCCTCTATAGACGGTCTCCAGCAATGATCCCGACTTGTTCCAGCCGCTGATAGACTGTTGCTTTTCACATAACGACAGGCTAGGTTTCTGGTGTACCTTTGAGGACATTATAATACCCTAAAATACAGGACTTTTACTATTCTATGAACACAATACAAACAAATTTCGCATACCCGCCACTTCCCGCGTCATCCTCAATCCGATTTATCCTTGCGATTTCAAACCAAAACATTCCAGGTGTCATGACCGGCACAATTGGCACACCTGTGGCACACATGCGGTACACTTTCAAAAAAGATGACCCAATATTGGTGTGCGGGGTGACCTACCTCTTTACAAAATCACTGATAAAATGATTTACTACCAGGGGCGGGATGCACTGTGAAATCTGCCTACTGATTATCCATCCACGATATGTAAATAGGTAACACGCAGTGAATTTGCAATTTTTTTCCATTCTCCCGTTTGTTAAATGGTTATACGAGTGTGACGTACAACGCCGTCATTCATTTAAACAGCCGAAGAACGAAAAGGACGACAAATTCACTGGGCCAGTTAAGCGAGGTAGGCGACGATTGCTTTTATTTGACAGTCACCTCCCCCCCCCCCCCTTTTACTACAGCCACTATTTTTTTCTCACTAGAAGTAATTTGAAGTTGATGTGGAAGTCCTCTGTTGCCAAGTGAACATAAAGAGAATATTTCGAAAACCGTGATGGGAGTTCAATTTTTTTTTCTCTTGGCGCGACTCATGATACACCGACTCTCGCCTAATCATAACAAGTAAGTGTGAGTAGGACAAACGGAATACGGAACCAAAAAAGGGAAAAACTAACATCTCCTCTAGGAGACAGACAGAGAAAGTTGATTAAACGTAAAAAAGACTCATCCGTTTGGATTGAAGTTGCAAAACGCATCGCGTTCGATCAAATTTGACTGACTACTCGGAAAACAAAACATAGGTATTGAACATTTTTCAAGATTACTTAAAATCTGTGTTTCTCTGTAGGAAAAGTGAAACATCGGTAGTTTTGAACCTTTCGTCTGTGAATCGGTAGGCATCCCGAAAATCGGTAGGACTACCGATAAATCGGTAGGTATGGCCACCCTGCCTATTGGAATCCCATATGCCATAATGGGAACACACCATAAAAGGAACGTATAGCCATAACTGGTACATCTTCGCTTTGGTTTCAAGTTACTCTGTCTGCTGGTATCCGCTAGTGGCTTCTAATGCTAGTTCTTATGCAATTCAGCGATAGGTTTCGTTGCTATCGCTTGCTAATTCATCTTAGTGTACGAGGATAGAGAATCGACTATGTCGAGATAGAACAGTGGTTTGGGCGTTTGGCAAGAATCTTGGCTTACAGCGAGCTTACGAAAGTTGTTTACGTCCCAGTAATCGATAGCTAACAAAAATAATTCATTACATTGTATGAATAACTCTCTTCCCTGTTAGTATTTTTAGTTTTATGGCAAACTGATTACAAACTAGCTTTACCCATATCTCAGTGTCAATAAGAGGGAACTAAATTGTGCTTACATGTGTAATACTGAGCTCATACATTCCTACACTATAATTATGGACGCTCGTGCAAAAAAGCGCATAAATTTAGAGTGGTCAAGGGAACCAAATATGAAAATTTAGCGATTAGCCAGCTTTACACTTATGCACGAATGTCAAATTAAATAACCTTATAAAGTTTTTTTCTTTTTTGTATTTTCACTACAATCATGTCACATCACATAACAACGATAACTCATCTTTAAAACAATTCCATCAATACACTCGTTTTATTCAAAAGATTGTGAAATTTTAAAATTGTTTAAGCATTAAAAGGCTCATTGAAATTGTACAATTTCGCCCGCCCTTTTCCAGCTCGTTGTACACGCCTCTGTTACTGTTCAGCACCCTGTTTGCATTCCGTTCACAAAACCATTGCCTTATTACAACAGGAGGAAACAAACACAGGATATTGTCCTGGGAACTTTCCCGCCTCTGCCATTAAGGGTATTGACCTTTTCTTTCATCGAAGCACAACGATCGAAAGCAAAGGTTCAGCCGTTAATTTTTGACCCAAGAATCGATAAATCAAAATTATCCCAACAGTGCCAAATCATAGGGGCGGCGGATGCTGGATTTCCGTTTGCGATTGCGCTGCCAGCAGTCACTGTCGAAGCAAACTGCAAAGATGTTGACATTGCATTTTCGAAACTTTGTGCTATTAGTTTTCCATTGACGACAATCAACGCCGAGGATGACCTTTCGTCTCGTTGCACTGAGCAATCCACGGCGGGAAAACTGCGTAAGAATGTGGGAAGTGTTCGCACAGAAGGAGGCATACAATATCACCACACGATTCGACGTGATTTTCAATTAACTTCATCTGTTGTGAATGAGGGCAGTTTGCGATGCCATCATACTTATAGCTCAAATTGCAGCCTAGCTCATTACAGTGTTGAGGATGCTGGTCGATTGAAACATTTGTATTAGAAATACTTGGGGTACGTTATGGAAGTCGTTAAACAAATCAACTAAATGATCCAAAGCGATGTTTGTTGCTCAACGGAATCTAAGTAAATAAGTCTATAATTGTGTCAGTCGGTGTACTTACAGAACCGCCGTTGGACGTATTAATTCCAAGCTACTGACCTGAAATGAAAATAAATACGCATTAGTGAAACTGTGATACTTCAAGCTGAAAGGCTTCTCGGTGATGGCAACATGCCAGCCAGACCGTTACGATCCATTAATCTTCTAAGCGCAATCTTCTAAACCACGAAATCGTCCTCCTACTCGCCCCAGTCAGTGCTCTCACATCCCGGTCCCTGGAATCTAATTCCAAACAACACAGGTCGACTTCTTTTTGAGAGCATCAACTCGCTCGCTCTAAGATCGATGCGGTCGATGCAAATTCGTTAGACTGATCCCCGAGCTATCAGCACCCGCTAAAGTCTCAAAGAGTCTCGCCTAATTTTCCAACCAGCCTACCATGCACACATATTGGGTAACACGAAACGCTTGACATCGATTTATATTGATCGAAAAAATAAATCAATGAAATGTTTGTGGTTTCCCAGCAATCAGCCTCGGCTCGGTCCCGGACGGCTTGGCGGCTCTTAGCGCGCTGACAGAGTGAATGACATGCTTTTAGAACAACAACAACGTCTTGGAGATGAAAACTAAAAACCTCTAAGACACTTCAGATGCAATAAATCTATCGAGCACTAGTGGTGGGGATGGGTTTCTTTTGCTCAACCGGAATGTCGTCGTCCACAGCTAGGAGGTATGATGTTGGGAATCGCGCAACGACAACGACGAAGACGGCCGGCGGATGGCTCGGATTCAATTAACCGCCGACCACGCAAACAAATAATTTCTATTTAAGTTCTTCCCGAACCCGATCTCGTTCTGATCGGCGACGAACGGATTGCGGTCTGCTGATGTGGACGACAGAAGCCCTCTTTGGTGGTAATCAACAAGGCCGTTCATGAGAGAACCCGTATTATATGCACGCGATGATGTTTTGTGAAATTTGAAACTTCGCTTCCCCTTGTGCGATGCACGCTCGGTCTCTTGGTCTTGGATGGTGCCGGTGGACACGCACGGATGGATGGATTGTCACCATCGCCCTCATCTCGGGCAGACTAATCGACCAAATGACAGCATCCACATCGGTTGTCACTCGCCGGCCATTGCCACCAGTTGCGTTTGCTTCGAAATTGAAGGGGATTGATTTCATCTCGGAGATACGAGTGACAGTGTGGTCTAGATTGCACTAGATTTGAACAGTGTCTTCTATAGGGTCAATGTCAAGGTGATGTGAACTGAAATGATTGCAGCGGGTCTAGCTGTGCGTTATAATGCATTTGATCTTCTATTTAAGGTTCAAGTGAAATGCCAAGTGATATATTTTTATCCAAACAGAAATTTCCTGGGGTAGCCTGAAAAAGATTTTGGAGGAAATCGGAAGAAACTTTCGGAGGTAACCTGGAAAAACTGCATTGGAAAGTAAGAATAAATTTCCTGGGGAAGCCAGAAGGACTCCTGAAGGAGGACAGAAAAAATTGTGTGATTAGTCAGAAGAATATTTCAGTGGAAGCCAGAAGACACTTCTGGTGGAAGTCTGGATAAACCTACAGCTAGAAACAAAACCTCCGGGAGAAGCCAGAAACACTTCTTGAGAAATTCAGAATAAGCTCCCAGTAGAAGTGAGCCAGAGTAAATCAGAAAAAGCTTCAGATGAAAGTTATAAGAAACTCCCTAAGGAAATTGGAACTAGGTTCCGTGGAAAGTGGGAAGCAACTTTTCGTGAAAGTATGTGGATCTTTCTGGGAAAATTGCAAGAAAATTCCTGGAAAAGCTGCATAAACCTTCCGGAAGTAGTCGGTAGACAATTCCAGAGGAAGCTTGTTGAAACTTACGGGAGAAGTCGGATGAAACTTTTCGAGGACGATAGAAAAAAAACTTCCGGGGAGGTCGGAAGAAACTTGCGGGGAGAATCTGGTAAAGCTTCCAGAGAATTTCGAATGAAATTTCCGGAGGAAATCAGAGAAAACTTCAAGAAACTTCCTAAGGAAAATGAAATTTACTTCCCCGGAAAAGAAAGTAACTTCCAGGAAAAAGTGGATAGAAACTGCGTTAGTAGGGGGAAATTCGAAAGAATAAGTCCGAAGAAACTTTTAGAGGTAGTCAGACAAATTTTGCGGAGAATTCTGGAAGCTGGAAGATATTCTCGTTGAAAGTCGGAAGAAATCGGGGCAATTTGAAAAAGAATATCTTCTAGGGGAAGTACAAAAGATACTAAGTGAAGCCTTCCTGGAATAGCTGCTAGAATCATTCACAGGCAGTCTGGCAAAACTATCATAGAAAGTAAAAAGGAACTACCAAGGGAAGCCAGAAGGAATCCTGACAGAAGTCGGAGAAAATTCTAAGATAAGTCGGAAGAATATTTCGGTGGAAGTCAGAAAAAACTTCCCTTGAGGTCTGGAAAAATATTCAGAGGATGACCAATAGACTGATGCAAAATTTGAAAATTTCGCTCCACAGTGCTCAAACGGTTTCAAATGAGATCCTGATTAGTCTCCCAAAATTTAAACTCATTTGGTAAGAAGCTGACTTGGCACAAACTATTCAAAGTTAATTACTATGGGAAAACCAAACTGTTTGTTCATTATCTTATACCCATTTTCCTTATTGCTTTTTCGAAAATTTCTATAACTATTCTTACGGGAAATTTTCTTAACTACAACTTTGCGGAAATCGTTTTCCAGACAAATGTCAAATTAAATTGTTATTAATTGTTTAAGAGATTGATAATCTTATGGCATGATCAAGCAGCTGTTTTGTGGGCAACACTGTATTCTGCAGTGTGACATAGTAGCCATGATATTTGTGCTCTATTCTACGCACCAGAAACACCAATGTTGCCTGCCAAACAGTTGAATCAGTGACTTGAATCATTAATAACTTTTGTTTTTACATTTGAATGAAAAATAGTTTTCAACCAAGTTGTAGCTGAGAAAATTTTCTACAATCACTGCTATAATGTTTAAAAGCATAGTGATGTGGTTAATTGTTAGATAGATATGAACAAAACCATAAGTTTTCCCATAGTAATTCCCATATAAATTTGAAATGGTTTGTGCCAAGTCAGTTTCTTACTAAAGTAGTTCAAATTTTGGGAGGCTAAGTAGGACCCAATTTGGAACCGTTTAAGCACTGTGGAGCGAAAATTTCAAATTTTGCATCAGTCTAATGACCAGCGAATCCAAACACATAAAGCCACCAACGATACAAACAACACGGTTGCTACGACTACCATGACAAACTCGCTCTGTAACATAGCAAGGATAATGATATATTGCTTGCCTGCTTTGTTGCAATATACACAGATGAGGACATAGCTTGATCGGAATCGAGAAAAGACTCATTAACACACGTTTATAATCTTCGGCTTTACTTCGTGAAGCAGCTTGCCAACAATTTGCTCGTTTCCTTCTACCGCCCCGAGTGAGCTGCGTCGCACGGGCTGCTTGTCATGAAAAAAAATGCTACCCACTTCTGACAAAGCGTTATCATTCGATGCGTTGATCGTTTGTCATTTTGTCATTTGGAGATATTTTTGATTCCTTGAGGATGACAGA
The DNA here is from genome assembly GCF_037179485.1 of Ochlerotatus camptorhynchus. Classification (NCBI taxonomy): domain Eukaryota; kingdom Metazoa; phylum Arthropoda; class Insecta; order Diptera; family Culicidae; genus Ochlerotatus; species Ochlerotatus camptorhynchus. Next base: position 979,690 of record NW_027040692.1, on the reverse strand, counting down.
TAAAGCCTCCGGGAGAAATTGGGAAGCTAGAAGATGCTACGGATGGAAGTCAGAAGAAATCGGAGGAAGTTGACACTTAGTGTAGTCTTCCTGTAGTAGTTGCATGAAACATTCAGAGGTAGTCTGGAAAAACTACCATAGAAGCAACTTCTGGGGAAAATAGAAACACTAGTCAGGACTCCAACTTGTAGCATATTCAGAAAAATCTCTTACACACAAGTGTCGCGTAGTGAGAAAAGCCTGGACTTCTGCCCATTATCCAACTTAACAACTTTACCCAAGACAGTAGCCTATATTGCCATAAAACGATATTCAGGAAACTCACTTTCACTCTAGCGTCACTAGGCCTCGTCTGAATGCTGGTCAGTAAAGGAATGGGTAGGAATAAATATGTTGACGTAATACTCGCTTTAATAAAAGCCGAGAACACCCTTCCACGCGAAATCACTGGATAAAAGGGTTGGGATTTTAGCAGGATTCGTTTTGGTAAACGATATGCTAAACTGATGTCCTAAAGATTAAATAGCGCGTAGGAGCTTGGGTTTGAACCCACGGTTTTCTGCTCAGTAAGCTAAAGCGGTTGCCACTAGGCCACCGAGCACATTCTATCAAAAAAACATTTATTATATATATATAATATAATAATAATAATAATATATATATATAATATAACATATATTATTTATTATTTTTTTTTCCGTTCAACTAGATTTTTATCCCGGCGGTGAACTCACCAACGATGATATCAACTGCTCATAGCAAAGATTTGTTATAGATTCAACTCGATTATTATTTCTTTTAAGTACTCGTTTCTCCAACCGAATTGCAATACGCGTTATCTCACATTAAGGAAAAAAAACCGATTTACACTATAACTCTATAATGCGAAAGAGCTGAGCGGTGTCGGTGGTGTAGTGGTAAGCGTGATTACCTCTCACCCCAGCAGGCCTGGGTTCAATCCCAGTCGGCGCCACCGGGATGTTCTGAGGCATAACATCTCTGATCTCAGGAAAGCCGTTGGTCCCCGGTTCATGAGTTGATGGGTCGATAGGTAACGTCCAGGACCTGAATGGGTCAAATACTAGTGGCAAATCAACACCCGGCAGAACTGGGGTACTCGTAAACCTCCAGTCAAGAATAGTTCGGTTCAAAACCGTATTGATGCGTTTCGATCAGAACACTCAGAACCTCGTAGAGGTAAAGAGGGTAAGATCAACCCATCCTACAGCGATGTTGCGAAGTATGTGAAGCTGGGTGTGCTCCCAAAAGGATACCTGAATATGGAGCTTACAACAGCTCAATTAATTGCTACGCAAAAAGCAATTTTAGCTAAAGTAGCAGGACAACGAAAAGCACCATTGAAACCAAAATTTGGCGATTGTGTTTTTAAATCGGGCTATTTAGTCATAGTCTGTAAAAATAAAGAAACTGCAGGCTGGCTAAAAAGCATTATTTTTACAGTAACTCCCTGGTCAGGGGCAGAGCTGTTAGCAGTGGATGAAAAGGAAATCCCGCGTCCTGAAATACTCATTGGTTTCTTCCCTTGGAGTTCAGAGGACAAAAATGAAGAAATTCTGACTCTCTTAGAAAGTCAAAACGATGGGTTGGCTGTTGATGCATGGATGATACTGCAGCGCAACGTAAAAAACCAACATGTAGAATTAGTTTTCACTGTCGACGGAGGATCCTTGAACTCCATCAAAAACAGTAAATTCATCCTTGATTTCAAGTTTGGAAATGCCAACATAAGAAAAAAGTTCCAGAAGAAATCTACATGATGGTAGTGAAAGACCAGAGCAAAGGGATAGTGGTGAATCTCAAAAGACCCACGTAGGCCCTGGCGATGACAAGATGATCGTAGATCAAATTGACGAAATCCCAGGACCAAGTAGTGTCGAGAGCAAAAAAAACAAACCGTAATGCTCCTGGCCACACTACAAATACAGTCGGTGACAAAAAAAGAAAGGAATACACCACAAAAACAAGGATCGAAGCCAGGATACAAAATTACTAGGATCCAAGCAGAAAATATTCCAAGTAAGGGGAACCGCAAAATCAATGTTGGGGAAGAATTAAATCCCCATGCGAGCGGCGAACAACAATAAAATCAAATTTGTTCAAGTGAACCTTCACCATGCAAAGGGAGCAACTGCTGTACTTTGTAAAAGGTTCACAGAGAAAAACCTGGACATTGCCCTTAGCCAGGAGCCATGGACAAATAAAAGTAGGATATTAGGAGTTCCTACAAAATCTTGTAAGTTAATTTACGATGAAGGGCAATTAGCTCCAAGAGCTGCAATTTTAGTAAATGGGAGAGTAAATTTAGTTCCTATTACAGAATTTATAAAAAGAGACATTGTTGCGGTCCTGATGGAGGTTCCAACAACTCACGGGAAAACGGAAATATATAGTGCTTCAGCATACTTTCCAGGAGACTTGGGAGATGTACCTCCACCAGAAGTAGCGGCGTTTGTTTCATACTGCAAGATACAAAATAAGGCATTTATAATTGGCTGTGATGCAAATGCTCATCACACGATATGGGCTAGCACGGACATCAATATCAGAGGTGAGTACATTTTAGATTATATTTCTAACAATGATAAAGACGTATGTAACAGAGGAGATGCTCCAACATTTATAAATGCAATTAGACAAGAAGTTCTTGATTTGACTTTGTGTAGTCCAATAATCTCAGACAAAATCAAAAATTGGCTTGTGTCAGACGAAATATCTTTGTCTGATCACAAGCAAATATTATTTGAATATGAGTCAACAGCTCGCACAAACTTTTAGAGATCCTAGGAAAACAGACTGGGAGCTATATAATTCAGAGCTAGTGGCAGGAAGAGACACGATAGCAATTAGCTTAAACACTTGTGAAGAACTTGAGAATAGTTCTAAACAACTTTCAAACTTGATCCAACATGCCTTTTATGAGAGTTGCATCGAAAAGGAGTACCTTGGTGGAACAACAGGCTACAGAAACTTCGTAAAAAAGCCCGGAAGCTTTTCAATAGGGCTAAGCGAACACAACATTGGGAACAATATAAGGAATCCCTCACCGCCTATAATAAGGAAATACGGAGATCAAAGAGGATACACTGGAGGCATACATGTAAGAACATTGAAAATACTCCAGCAACTGCTAGGTTGCAGAAAATACTCGCTAAAGATCATTCCAATGATCTGGGCACTTTGAAAAAATAGGATGGCTCTTTTACTACTTCTACAAATGAAACGTTAGAGTTGATGATGAGAACGCATTTTCCATGTTCTATTATTAATTCAAACGAAGACCAAAACGTAACGACAACAGCAATTGGTATCGATGAAACCAGGACGGATATTCAAGAAATATTGAATGAAACGACTGAGTTAGACAGAATAAGAGCTGATGCTTGCACTTTGGCTAACAAAATCTTTACTGAAAGAAAAGTTGAATGGGCGATTGACTCCTTTGAAACTTTTAAGTCACCAGGTAGGGATGGAATTTTTCCTGTACTACTACAGAAGGGAAAAGCGGTTTTAATGCCTATTCTAACAAAGATATTTCGAGCAAGCTTAATATTCATCTATATACTGGCAGTGTGGCGACAAGTGCGGGTTATTTTTATCCCCAAGGCTAATAAAAAGGATATAACTTCACCAAAATCCTTCAGGCCCATAAGCTAATCGTCTATTTTGCTAAAAATAATGGAAAAAAAACAATAGATGAACACATATAGTCATCATATTTAGTTACAAATCCTCTGAGCAAATATCAGTTTGCATACCAGGAAGGTAAGTCATCAGTAACAGCACTCCATACGGTTGTTACAAAACTAGAAAGATCTTTTGAAGCAAAAGAAATTTCACTTGCTGCATTCCTTGACATTGAAGGTGCATTCGATAATTCATCTCACGATTCAATGACTACAGCTATGATGAAACGTGGTTTCGATCAAAGCATTGTAAATTGGATCAATGAAATGTTATCAAAAAGAGGAAGCTCACTCATCAGTGTAAGAGCAACCAAAGGATGCCCGCAAGGATGCGTGTTATCACCTCTATTGTGGTCTTTAGTTGATGATCTTCTCAAAAATGCAATAGCCCAAGGCTTCGAAATAATTGGCTTCGCAGATGATATAGTCATAATTGTACGTGGCAAATATGATCGTATTATCGATAACAGAATGCAAATTGCTTTAAATTTTGTCTCATCGTGGTGTGATAGGGAAGGATTGAACATAAATCCTTCTAAAACTACTATCATGCCATTTACCTGAAGGAAGAAATTTTCATTAGACAACATAAGATTGAAAGGCACACTTTTAGAACTTTCTAATGCTGTCAAATATCTTGGAGTAATCCTCGATAGTAAACTTAATTGGAATATGCATCTAGAGCAGGCAATAAACAAAGCTACCAATGCTCTATGGATATGCAAAAGAACATTCGGAAAACAGTGGGGACTGAAACCGAAAATGATCCATTGGATTTACTCGGCAATTGTCGAACCCAGGGTTACTAATGGTGCCAAAAACAAAAGAGAGTGTTGCTCAGAGAAAGTTAGAAAAACTCCAAAGGTTAGCAACTCTCTCAATAACAGATGCAATGAGAAGTACACCATCGAAGGCATTGGATGCTTTGCTTTATATGCTACCATTGCATCAATTTGTACAATTAGAAGCCGAAAAGTGTGCTCTAAGGATTACCTTAGAGGACATCTTAGGATTCTAAAAAACTGTTAGTATCAACTCTCTAGGAAGGAACAACGAAGACTGGATGGAGAAAAGATACAATTTCAATCGACTTTTTAAAGTAGTTGACCCTGGGCGTAATTCATGGCAATTTGGTAGCCGGTTCTTCGTCCAGGATCGATTGTTTTGTATACAGATGGTTCAAGATTGATTGGGAGTGGGAGCAGGAGTAACTGGCCCAGGGATAGAAATATCGATTCCTATGGACAAAAGGCAAACTGTGTTCCAAGCTGAAATCCAAGCAATTTCAGAGTGTTCCATTATATGTTTGCGTAGAAACTATAAGAGTTCAAATATATGCGTCATGTCCGACAGTCAAGCTGCGCCGACTTTATGTACATCAAAACTTGTCAGGGAGTGTGTTCAATCACTTCAAAAATTGTCTTGTCATAAGTAAAGTTATATTGAGTTCCTAGTCATTGCGGGATTGATGGAAATGAAAGAGCTGATGCACTAGCAATACTCGGATCGAATGCATATCTTAGAAGCGTGGGAATCTTCAAAAGTGGAGGAAAACTGGAAGAACGCTTCTATTGCTAGGCAGTCGAAGCGATTCATTAATCCAAACATTTCTGTGACCCACAAAATCCTGGAACTTTCTAAGAAAGATCTGAGTATATATGCAGGTCTTATAACAGGTCATTGTCCGAGCCGTTATCACTTGAAGCTGATTGGAAAACTTCAAGATGATGTATGTCGCTTCTGTGGCATAGAAAAGGAAGACTCGGAACATTTGCTATGCCACTGTCCGGCAATTTTCCCAGTACGGCAGTGCACTTTATTCGAAGTATAATGCCGTGCTGGGATAATGCTATTAGTCAAACGATGGCGATCAGTCCTAATAATAGTGATACGGCATCTTGATATAGCTAAAAAAAAAAGGGGAATATATCACAATAGATCAGAAAAATGGTCGCAGTGATGAAAATACCCGACAAGGAAAAAAATAATAAGGCCCAGGAGTGGAAGCTGCCTCCCTGGCGTCGGTAGCATTGATGCTCAGCACGGAAAACAAGATCGGCGGAAATCAAATCAAGGGAAAAAATGTGAAAGAGTCTGAGATCGAATCTATAATTTTCTGCTCAGTAAACAAAATCGGTCACCACAATGTCACCGAGCTCCTTATGTCGCAAAACAATAACGATCAAGCTCCCGTTCAACGAGCTGTTGATAGATTTCGATCCTAACGGCCATCTCAACAACAACTGCTCTTGCGAAGGATTCGATATGGATTTCCGATCAACACAGCTTTCGTAAAACTCGATTATTATTTCCTAAGGAGAAGGACATTTAGTTTCCTCGATACATTACCAAAGAACTTTGGAGGTGGAAGGCGAGCGAACGATAATTTATGGTGGTCCTGAAAAGAACCGTTTTGCCATGATAATTAAGTAATGCTGAGCTGTTAGGGTGTTCAACACCGATGAGGCTGGTGAGCTGTGTGTTGTTTGGAACGAGCGTGACGCGCTTGGCATAGATGGCTCACTGCGACTCACGAAGAGCTACTGAGAGCACCCGCACCAACGTTGCTATTTTAGTTAGCAACTTGTTTACGCACCGGTCGTTGCTATCACGATTGTAAATTAACGTTTTCGGTTTCCGCACCGATATTGTTAAAATTATCGTCGAGCTTAAAACTGAAATTGATCACAGAGTTTCATGATGTTTTTTTTTTTCGACAATATTGATATACCTAACCACGAAGACTGAAGATTGAAGGTTAAGATCCAACTACAGACCCAGGTACTCAAGAAATGATCCTCCGGAAGATCCGTATAGCCCAGCGATTTTTTTTAAATCACTTGTTGTGATGCTACATGAATGAATTTGAATCTGGGACCAGCATACGCACACTGGTCGTCACGAAACTGTCTTCTGGGAGATCCGGAACATCCATAAAAGTGGTCAATTCGTAAAAATGATCGAAATATCGTATGCTCATCTTATAAAAGTTACGCACCAAAATGCATAACGGCATTTTCGGATGCCCATCTGGATTACTAGATTACATAATTTAGCTTGTGAATGTATCAACCTCGGTTGGTCGAATTTAATACGGTAGATCTATTAACATCAGAAAAAAAATTTGAAACCTTTAAGAAGTTCTGATTGATAGAAACGTGGGGAAGTTAGAAGATCTTTAAGACGCAGTTTCGACAGCTCCAGGGCAATCAAATAGATTTCAGGAAAATTTACTTCAGCGAAGATCAAGAGCTTCAGGGCAGTTCCATTAAATTCAGAAAAATTTAAGCTTAAAGACTTATGAGCAGGGTGCCTTCCATTTATTTTGGCTAAAGAAATGTTTTATGGAATTATGGAATAATAAGATATTATGATGATATTTTGTATGTGTAAGTAACAATAAAAAATTGTAAAGTTTGTGTTTGACACATAAAACCTGCAAATTTAAGGGATAAGGGATCGTACATGAGCATCAGGAAAATGTGAGATCATTTTAAGGAAGTTCCATGATATTCAATGCAGTTTAAAGAACTGCAAAAAATGCAGGAACTTCAGCGACGATCAGATTATGTTCAAGAAAATCGCAAGATCTTTTAAAAGTTCAGAAATCTTCAAGAACGTCTAGTTAGAGACCTTCAGAGAAGTATATGGATTTTTTAGTAGTTTCATTATATTTTGGGAAGTTTCCGGAACTTCGTAGATGATTAAAGATCTTCATATCAGTTTCAATTATTTATGGAAAATTGCAGGAAATTTCAAAGAACTGGGTTATTTCAATAATTTCATGAATTCTGCGATGCTTCAGAAACAATGCGAGGTCTTCAGAAAATTTTATAAATATGATTAAAATTCCCGGGACAATAGAAAAATTAATGAACTTCAGGAAAGCTTCAAAACCTCAGGGAATTTCAAATAAAACTAGGATTTTTACGCGAATTAAGTACTTTTGTGGATGTTCAAAATCTTCCAGAGAACCACACTGCTACGTGATTGCATATGCTAGTAGTAGATCCTAATTCATACATGTAGCTTCAGAATAAGCGAATCGTGAAGCTCTTGAATCTTTTTTATCACTTTTACGCATGGTCCGGACCTCCCGAATTACAGGGATGTGGCCAGCAGAGTTTGCATGCTGGTCCCAGATCCAAATTCATTAATAAAGCATCAAAATAAGCGATTTAAAAAATACGGAGCTCTAGGATCTTTTCTACGAATTGGCCCCCTTTACAGATGTTCCGGATATTTTGAAGGACCGTTCCATGGCCACAAGAATGCACATACTGGTTTCAAATCCAAATTCATTCATGCACCCTAACAACAAGTTGATGAAAAAAATCTAGATTCTTTTTTACTAGTTTTCAACAATTACGGATGTTCCGGGTCTTCCAGAGGAATGCTTTGCTGTCCCTTGGGTCCACATTTGTGTCCCAATTTCAAATTTATTCATATATCACAATGTTCAAATGGAAAACAATACAAACATTTCATAGATAGCAGCGCTTGGGCCGGTACTATATTTGTCAACCCACTGTTCACCGAGAGGCAGAATGTTATTTCCCGCACTTGAATAGCAACCCCCAGTGCGGTTACTGCGTTATGGTGGAGGTTGCTAAAATAGCTTTAGCAACGCATTGGTGCGGGTGCTCTGAATCCGATCAGTAACGTTGTGGCTTCTTCCTCCTTCTTCGGTGAATGGACGCTCATGTGGGTTGCAGCTTGCTGCTTGCGTGCAGCTTTTTTTGTGTGTGTACTGAAGAACAATGTTCAACGCGTCGCGTCGAAAGCACTGCTGCTGCTACTGATGACGACCGACCGGACACCACCACACACGGTGATTGAATAAGCACCGTTCGGTGAGACCGGATGGGATTCGATTTTGAAATCTGTGCTAGGGAAAGCGTTTTTTGCAGACAATTGGTAATAATTTTGATCACCATTGCAACTGTTGGACGATTGGTTAATTTTCAATAGTGACCTATTAAAAATTGATAAAGTATTAATTTTAGCAGATTTGTAGAAAAATGTCCAATCGATTGGCTTGTTTAGAATTAAAATCCATTCAATATTGACAGAGTTATAAGTGGTCAAAACCTGACCACTTTTCGTAACGCGATTGATTTTGGTTTTTTTAAATTGTACCCCCAATATGTTGCTGAAAGACGTAATCTTATGTAAAAACTGATGAAGGTAGATTTAGTTAAATTATTAGAACTAATTAAAATAAATCATTCTATTTTCTAAATCAATAAATTGATATTACGCAAGCAGGGACCTACCCCTCTCACTTATACTATTTTTTAAGGTTTAATAAGACCATCCCTCCTCTACTATACATAATTACTACCCGGCCCATATTTCATCTTTGAACAACCAATTCAAGATCTAATTAATTCAATTGAATATAGTTAATTTTCCAAGCGTTTCTATGATACCGTGCGGGTCTGAAATCTGTGAAACTTATACATTTTTCATCAGCTGCACGGATTTCCTGGGGTGTGCTAATTTCGGTCCCGCATGTTACCCAAACATTTTCATAAAAGGTCTACTTTTATACATGTCGAAGTTCAAGAGAACAACACTTGAGAAAAACTTGTTCTCAAAAGCAAATAAACCTCCAAAACAATACGAAAAGATCTCACGGAAAACAAATCCAAACCAAAAGTTCCACTGATCAGACAGCTCTAGCATAAGCACCCAAGAATGATCGTTAGAACCACGTCATTATTGTTATACAGCTTCACGTTGCCGCCGCGCCGTTCGTGTTCGTTCGCCTTTGAGGCAAAAGGAGTCACAAAAACGAGATTATTTAAATCCCGGAAGCTGGAAATTAATTGCCCTCACTCTCTCGGCTACTGCCTTGTCTGATACCTAACTGACGGGATGGCATGCCGTCAGGTTTTTGGGTTCATTCCTTCATCGGCGTGGAAGCTGGGTCAATCCGGAGCTTATGCGTGAATGCAGAAAGTGATTAACGGAGCACTGCGGCTGATGGTTAAATCTCTCGAAAAATATGATAATGCTTCCCAACGCGAATGTAATGCACAAATCATCTTCGTTGATTGAAATTGACGTGCGGCTTCTAACGTTTCCATTCTCAATTCAAATTAAACAAGCAATGATTTTCCGATATGATTTTATTTCAACGAACTCCTCCAACCATCCAGGCGGCTTTTCAAATACCGAAACATGCTTGAAATTCCATATCTACTTCATTCCGAAAACAAACACCGTGGTAAAACAAAAACACAACTCAAGAGAGAAATTCTGTTAGACGATTCCTATAAGATCCATAAATATGTTCTTCCATCGTCTAATGCATGCGGAGCTGAGTGAGTCGCTGGATTCAAATATACAGATAATGATGCTTCTACCATTAATGACCAATAAGCATATTGTGAGGATCGATTCTTGAAGCGCTCGAGTGGTTCACAGCCATACACTCGGTAGCTCTTTATTGGCGAGGTAGTAGGGCCTTCCGAAATCTAGGAAAGTGCCCATACCCAGGGAACGCAGATATCAGAAGTGCTACCTCTTCGAAGCAGACTTTCGAGCGCCGCCGCCGCCGCCGCCGCCACCGGGTACCTATCAAACTTCGATTGCTATTCAAAATTACCATGCACATTTTTTCTCGTCCATCATTCTCCCCCATTGCGCTCTCTCGCATCTTCCTAGGCCAAGTGGCCACTTCGGTGGTGGCGCGGACGTTGAGTGCATGGTAATGAGATTTTGGTTTTCCGATGAGCTTCCAAACAATAACAATGTCAACAAGCTAACTGCTGCATACCGTTCGTTTGGCCGTATAAGTATGAGTCGGTCAGTTTGGAGGCACCACCACCGGACTCAGCCATAATCGTGCTGATCTGGATTTAGCTGCGAGCTTGGTGTACGGTGTTGGATTACAAGTGCGCTTCTTCTGCCATTTTCTTCTTTCCCATGGACCTTCTATGCCACGCAGATGCAGATCACCGGGCCGAAAGGAAAACCAAAGTCCCTCTCTGGTCAAAAGTCGGGTCGGAGGACTACACAGCGAACACTAAATCTTTCCCAAGCCCGAAAGCACATTCAATATTCAATTACGAAGTTCTGGTTCGCTTCGAAATCGATGAAAGAATTTCAATGTGCGTAGAACGCAACACAGACGGAGAGATGGGAGATTACGCGTTCCGAGATCTTGCTCTACGCCGAGAGGCACATACATATGCTCGAGTCCGTCCGGGAAGTATTGGAAATTTCAAAGAAAGAAGAAACGAATGCGTCGCATGTCCACGTGATTTGAATGCACTAGCACGAATAGCTGGTTGGAGAAACCGGCCAGAATCCATCGTCAATCTACACTGTGACTGTGATGGTGTAAATTGGCTTTGTGTTGCTCAATGTTTGGCTTTTGATGAATGGTAAAAGGAGGAAAACACCGAAGAACAAAGGGCGAAATAAGATACCATTTGGATGGATTTGGAACAAACTGTAAATACGGTGTTAGGTGGTACTTTTATCGGCGATTGGTGACATGTTACATTTTAGAATCCGACTCAGCGGGAGCATGCTGTGAATTGGGTGGTCAGTGGGGGGTCATTGCCATGTATTTTAAATAAATCTAGCGTTTATCATTTCCATAAATATGGCATCTAAATCAGGTAATATGATAAATTATTCTGACATTTGAGCATAACGTATATGTGAACGTGTATTGAGATGCGCTTGACCAGTGTTTCTCAATCCGTGGACTGCCCTCAGGTGGGTCACAGAGGTTTAGACATCTTTTTTTTTAATTGCGTGCAGAATTTACCGTTATTTGAAATTATTTTGGGAAAATCCAAATTTATCATCACATTTTTGCTAGAGTTCAAGTGTATTGCATTTCACACAAATAAAAAAAAATCAATCAAATTGATAGAAGCATTGAAAATTTCTACTGATGCCCTCAGCTAGCTTTGTCTGTGAAGGCTGTGGTATTGCCAAGCCGGAGGAAGCGGCTCCGATTCCCGGTCCGATCGAGGAAATCTTCCGGAAATCCACTACACGTAGATAGAAACGGGCAAATCTGACAGCCACCATATATGAGAATGAATTGTTTGATATTTAATATACAATCAAGGAAAACACATTTTGTTGCAGCACATCGTGACTTACATTTGAAAATGGTCTAAAATGATAAAAAATACATAATTATTATTTTAAACGCATTAACTTGAGAACTGGGTGGACTTGGGAAAAAAAAAATTACGTACAGTTTTATAAAAAATTATGCGTGGATCCAAATAAATTATTATTTTACGATGAAATATGGAATTTCGTTACATTTTGAAAGCCAATAAAATTTAAAAAAATGTGTAGAATTTTTCGCTTAAGCAAGCTACTACCTTACACTCTGTACCATTTTTTCAACCTTCTTTAAAAAAAACTATTGGGGGTTTGTTTTGATAAAATCCACTTTTTATGTTTTATTACTAAAAATTTACTGAGGTTCTCCTTTCAGTGTATTTGTTTTGTCTAAAAAAAATAATATCACCTTTTCGTTATGCCTTACTTGTATAAGATCTACCTGCGAACCCTAATCCTCACAAATTCAAACTAAGGGAACAGAATTGTTCAGTAATCAAAGGAACACATTTTAGTTTTTGCTACTCGTTATGACCCATTTCGCGCCAAATCAAATCAAAATTTTCTGGATGCGTAGACTTTGACTAAATAAGCACTTTTGCATACTCAGTTTTTTTTCCAAAATGTATCTAGACTAACATTTGAGATGGATCAAATTTTTCTGCCGATTTTTTTTAAAAAAATATTATGGTAAAATGACAACTCCTACAAAAATTTGTTGTACGGATGACTTTTAGGAAATTGTCCAAGTTTTCGAAAAAAAAAAATCCATTTGAAACCTACACTGAAAAAATCGATTTTTAAAATTTAAAGTCAATTAAAAAAATGGCCATGTTTGCTGTGGATGAAACATTGCCTCAAGATAGGTAATTATGTTTACTACCATCAATCCATACATCGCAAGATGAGCACTTTAAGGAAAAAAAAAGTTTTTCTTACAAAAACTTTTTCATATCCGAACTGATTTTTTTAACGTACCATTTTCACACAAAACTAAACCAGTAAAGCTCAAAATCATCTCAGAACTCAATGAAGCTCAAATTGTGATTCAATTTTGTATAATCAGCAATTAAGTTCACTTTGATTAATCGAGAATTTCATATGAAAAGGGCTCATGATACATTTCTCGCCAAATCGTATTTGGAATTGGCAGCACCCTCTCAGAGTTCAATAAAACTTTCTGGACATGAAGACCTTGTCAAAAAAATCCTTATTCTGTTGTCTACTACTGCGGCAAAATCTGATAATAAGTGAGAGAATGAAGACAAGGTTTTTCAAATATCATTTATTTATATATTTTCAATGTTTTATTTTTCTCCTTTTTCCAATCAAGTTAAAGTTTTCAATGTAGGTCTCTAATGGAATTTTTGCAGTATTTTTTTTTTCAATAATTTGAACAATTTCCTAAAAGTCATCCATATAACACATTGTAGGAGTTGTCATTTTTCCATAACATTTTTTTGAAAAAAATAGTCTAGTATATGCAAAGTGGCTTATTTAGTCAAGGTCCACACATCCAGAAAGTTTTATTGAAATCTGAGAGGGTGCTGCCAGCTCCGTATACGATTTGACGCGAAATGCGGCTTATGCCTTGTTAATAGGCTCGGAGAAGTAGTCGCAATGCCTGTTTTGTGAAGTTAATTTAAATCAAATTTAAATCGAAAATGAAAATTTCTTTAAAGGCGGAAACTTTTGCATAAGCTTCATAGGGTAAATTACTCAACGCTTATCTACTATAGTGCAAGTTAAAAGTGGTTGTTGCTGATTTTTCTTAATGAACTCAGCGGCGAGTTGCGTATCAAATGATAAAATAAATGAGGTTTGGAGTTTTTATGGTGGTAGGTTTTGCACTAGGAAGAGTGTCATGTTTTATGTTTATGTGTCGTAATGTGGTTGTGTATATTTTTTTTTCTTCTTTTTTTTTCTATTGGAAATTTTCCAAAATTTGTTGAAGGATGCGTTGGTGAGCTTGTTTCAGGTAAAAATAACCCGATTGATTCCTGGCGGGATAATCCCGATCGCGTGTTATTTTACGGTTTTAGTTAGAACTTAAGAAAAGCGATACTGTCGGTAAGGTGTGTATCCAAATTCAAGAACATAGTTGAGTCTTGTGAGCGAAAAGACATTACGATTTATCCAAGCCTACTATTGTAGAAAATCGTAACTGATAGATCTTGGGTGGAACGCTTAGGAATGTTCAGAAAAATAGGGCGCACGCTTGATCCAGTTTGGGATACATTATTGACTGTTTTCAAGAAGTGTGAGTTGTAAACTTAATGAAGGCCTATGTGCTGAGCAGAAAAACGTGGTCCCAGGTCCTTTCATAATAAAGAGATTTATGGTCAGATTGCTTGTGTATCGTGTATTTTGCGAAACTTGTCGTCATCGTCGGTGCCGGGCTTGAATGGTTACAACAACTCGAGTAACGGTATGATGTTATATGAGGGGCTCGGTGGCCTTAGAGCGATCGTTTTTGCTTGCTGAGCAGAATATCATGAGTCATCTCAGGCCCGTCCTCATTCAAGATTCGTCAATCGTTTTATTTGTTATTAGTTGCAAATATTCGCATCAGTGAACACTTAGTACCAGTATTTGAGAGATACAACTCACAATGTTCATTTTCCTACCAGGCTCTCACTTCAAATAGGACAACAAAAATATTCCGACTCAACTCAGCGGGAAAACCGACAAATACTGAGAATGTGTTCATCTGACCAGACTCTCTCTTTCTCAGTCATTGAGCTTAGTCGTTCTGATTCACCATGAATCTAACTCGAGGTCTGAGTCAGAGTGTGTTGATTGAGACCAATTGATTCAGAGTGTGTCTACCTGTTCGGCGAAGCAGTTGTGTCTGGGTGCCTTTATTTTATCTTCGACTGTATTCGGGCGCGTGTGATGATGGCAAAGCGTAAGCCGCTAAAAGAGTCAGTGTTGCGTGTCGTGAAGGAAGTACCAGGAGGATCAGTTTTTCGGTACAATGCTGATCCCGACTCCGGGGTACCCTTTACAAGAGCTTATATTTCAAGCCTGGTTGAGAAGGGGGTAAGTGAAATTAAACAACTTATTAGTAAGGGCGCAAAAGGGCGACTGTTGAACCTGAAGATAGATTCAGCGTTGCCACATGATTGCCATAAACGCACAGTGCTGTGGATGAGAATGAGAATGTTGAAATTATTCTTTTGGGTAAGTACCGAGAACAAGCATTTTTAGAACTGAAAAAGAATTATAAAATTATCTATTGCGATAGTAGATAGTATTGCGAGAGGGTGGTTTTTCGTTACTTATTATTACATAGGGGGCGGGGAATATAGGGTCAGATGGGAGAAGAGTACGACCGAAATGAAATCTATTTATAAATAAAGTTTCTGAGATTAAAATTCCAAAATTATGCCGGTTGTTCGACTTTTTTTTCTAAAAACATTCTTGCTATATGTAAGGTTGCATTTCAAGAAGTGGATTTTAAACCAGTTTAATAAAGTATGCAACTATTTTCTGATCTTGATGTTCGAATTAATCAATTATAGCGGCACCTCAGTACAAATTAAAGCAAAGTACTTCGTGAGCTAAAGCACTGAATTTAGTACATTTTAATTTATGCAACACTATATTATGGATTAAAACAGAAAGTGTCCATCTT
Organism: Ochlerotatus camptorhynchus; assembly: GCF_037179485.1. NCBI lineage: Eukaryota > Metazoa > Arthropoda > Insecta > Diptera > Culicidae > Ochlerotatus > Ochlerotatus camptorhynchus. The sequence goes on along the minus strand of NW_027040692.1, from coordinate 964,249 downwards.
TTCATCACTGCCCTCAAGATGCCTCGTTAGCGCAAAACCGTCCATTTGTTGCAAACCATTTCGCCTCCCCACAGCAAAATTTAGGTGAGCATTGCTCAGTGGATGAAGACCGAGGTGAAGACAGCAAATCTGCATCAGTAAAGCTGGGCTTAGACTAGGCAAGTCAAATAACTCAGTTGAATTCAATTGGCTTGAAAAGTTGAGCCTGGTTCAACTTTTTTGAATTCAAGTTAATTGATCAAGTCAGTTGGATGACATGGTTTACACGTTCAATTTGTGTTCAAGTCAGTTGAATTCAACTAACTTGATCAATTGACTTGCCCTGTCTAAGCCCATCTTAAAGGGTACTCTTTCGCTCTTCTCTTGAAGCGGTAGGTGACTGATGAACAGAGAAGCAAACCCCACACGCATCAATATATTGACGCGAAGGGGAATTATTGACAATAATATTGATGATGTGAATTCATAAATATTGTCAATCTCGATATATTGACGTCAATATAGCATGTATTGACAATACGATTATTGTCAATAAAAGCAATCGTGTAGGGTTCACTAGACAGTTTTGGTTTGTAGAGTAGATTCATTTGCCGTGAAGTTTGTTTTGACGGCAGGATTGATTGCATGCTATTTCTAAACAACCCAAATTTGAGTATAATATACTCATATCCGTAAAATGTATAACTACCTAAATTTGAGTAAACAAAGTTGGAACTGACAGGTAGACATCGTTCGGATTCAGGTCGATGTTGTCCATTTTTCATCTTGTCAGTCCCAACAGTGTTCACTCAATTTTGGGTAGCTCTACTTTTTACGGATATGAGTAGATCCTACTTAAAGCGTGTGTACCGTTTTGACCCGTCCTTAATAAAGAATGAAATAGAAACTAAACGATCGATTCAACCTCTGGTGGTGAATAGGAGAACGTCAAAAAGAGCGTTGTGAGCATAAATTTTTGCCTTGAGACATAGGAAACGGAACACTTTTTTACTTTTCCTGATAAATTGATTCATCTGAGATGCTGCAAAACTTAATCTACAGTTGAAAAATTTAATTCTGTAACTTTTTTGAAAAGATCATGCTGGTGTTCAGGAATATTTTTGTTTAAAAAAAATGGGAAATTAGAAAAGTGCCTTAGTGGTTATGATCTTCCGGATTTCTTGTGTGTGAATAATTAAGGTGCAAATCTGTTCAGATTTGTGGAAAATCGTACAATAAGACAATTAACGATGGAAATTGACAAGATTTTTAATGAAAAATGCTGTTATTTGCATTGGAGACAATACTTATTCTGATGTAAACAAACGGTTTGGTTGACGTTTCTTCTCGAACTCGCGTGGCGCACTCTACATTGGTGGTGCATTAAAAAGGCGTATAGGGAGCTGCACCGTCGGGTTAACTTCACTTATTTTGACATCTGGCAGTGGTTTGTTTACATGGACTTAAAGAAAAAAAAATTTAAATGTTTTTTTAAATTTTTTGGAGAGGAATATTTTTCAAACGATATCATATATTTTAATTCTTTTTTTTAACCTCAAATTCACTTGAATCAACTAACAAGCAGAGGTAAACAAACCACCACTGGATGTCAAACTGATGAATGCGGATTAATCGTGTTCATTCGTGACGTCAGCGTACAGCATCCTATGTTACACGAAACTGCCATTTGCTAAGAGTTGCAGAGTCGTCGTCAACTTGAATTGTTTCACCAATACCAATACAAAGTTATCAAATAAAGTTCGTAGGCCATAAATAAGAACACATCCAGAAGAGGTCGTAAGAAGAATGACGTTGCTAATGTTCGGCCCATAATTATAAAGCGCAAATAGCGACTAATCTTTTAAATGAAAAATTGCAGTGAAAACTGCGATATTTATTTATTACGCTAGCATGTTTCGGAAAAACTCAAAAACTAAAACCTCATTCATGAAGTTATGCGCTTAAGAATTTTGCCTTGCAAAATTCAACGTTGCTAAAATAAATAAAAAAAATGATTTTTCGGCGTTGTGAGTGTGAGTGTGTGAATATGTATGAGAATGTCAAGCGTGAATTTTGTTTGCCTCATTCGCATGCGAGTTCATTCTTGAATGAATGAGTTTGAGAATGATTTTCCGAACACTGAGCATGTTACAAAAAGGTAAGTCCATTCAATTCATGCAATTATCAGGTTTATTTGATGGCCACCGCAGTGTAGATTTTCGTTAGTGCAATAATACGGCAAGATCATGGCGCCTAGAAATCGAGAAATGTCAAAATTTCACTAAACTTTTTCTTTCAAAAAGAGCAAAAAATGTATAAAATATGTCCTAAAAATAGGTAATTCATATACAGATTTCAATTTTGCAGCAGATGTGGTATTAGTTTTTTATTACTATTTAGTATTATTGCAGAATTAATGATGTGATTGCTTGATAGGCCAAAGTGAGTTGCTAGGCTGCCATTACATCCCGTATCCCTATGAATAATATATTTAATGAAAATAATTTGACTTTAATTTTAGTAATAAGTGTCTACCTTAGGGCCCCTCGATTAATTGGATGATTGTGTTGACCATTTTCAACACTAGATGGTGCGTGAAGCAATATGTTTCGGGTTGCCATTGCAATTTTTTGTAAAAGGTATGAATGGATCATATTGTTAATATGATTTATTTGATAACATCAATGATTTCATAATTCAGAAAAGAAGTGTTTACAGTAAATGAATAGCAGCAACCTTGCACTAAAAATCTCTATTATAAAGATTAAAAAAAGCAACCTTGCAACAAACCATTACGCATTACGATCGTTAAAGCCCAAGGACGTTACATTATTTAGTTTGCAGCTAGGATTAATGGCTGAAATAGCTACTTGGGTGGTCCATATTGGGTCTATATATCTTACTAATGAAGTAAGATTTCCATGTCCTTTTATTCTTCAAGTGAAAATGTTTTCTACTGTTCTACTACTGAGCAAAAGAAAACAACGTATGGAAGTAATTCTGACTGAAGGAATGCTAAATAATTTCCTCAAAAAAAAAATCAAAATTCCAGACGCATGTAACATAATGAATTCTAGATACATAATTATATGGAACCTTCTTGTTTCATTAACTTAACAACGAATCTTTCACGTTCAGAATGCTACCGTTTATTACACTCTGTTCTGCTTTGCTTTCCATGCATCCTTATTGAACGGATTTCGTTTTCTCATCATTCATATAACCGCTTCTACCCAGAAAAAAAGCTCAAAACTAGTCAACCTTACACCGCTCTTTTGATTTCATCATTATCAACCTTCCTTTTTTCGTTCGTTTTGAATGGAAAAAAAATACCTGCTCTGCACTTGCGCAACCCCGGGTCCAAACCAGGATGATTTAAATGGATTTCGATCCCCTTTGTTGCGCTTGTTGTGGTGTTTTTCTTCCATTTTCCTATCCCCTACACGGCCAATGAGATCAACGCACATTTGAGTTCAGTTTACTCATAAATCACAGAATCTGCAGGAACTCAACGCTGAGTTAATATTCCTGAGTTTTTCCAGGTAACAATTCCCGAACATGAGAAAAGTCGAGATTGGATCAGTCTGTTGGTATTACTTCTAGGCAAATTTACTCATCGTTGAGTTCCTGCACTTTTTGAGATTTATGAGTAAACTGAACTCAAATTTTGGTCGATCTCATTGGCCGTGAACGGATACGTCCACGAACATCCCAGCCCCTCATGATGAGCTACATAAAGCGACTTAATTAAGGTTTAATCTCTGCTCGGTTTGTGTTTTTTAACGAACCTTCTGTGATTTCTATTCTCCACTCTTTTTCCTTCATCAAACGGAGTTGATCGTGGTGCATTTCATCTTTCTAGAAAAGCCGCTTTGTCCTAGCCGCAGCTAGTTAAATGTGGATCGACCTTGAATACCTCTGACAGGGATTTAAATCAAGCGACCCGAGCAGCAGCAGCAGGTGTTTTTTCCACATCTCAAAAATGTCTGCTAAATTGCAAACCTGATATTAATACAGTTATCGCATCAAGCTGAGTTGTGGCACCTTGAACTCCATTTAACCGACCGGCGATGGCGATGGCGATACGTTTAAATGTCTAGCGTGAATAACTGTCTTCGTCAAGCACACGGTACCATAAGTGATCTCCACTGCTACCGATCGTGTGCCAATCAACCGCCTCTCCGTATGCGAGCAACATAGTTGTGGGCTTTACCCGTCAGCGTATGTGACAAATCGATCTTCCCCTGTGGATAATATACCGTACGGCCTGAACCCTCCAGTCATACAAATAACACACACACACACATATATTGTCGATTGTCTTTCTCAGTTTGGCTCAAAACCTGATCGCCTGCAGCAAATTGGATGTGATTGGCATGGCAGAAAGAGCATAAGAGCAAAATCCGGCGCGCATTCCTTTTGCCAGCATCATCGTCAGCCACCCGCCGGCCCCCTCAAGACAAGTCCGAACGTCCTTGAGGTTACAAATCCAGTGTGACCAGTTTGAACTTCTCAACGCGTCTTGGTACCTACTCTCCTGGTGGCTCCGGTTGGCTGGCGAATCTGTACCGAGGGTAGAGATCACAGAGCATAAACTCTTCAGGAAGGGGTCATGCAGTGGGTAGGCGGTTGCTCATATGATTCGGAGTACAGTAATCCCTCTATTTAGACGGTGGGTGGTACCGTCCATCCACCGCTATTTCTCCGCTGTCCTTCTGTAGATAACTATGGTTGACACTAATCACATACAAAAGATCAGCAAAATTGTTTAAAGAAAAGCCGGACGGTACCACCCACCGCATAAATGGAGGGACTGTGTACAACGATGAGGAGGTTGTTCGAGTAGTGGTAGAGGATACAAAGGAACGTGACAGGTTTCTCTTTCCAAACCGTTCGGTGCCTGCCAAGGGGGTTTCACGCCCGAATATCGTGGTGGAAGCAGCAGGAGGAAGTTTATCAACAATCATCATTTCTGCTGCTCGGAGAGATGGCTTTGAAACCTGTTTGTTTGTTTGTTGTGCGGATACACGTAACCACCCTCCCAGCCCCAACAAACGGTCGATAAGCGCGCGTGATGATGGCAGAGATTAGCTCATCATCCTCCCGCGTGTGTTTGGCTTACGAAAGGCCTATGCAAAAAGCATCCGAAGGTGACTAAGCTTCAGATTGGAAGTAGCCAATAGTGGGTTGGAATTTTGAAAAACGGTAACTTCCGGGTGCCAGAATGGCCCATTATCGAGATGATTAGTCATGATGGAATTTTGCTACTTATATGGAAAATTATGTTTTGAATAAAAATTCAAATCTCATGCGTCGTTGAAGTTTTTCTCGCGAAATTCACCTGCGAATAATCACCGACGAGATATCCGATTAAAATGTCATTGCTTTATATTTTGGGATTTTTTATTATTAATATAATGTTAATATTTACATTATTCGATGGAAACTAATGCGTTCAAATCCCACTGGTTGCCATCAATTGTTTCGCAAATTTACTCTCACCCACACACGTTTCTTGCTCATCTTGCGTTGCTTCTCAGTATCTTCTTTCCAAATATAACTAAATGTAACCTGAATTAATTCACCTATGGGGAAATCTGACCCATATTACTGATAGCAATTCCACCAAAAATGTGCTCATATGATATAATTTGGTAGATGAATTCTGATGTGATGCTGCTTTCCGCGGGCTCCTGAAACGTGGCCTGATGTGATCCTGGGCACGTCAAATGGCTACCATTGAACTGGATTTTGAAGGTACATGGTGGGTTTTACTCGTTTTAAGACGACCCATAACAACTAAATCATTTTCCGGCAATATCTCTGGAACCTGTTCTATAAATATTCAAAAGAGCCCTATAGGATTTTAGTACCGTTCATTTGGTGGTTGCGGTATCCAATTCGGTTCAGTAGTTGCCGAGAAACACGACTGAGTTTTCGAAACCCGTGAATCTCGGATCTAGTTTCGGCCATATCACCGAAACCAGTTGGTCGAATCCATAAATTTTAAGAAACCATGAAACCATTTGGTGGTTGTTGCGTCTATTTCGGTTCAGTGGTAGCCGAGAAACACGTAGCCGATTGGTATATGACCCTCCAAGCGTCCGATCGAAAGTCGGTTTTTCAAGTGGTTTGAGTTTTGATGATGATTTCACAATCATTGAATATTATTTAATTTTCATATTAAAATTCACTAGGCAATAGTGGACTCGGATAGCATAGTCTGTTAAGGCACGTTATTACCAAGGCGGCTAGTTCTATTCCCGGGTCGGTCTAGGAAATCTATCGGATTGAAAATTTTCTTGGCTTCCACCCAAGCAACACCCGTGTTATACAACAGTTTATGTAACCTTTATATGACTGGTTTTGGTTGTATGTATCATAATTATATGAATTTGTGTTACTTGGGCCTAGTCATAGAGTGTCATTGTGCTTGCCACACAATTATCTTAAATACTAACGGTGTAATAGACTGTTTTTTTTTTGAAAAAAAAAAGCATTAGCAATTCTTGATTTTGATTCATAACCCCAACATATGAGTCTGTGTAAAAAAAGGAAAAGATTTACGAAGGTTTAGAGGTTACGCGAATTGATTGAAGATTGCATGGGGATGCTTTTATTGTCCCAATCAAATTAAAAACTACAAGGGACAGCCCTATGGGGTTGTACGCAATGGTGACGTAGGACTACGTGGTCTTATATAATAAATCTTATTTGTTAACTGCAGCATGAGCTTGTGTTTTGTGTAGGAATAGGAATTTGAGCGGGGTCCTCTCTGTTTATACCCTTTAGTATGACGCGCTTGACATGACCCACAGCGACTCATGAAGAGCTACTGATTCCGATCAATAGCGTAGCGGTTTCTTCCTCCTTCTATGGATGCTCATGTGGGCTGCAGCTCGCTTCTTGCAGGCAGCCTTTCGTTGTGTACTGGAGAACACCACCACTCACCACGCGGTGATTGAATAAACCACTGTTTGGTGAAACCGGATGGAATTCAACTTTGAAATCTGTGTTAGGGAAGTCGCTTTTCGCAGGCAATCGGTAATAATTTTAATTATCATAGCAATAGTTGCACATTCGTGCTATTTTCAATAGTAGATCGATTGGTGATAAAATTATTGAAATTGGTCCAGGGCAGCTGAGCTATTAACTTTCAAAATCTTTCATAATTTTGTTACAAGTTCCATTTTTGGTTTTTACAAAGTGTACATCCAAATAGAAATCACAGACGTAGTCCTACGTCAAAAAAAATCGCATCGTTGAGCCACACTCCATGCTTTCACTGAAGATTAACTAGGATGCGTTCGCGGGGCACCTTCAGTGCATACAGAGAGTATGACTCTATGGTGCGAAAATGTTGATGTTTGATCAGATGAATAAAAGCATTAATCTATCTATTTTAAGATGAAGAGCCTTTATTAAAAAACCTTTGCAGCAAAAAATTAATTTAGTTATCACATCAAAGTTGATGCACTTCAATCGTGTCGCAACAAGGACAAAATTATCATTAGTACAGTGCATGAATTGACTACATTTTACAACATTTGTTTATTTTTGTGACCATACAAATTACGTGAAATTTTCGACATGATTGAAGTGCATCCTCTTGGATGTAATATTGAAATTAATGTGTTGCTGTGTTTATTGAACTGATTAATGTTTTTCGTTTTTCTTTATTTTATTAACTTTTTAACGCAGTGGCGATATCGTAGCCAATTAGGTTTTTCTTTATTGTTACACAATTACGCTGACATGCATTACTCGGATGGTCATGTCATCTTGGAAAAAATTCAGAATAAGTTCTTTTGTATCCTCACTCAATCTCGAAGTAAACGTTGAGTGTACACCTTTGTCTTTTAACAGTTGTTTTGCTTGAGCTGCCGCATATCTGGATGTATTGAATGTATCCATGATTTTGTTATCTGCCCAGTGTTGGAAAAGATCGCGATATTTCACAAAGTTCACCAAGGGAAAAGTTCGCGAGTCATAGTGAGTTTCCGAGAACTTTTCCATCACTGTATCTGTCCATGGTGTAAGCAATACTGTCAAGAGCTGAAGCTTCTCATTCTTCTTTCGAAAACTTTTCTGTCATTTCATTGAAATCGTAAATTTTATTATCTAACGAGCTTCAACAGGAAGTGTAAAGATGTGCTTTTTATTTATTTTATTAATTTCGTGATATTTCTCCTCTGCATAATTTACGCAATCTTCATATCAATTGGTGATGTCAAAATACTTGATGAAAATTTCATTGCTAACATATTTACCAACATTAGAGTCAATTGTTTCTGTCAATGTCACTGATGGTACAGTTGCCAAGATTCCTAACCTGAAACATTCATGTTGATATCTTGTTCATCGCAGCTCGATAACTCATCACTACTCGATAGTTCGGTACGTTTAGAAAGTTGTTTACGGCAAGAATCACAATTTTTGAAGATACAGTTAAGTTGTTTCTCATCAGCAAAACCCAGCTCAACCAATTTCTGAATAAAGGGTGTATTCGATAAAAATGGCACACATATATTTACTCACCACAATTAAACCGACTATCGGATTTTCTTGAAATTTTCAGGGAATGAAAAACTACTGATGAGTTGTGATTTACAAATTTTGTATTATTCAATTCCGTCTCCCATCCCGAATGCCCGCACCTTCCTTTTCACTCCACCCATCAAATTTTGTAAAACCGATTTTCTCAGTGTTTTTGTAGCTTTTACCCAAATTTTCTGTTTGTGAAGTTCCGTCTTAATAATTGCTCAGAATTTTACATTTGGTCGAAGTTCCGATGAATTTGGTGGGTTCATTATTTTGGCACAAAATAGACTCCGTTGGCCCGGTACCACTCCAACACGTTTCGAGCGTAGTGGCAGGATGCTAGATCAGGCCAAAACAGAGTTGATCCTTTGTGCTTCCTTATGAATGGCAAAAGACGCTTCTTAAGGCCCTCTTCATTGTAAATCGCACCGTTGATTGTTCTGACTTGAACGCGAATTGAACGTGTAAACCATACCATTCAACTGACTTGATCAACTCACTTGAATTGAAAAAAGTTGAACCAGGTTCAACTTTTCAAGCCAATTGAATTCAACTGACTTGATCAATTGACTTGCCCTGTCTAAACCCAGCTTTACTGTCTATTGGATCACATTTACGACCACTCCGATCCTTCCTTCGGGCACTCAGACGCCCTTTGAAGGTTATTATCACACGAGACACAGTTGTATTTGCAATTTCAAGCTTTTTAGCCGTCCATCGGTGGGACGCCTCTGGATTTTGATTGTGAGTGCACTCAATTTTTTCACGGACAATTTCTTGTTTTGACAACATGACTGGAACAACTGTATGAATAACTACGAAACTTAACGGATTTATACAATACACTATCAAAAATATTTTCTCAAATTTTCAGGCTTTTTACTCATACGGTTTAAAAGTTACAGAAGATTTTCAGTGTGCCATTTTTATCGAATTATTATTACTTTATTAATCACCCTTTATTATTTTTCGAAAGATTTCACATTTTTGAGCATTTTTTAAAAACGTCTATACACTATTAATAAAAAGTATTCATTCTCACTACTACTTTTTCTTTTCTGTCAAGTAAAGCACGTCGCTTTCACGCAGCTACACAGCTAATTGTTTTCTAATATTGAGTCTGTGTCAGGCATTAAGGGGAGTTTACCGGCCCAGAAATAAAAATAAATATTTTCAGTACGTTTTTATTTATCTAAAAATATTGGGAAAAATTATCAAAAATCCAAGAAAATCACTTACTTCCTTAGATTTTTGTCAAAAATCACATGTAAAAATATTTTTTCTTTCTCATCATGAACAAAATGGACTCTCAGAAAAACCGAAAAGTCGATGTTTTGTGTTTTTTTGAGTCCTAATTTATGCCATAATGACTTATAAAGTGTTTGCACGTGAATTTTTTTTTAAATTAGAAAAAAAATGTTTTTTTTTTTAATTTTTGGTACTTTTTTTCAATATTTTTTGAAAAATCAAATCGTAATTATTTTTTTTCGAAGCGGTGAACTTCCTCTTAAATATAGATGTAGGTGGTTGATAACCATGTCATTTTCTACCAAGAACCAGGAACAGCGATGGTAGTAGACTCAGTTGTTTTTTTACACGCTATGGTCCATATAGAGTCTATCTTATAGACATATTTTAAAAATTTCTGTATTCGCACCATTCACTTACCTATGGCATGAAGCGTATAATGACATTTGAATCAAGTCGATAGGAAGTATAATTATCGGGAAATCGTTAAAAACGTACCGCGTAAATTGCGACTCAGCGTTAAATCACGTTAAAAAACCGTGCAAAAAACACTAAAGTGTATGGTCATATTTCAATACAATGTTGATACCTCGAGGTGCATGAAATAAGATCGCAATATTTTATTTTCATATTTTCGAAAATACTGATCACATCGATGAGTCGTTGAAACTTTTCTGATATTTCGGAAATTAAATAATCTTGGGACTTGAGAATCACGAAATACATTCGAAAAGGCCCAAATACATCTCGACAACGGTTTCACTGAGAAATATATGATGCAACTGCTTTTTTTTTTGTAAATTTGAAGTTCTTCCATTATTTCAAGTCGAAGGAAATATATTTTTCTAAAAACTTCAGTTTTTCATAAACTCAACTTTTTTTCCATCGTTTTTCCATAATGGCCGTGTAAACGTTCTGTTACAAAGGTTCAATACAATATTTTAAGTTAGCACCATGTGATCGAGCATTCAAGTAAATCTGTATAACACTTGTGGTGTTAGTGGGCAGACGATACGGCATAATTTAACGGCCGATTGCAGAATAAGGCGTGCATGGCCACAGCATAATGGTGACATGGAGTCACGGGTGATAAGCTGAAGGGTTTTGCGATGCTTAAGGTGATTCCCTGTAGCGTCCTTTTCTGTGTTACACTTCGCAATTTCACATGTAAAAATAATAAGGTTTCTGCGAATGCACGTAGCTGAAACTACTACTTGTTGTTTGCTGCGGAAAAGCAAGCAATGTCTGAAATTTAAATATTTATAAACCTCGTAGATCTTGAACTGCGTGCTCTTGAAATTGCGAGGTGTGATGGAAAAATGAACTCTACAAGGAAACACCTTAAGGAACGGCCATCGTTCACTTTATCTCAGGCGAGCGTTTAGACCACAAGTGTCTGTGGAGAACACCAAGTGCGAGTAGTGAATCAAGGTGAGGTGTAAATCGCCAATTCCACCGATTCAGGTAAATTCTAAGCCATCCTCGAAATTGGTCGAAGAACGGTACTAATGAATGTTACCTCCTCGCCAGGACCCTTCACAGCAATAAATAAGTTTTAATTAATCCTGATGAATGTGGGCGCGTAGAGAAAGCACTGAAGGAGTGCAAATCGATATTAGGAGATAGAGCAGGTCATTTACGGGAATCTAATCCCATTTTACCCAGGATCAAAGGTCTCCCCAAAATCCACAAACCGGGGAATGAAATGCGAGCGATCAACCATTTGGAAGACTGGCTATTAACACAACGAGAGGATGCAGCATGGAGAAACAAGGTTCGGACGTACCTTAAGCTGACCCGCCTTTGTATGGAAGAGAACTACTTCTCTTTCCGAGGTAATTTCTACATGCAGCCGAAAGGAGCCCCAATGGAAAATCCCCTATCTCCCTTCTTGTGCAAACTTTTCATGGCCAACTTGGAGACAATCCTGAAGGAGAAAGGACTATTACCAAACCGTTGGTGGAGGATTGTTGACAATATTTTCAGCGTAGTTAAACGGAAAGCCCTTCCACAAATTTTAGATGAGATCAACAGAATTCACAAGGATATCAAATTCACTCACGAGGTAGAAAAGCCGAGAAACTCGCATTTCTCGATCCTCTAGTCATCAGGGAATCTTCTTCTTCACTTGAATACGAAACTTACAGGAAACCAACTAGCACTAAAAGAGTTATACCCTGTACTTCCAACAATTCGTTCCAGCAGAAAATGGCCGCCTTCCACCACATGATTTATCGGATGCAGACTCTCCCACATAGCGATACAGGAAAGGTTAAGAAATTACAGTACATCTTCGAAACAGCGAGACTCCATGGATACAAGGAGACCACAATCTAGGAAATCATCGATAAAAAAGCGAGAATTCTACAAACGAGATTATTTACAACCCTCATCGCAGCAGCTGAACCCTTGAAACGAGTGTCCGTTCCATTTGATCAAGATATTACTTGTAAGCTAAATGTGGTCTTAGCAACAATTCGGATTAGATTTAGTTTTCACCAGTAGACATAACCAGTTGGAATCATTGTTAGGATCCACTAAAGACCCAGTTAATGTTTTAGGTAAAGCAGATGTATATAAAATAAGCTGTAATCATTGTAACAAAGTATACGTAGGACAAACCAAGAGAACTTTAGCAACTAGATTAAAAGAACATAAAGCGGAGGTTAATAACGCCAAAAAGCAAGAGGAAGAAGGCCTAACATTTGATTTCAAATCAAAGGTTGAAGAACACATCTTCACAGAGGACCACCAACTATCGAGGGAGTACATCACGATTTTACGGACCGTATCTACACCATGGAAATTGGATGTTGCAGAGAACCTCGAGATCAACAAACAACGTAATTCAACTTTACTCAACAGGGATCAAGGAAACGGACACACATGGCTTTTCAAGTTACTACCTAGGACACATCAACGAGTAAGCAGCGGAGTACTTGCTCCTACAGGAAATTAAATTTATGTTTACCTAAGTGAAAATGTGCCTGTGTTAATATATATTCGGTAAAGCAAATAAGGCAGTGCAACTTAATATTACATCCAAGAGGATGCAATTCAATCATGTCGAAAATCTCATGTAATTTTTATGGCCACAAAAATAAACAAATGCAGTAAAAGCAGCGTAATGTCAGTTCATGCACTGTATTAATGATAATTTTGTAATATTACCGTAAAACGGGGTAACATTGATAATTTTTTAAAGTGTATTCTAAATATTTTTTGCAGCAATGAATATTTTTTAAATTTTATATTTTTAAAACAAGTACTGAGGATCCAGGACTTAATTTGTTAGTTATTTGTTTAACGGAAATTAAAGCATTTCCACTATTTTTTTAAGTTGAGTGACCGAACATCAGTATTTTAAATTGGGGTTACTTTGATAATGCTCGATGAATATAGAAAAACAGTCGTGAAACTCAAACTTTTCAGTTCTTTAAATATGAACCTTTGAATGAGTATATAATCAGAAAACATCATAGGCAATAAGAATACGACATTGAATTTGTGATGGATATATCGGAAATAGATTTCATAAATGATGGTTTGAGTGCTTTTTCAAACAGGCGAAAAATACGAAAATGGTTTTTTAATATGTTTGTATAATATGTAACACATACTTTATAAAAACTACATACGATATCAACGGAAATACCCTAAGCTACAATATAAAACCAGTATTTCTAATTTAGAAAAAGCGCAGCGAGTAAATTTAATCTTTATATTATACTATCAAAGTTACCCGCATTATCAAAGATACCCCGTTTTACGGTACACCATATTTTTGACACGATTGCAGTGCATCCACTTTGATGTGATATCAAAATTAGTGTTTTGCTGTGTTTCTTTCTATCAAATAGCAATCTGGTTGGCGAGTCAAGGGCCACCATTGCACGCTATTGTCTAGGTGGCGCTTGAGTTGCCTTGACCTAAACGTAAAGAACTATCGTTTCTCTGGCTTCTGGTCATTGTTCTAGGACTGAAGGCCCTAAAAGTAAAAGAGAATTTCCCTTCCCAGTTCTACAAAGGGTGGCCTTACCGACGTTGATCAGCTTCATCAGAAGGAAGCACCTGTGCATCGGAGCCATCTCTGCAAACCACTATACCAGTTTATTACCACCCCGCTAAAATCAACCCCCATTGCACTACAGCCGACGTACGGTAAACACGTTAGCCTCGCTGTAGTCTCCGATAGACTAGTTAGTCACTGTGGTACCACCATCTTTCCGACAAGGTCAGCCTTCCCAAGTAACAATTTTGGTTTTATGAAGGTTCTGAAGACCACGATTTAGACATTGATGCATCCACCAAAACCTCATTGATGCTAGAATCTGTCTAGTTAGCCCACCCAGGAAAAGGTTCTGAAGGGTATATTTTCGAAGCTCTTCAAGATAGATTTACTGCTAAATGCTTGAGATCCAATTCAAAACCGTATTTAAAGGGTGATACGGTCAAAATTTGGTCAAGGGAAAACGCGTGTAAATCGGTGAAATCGTTTATTTAAAAAATCAAATTAAATTTCTTTTTCAAGTTCAATTAGTATTAAATTCAGGAAAAATATTCAGTTAGGCTTCCGCTTTTCCAAATCCGAATTGCCGGGCCTTACGCTTGACCCCTGCCATCAGATTTTGTACAGCCACCTTGTCCACCTTCTTCGCCGCAGAAAGCCAGTTTGCCTTGAACTGCTGCTCGCCCTTAGCAGTTTTTTTGGTCTTCTTTAGGTTCCGCTTGACAATAGCCCAGTATTTCTCAATTGGGCGGAGCTCTGGCGTGTTGGGAGGGTTCTTGTCCTTGGGAACCACCTGCACGTTGTTGGCGGCGTACCACTCCATGGCCTTTTTACCGTAATGGCAAGATGCCAAATCCGGCCAAAACAGTACGGAACAACCGTGTTTCTTAAGGAAAGGCAGCAGACGTTTATTCAAACACTCTTTCACGTAAATTTCTTGGTTGACAGTCCCGGAAGCTATGAAAATGCTGCTTTTCAAGCCACAGGTACAGATGGCTTGCCAAACCAGATATTTCTTTGCGAACTTTGACAGTTTTATGTGCTTGAAAACATCTGCTACCTTTCCCCTTCCTTTTGCCGCATAAAACTCCTGTCCCGGAAGCTGCTTGTAGTCGGCTTTGACGTAGGTTTCGTCGTCCATTATCACGCAGTCAAACTTCGTCAGCATCGTCGTGTACAGCCTCCGGGATCGCGCTTTGGCCGTCGTATTTTGTTTATCATCGCGATTTGGAGTCACTACCTTCTTGTAAGTCGATAGTCCGGCTCGTTTTTTGGCTCGATGCACGGTTGTAGACGATACACCCAGCTTATTTGCGGCATCTCGGAGAGAGAGGTTAGGGTTTCGCTTGAAACTACCGGCAACTCTCTTTGTCGTCTCAGCGGCTTCCGTTTTTCGATTTCCCCCCGATCCAGACTTCCTGGCTGTCGACAAACGTTCCCCAAACACTTTAATTACATTTGTAACGGTTGATTTGGCAACTTTTAGCGATTTTGCCAACTTTGCGTGCGAGTAGCTCGGATTTTCGCGATGCGCGAGCAAAATTTTGATACGCTGCTCTTCTTGCTTGGACGGCATTTTGACAACTGAAGAGTGAATTCCAAAATCAAAATAGGAGCAACATTCTACACACACACACCTTCAAAATGAGGGGTGTTCAGGTTTTTTAAATGCAAAATTGAAAGAAATACGTCAAGTTGATATTGACCAAATTTTGACCGTATCACCCTTTAAGCTACAATAAAAGCTATTTGGCAACAATTTAAACCATTATCCGAGCCATTTACCTAAGGTGCTTGCTAAGTTCACTAGAAAAACAACAATCAAGATAAAAAGGATTCATAAATACCATCCGATCTTATCAAAATAATTAAAATAAAAACTGATCGTATAGAAATCCTGCCGAATTTCCAAAATTATAAAATAGTTCTCATGAAGTGCGCTAGTTTTAGGTGCCATATCAAGTTTATTGTAAAATTTACGTGAAAACATCGAAAAACTTGAGTCCGCCCATGGAAAACATCGATTTTACTAATTATTCAACATTAAGAAAAAAAAATATTTTTCAGATCAATCATTAAGCTTAGCAGAGATTTTTGTTTCTCATGATTTTTGCATTCTAAATATTTTATTAATTGCTTAATTAAATAAAATAAAGTTAAGTATTTTATCGAAGATTGAAAAAAAACAAACAAAATAATTCGACAGTGAGCATTCATAAGGGCGTATACGCGATGATCGATTCTCTTCATCGATTTTCTCTTTTGTTAATAACTCGCTAGATTTAACGTTTGTCGGTGCGTTTGCTGTTGCTTTTGATAGCTAATGCAACCTGTTACATCTCTACATTGAATAAATTCTACAAAATTGTTGCGCTTAGCTGTAGCAATGCAAAGAGAAAATCGATGAAGAGAATCGATCATCGCGTATAGGCCTTTATGCATGCTCACTGTCGAATTGTAATATGGCGGAGGCATAAACGTTGATTTTCCTGGGCCATTTGTGAAAAAGTTATTTTGCTTTCAAGAAATCCTTAACAAATTCACAAGCTTTTGCAATGGACGGATTTCACGCCAACTCATCCAGTGGTTGGCAGCACCCTCTCAGAACCTTATGGAACTTTGTGGGTGTGGAGACTTAGCAATTTTAAGCAACTTTGCGTACTTATTTTTTTCAAAATTTATCTCGCCTAACATTTGATAAGGGTCAAAGTTTTTTGTCGATTTTTTTTTCAAATCAATATAGCTTAAAAATGACAAGCCCTACAAAAAAGTGATGTATGGCGAACTTTTAGCAAATAATCTGAAATTTTATAAAAAAATTTAAATAAAATAAAAAATCGGTTTCTACACTCTAAAAAAATATATTTAAAAATTAAAAGTCATTTTCCCAAAAATGATACCCCTCAGATTTGCTTGATATTTTTTCTCATGAAAGGCAATATAATTACCTAACTTTTCTTCATACATCGCAAAGTGGGCGCTTTTAAGGAAAAAAAAGTTGTTCGAACAACAACTTTTTCATGTTAATTTTTTTTTAGCGTGTTTCACTCAAAGTCGAATAGTAATACGCGCACAACCTTATTAAAATTCGATTAAACTTTATGGGTATACTTTTCGATAATCTGGGTGAAATCTAGCCTAACATTTGAAAAGGGTACAGAGAAGTTACCTGCAAATCGTCCAATAAGAGTTCAGAACAAAACGTTCTAATGAGGAACAGCCATCTCAGCATGGTTTGCACTTTCCTGTGATGGATTTTAAATGAAATGATTTTGACGAAATGATCATGCAGTTAAAGGAGAAATTTAATTTGCCTTCTACGAGTACAAATGACAAATTAAAAGTGTTATCAGTGCTCCCTAAATCATGGTCAGTGAATCAAATAGTTAATGAGTTTAATGCACCCCATCATACAGTGAAACAGATGAAAAGGCTAGTCAGAGAACAAGGTATTCTTTGTAGTAAGAAAGCAAGAAGTGGTCATGGTCATGATACTGAAAAACAAATTGTTTTAAATTTCTTTGACAGTGATGATATTAGTAGGCCTATGCCAGGAAGTAATGATTATGTTTCTGAATATCGAAATGGATATAAAGAGCATGTTCAGAAACGTTTATTGATGATGTCTCTTAAAGAGGCTTTTATGATTTTTGAAGAGAAATACAAAAGTGTTAAAATCGGATTTACTTCGTTCACTCAGCTCCGACCAAAGCATTGCATACTGTTGGATAGTACAGGTACACATAATGTATGTGTCTGTACTATACATGAAAATGTTAAATTGATTATTAATAGTGTAAAATTTGATTCATATAAAGAAATTGCAGACAAAATACTTTGCAGTAGTCCTATTAGAACCATAGATTGTTTTTATCGTACATGTGAAGAATGCATTTCCACAGATAGTATCGTGAGGGAACTTACATCAGTATTAGAAGCAGATGATATGGAAGAAGTTTTATTTCAACAGTGGTTGACTACCGACCGTTGTAATTTGGAAACTATTATTAAACCTGCAGATGAGTTTGTTCAATATTTGACGGAGAAAAGTTGAAAAGCTCATAACCCATGATTTTATTCATAAAGAGCAATCATCTTACCTAAGTAATAAAAAAAATTCTCTTCAAAACGGTGAAATTTTAGTGATTTGCGACTTTTCTGAAAATTATTCATTTATTATTCAAAACTCAGCACAGGGGTATCATTGGAACAATAATCAAGCTACGATACATCCTTTCGAAATTTACTACATAAAAGAAAACAAGTTGGAAAATTTAAGCTTTATTATTATTTCAGAAGTATTGACCCATGATACAATAGCAGTTCAATTATTTATATCAAAATTGTTAGATTTCATTAAACAATCTATTAGTTTCACAAAAATTACTTTCATGTCAGATGGAGCAGCGGCTCATTACAAAAATAAAAAGAATTTTGCCAGTTTGTGCAACTTCAAGTCCAAGTATGGATTGGAAGCAGAATGGCACTTCTTCGCAACGTCTCATGGGAAAGGCCCATGTGACGCAATTGGAGGAACTCTCAAACGAATGGCAAAGAGAGCAAGTCTTGCTCGAGATTATGGAAACACAATCACAACTCCACAAGAACTGTATGACTGGGCAGTTAAACAAACAGATACAAGCATAACAAAATTGAACTTCTGCTTCATATCAAATGATCAATACACAAAGATGTCCGATGAACTCAAGGAGCTGTTCAGTCATGTAAAAACTATACCTGGTACACAAAAATTTCATTGTTTTGTACCTATTTCTCAAAACATAATTTCTACTAAGCGATTTTCACATTCAAAGGAAACTCCGAAAAATTTCACTCTGTTTCCGATAGACTAATAATCAATGAAAAACTCAAATTATGTATGGAGAATTATAGGAAAATAAATTATGCACTAAACATAAACACTAGAGTTTTCATTTATTAAAACACCATTCGAAATGCAGGAAAATCCTCTGTATTAGGCCCTTTCAAATGTTAGGCTAGATTTTTGTTTTAAGCACGCCCAGATTATCAAAAGGTCAAAATCTTTATGCTCATTAAGTTTCAACGGATTTTAATAAGGTTGTGCGCGTATTACTATTCGACTTTGAGTGAAACACGCTAAAAAAAAATTAACATGAAAAAGTTGTTGTTCGAACAACTTTTTTTCCTTAAAAGCGCCCACTTTGCGATGTATGAAGAAAAGTTAGGTAATTATATTGCCTTTCATGAGAAAAAATATCAAGCAAATCTGAGGGGTACCATTTTTGGGAAAATGACTTTTAATTTTTAAATATATTTTTTAGAGTGTAGAAACCAATTTTTTAATTTATTTAAATTTTTTTATAAAATTTCAGATTATTTGCTAAAAGTTTGCCATACATCACTATTTTGTAGGGCTTGTCATTTTTAAGCCATATCGATTTGAAAAAAAAATCGACAAAAAACTTTGACCCTTATCAAATGTTAGGCGAGATAAATTTTGAAAAAAATAAGTACTCAAAGATGCTTAAAATTGCTAAGTCTCCACACCCACAAAGTTTCATAAGGTTCTGAGAGGGTGCTGCCAACTCCGAAGACGAGTTGGCGTGAAATCCGTCAATGGCTTTCATGAAGAAAACTTGTAGACTGAATTGTATTTATCTAAAGCCATTTTGCTTGATCCTAACCCGTTCAGATTTATGGCAGCATTTATGGCGGCAATGTTGCCTACAAAATGTTAAACGTCACAGTTTTTTTTTATCTTTCGATAGTTGTGCTGTGCGATTCAGCGTTCTTCCAGGCGATTCTCTCCTGTTGGCTTTGAAGCAATTACTCAGAAAGTGTTCACAACATTTCGCATTTCGCACAGCTCTAACCTCGATCATTCCCGAAAAGATCCCCTTCTTCCGGATGGTTCTGGAAATGCACCATCAAACGATGCAGGAATGTACGGTTGAATGAATTTTTTCCCTTTGACCGAATAAAATCGCAGCTGTGGATCGGAAACCAACTACAGAGAAAAAAATACCCTAAATTTAAATTCTTTTTACTTAATTTTGGGTAATTTTGAGTTTTCCATCCCACTCTCACTTTTTGTTGTTGTCAAAAACGGAACGAGAGATTCGATTTTCTCATGACTATCGTTCAATAAGCTACTAGTTAGTATATGAGATATTCTCAAATTTGAGTCAATTAAACTTAATTTTGGGTAGAAAATACTCACGAGTAAGTAATTATTTTTGCCGTAGTCAAATGTAAACCACTATAAGCGGTTTGCTGAAAATTACCTTATTGAACGGAACATGGGAGATGAGTGAAAAGAACTTAATTTTGGGTAATTTTTCGGTTCCGTGTAGTGTCCGGTAACTGACAGTTTTAGTGGTTTGCTGTCGGTACTGACGCAAGTTATTTCGATCTTCATCTTTTTAGCAAGGTCTGGAGAAGGCTGGTCTGATTTCAGACTGTTTTTACAATCTTTTATGAATTTGAGGACCACGCTCACTTCACTCTTCTCCACCAGGTGCTCAGTCGTTGATGGTATCCGTTCCGCTGGACGTGCTAGTTCTTCTAAAGAACTAAATTTGACTGAAATCGACTTCTCTTCGGTCGTTAGCATCGCTTGAATTTTTCCTCCTACTTCGTTTATCCTTCGAGATATCCTTGTCATAAATTTGGTTTTTATTCACTATGAGGATCCATCCTTAAAGTTCAATTTGTAAACAGAGGAGATTTTATGATTCACTTTTAAAAGCCTAAAAGGCAACAATATATGCATTTCTTTCTCATTTAAAACCGAATGGTTTTATGATTGCTTTTATAATGATTGAAGAGCTTTATAGAGTATTTTATCAAGACTTTAAAAAAAAATTGCTAATGCAGTTTATGATTGATTTTTAGAACAGTTTTATGGTGGGATTGAGAACTACTTTAAATTTAATTTTAAATCAACACAGTTTTTTTCTTTCTCGCCAGACTGTAAAAGGTTTCCAAAACAGCGAAAGGTAAACTACTAAGCAGGAACGTTTTACACTGTAAAATGCTGTATTTAAACTAAATGGATTATTCATTGCCATTATAAAACCATCATAAATCAGAGTGGATGCCAAATGATTGCAGAATTGTTACTTGGGATGTTACTTGGGTTGTATAATTCGCCATTGCCGGAATTGTTCCGGAGTCTCAGCGAGCGGTGGTACCGCCATCTTGCCGACAAGATCGGCTTTTCACCGTCTGCCATCGACGGAATCGGAACACTTCAGCAAAAAGCAAATATATCCACACGGCAAGAGCCCCTAGTAGCACACTATACGACTTGTTCCAGTCATAAACAAGTTTCTGCAACTGTTAGTATCGCACATGTGCTACTCGGGAGAACACAATGCGGATTGATCTTCCTAGCTAATCAATTTTTTCATCCGTATGACGAAGAAAATTCAATGGTTTCAATGCCTTTTTATAGAATTAGAATCTCGTAGGACGATTTTGGAATCACTAAGCAGTGTTATATTTTTAACTACATAGTTAAAAAAATAAGTGTAAATTTCAGTAACTATGATGCACATAAATGGAGCGTCAAATATCATACAAGTTTACATTACAGATCGGGTACATTTATGAGACATGTCTTGAAATATTCTATATATTGTAACTGTCCGTCATTGTAAGCAATATTTCTTGCAAGCTGCTAGTTCACGTGAAAAAAAAATGTACATGCATGAATGTTTACATCAGATTTTATTCTGTGTAAATATAACTCCCTTCTCATTCTTCATCAAATCCAACGGTACAAATGGAAAGGGGAATGAATCTAGAAGTCATCTCTAGTAGAATCACTCAAATTTTTGGTCACATTCGTTCGACAAAGAGAGGTAACGCGCTGTTTGTGCTTTAGTAGGACGGGAATTATACCAAAAACCCTACCAGCCAACGGAAATATAGTTAAATATAAAAAATGATGGTTACAAAAACAGTTGGCATAATGACTTAATCCCAGTAACCTACAGTTTGGTCCAAAATTGAGCGAAAATCGTCGTTTTCGTAATTTTGATGACGCAAATTGAACTTGTTATCTTTTTTTCCAAAAGACATACTACCATCATCCATACCATACCACAAGTAAGTATCCAAATGCAACTTCCCAGAAACAGTGAAAAGAATTTGAGCAACACATGCAAATCTCAATGGTTAGTTGCTTCTTCATCGCATTTTTTTTTTAACTCACTCATCCTCGCCAAAGCCAAATCACCCTCCCAACTCAAGCAGCGAGCAATTGTACCAATAAACCCCGAAGAAACATATGTTCCATGTTCGGAACCGAGGCGGTCATTAGACCTGCGAATCGAATTCTGCTTCGTTTCCCCCCTTTTTTTTGTGCCTTTGCGTTCTTGGATAGGTTGTTTGGAAAGGAATTTTCGGCACGCAACCAATTTTGTTCAGATGCTAGTTTACTTTTTTTTGTGTATGCGGTGCTACTACCTACCATTCAAGACTTGTGTGCACCATGTGTGAGCCAAAACGCTTCCGTTTCGATTTTACCCTCGCGCGGTTGCAATTATCGTGTTTTTTAGATATGACACGTGTTCGACCGACGCGGCGACGACCGCTGCACTCAAGTGCCAATCGATCACCAGTGAACTGAAACGGCCCCGTTTCTGCGGGGTCGTTCTTTCGGAACTTGACAATGAATGGGTGAATTTCACTCTTAATTAGTACCCTCCACGCTTTTGCCAGTGGTGGTAGCCAGCTGGGTGCAGTTCCCATTGTGACCCATTCCCCTAAGCAGCAGCAACAATCGTATCCGACTGCATTTGCAGACAGTTCAAGTGATCTGTAACAAGCGATAAGGTTACACGGCTACAGGCACAGTAAAATGCTATCACCACCACCACCGGTAGCTAATTGTATATCCATTGGAAACCAAATTAAACTCCTACTCTTTTTTTTTTGACTGGGCATAAACAACTCGAACCGCCCTGATAGTATCTCTTTTGCCCCCTCTTTCACATTCGGATGGCTTTATTAGATCTGTCTTTTGTGCATATTTTAAATGAAAGTAGTTCAGTTGCTCCGATTCTTCAGTTTGCAGCAAACAATGACCAGCGAAGAAGATCCACATCAGAATATCTTATAAAAGTGAAATCCTGCACTGGAATCCAGCCTCCGTCTCCGGAGCCGGACCCCAGATGGATGAGTCCACTGGCATGAATATTCAAATTCTGAGATCCTGTTTGTACAAGGGCAATTGGATTGGCTTTTGCTGCAGGTGATAAGCACACAGGGACAGAGATACGCAGAATTGCCTCGCATAACCGACTTGAACGAATCGATGATCATCAACTCCTAGCGTGAACCGGGGTGGAGATCGAGAGAAGACTTTAATTCAGTGTAGAGGTGGCTGGCTCTAGGTGCCCGTCGCCGGAGATAAATGACCGGTTTGTGTTTTGCTGATTGCTTTGCAGGTCTGCCGTTGTAGTATTTTTTGTGTGTTTTGTTTTCATCATCTATTCCTTTCCCTGCTGTTACCCGATTTTGTCGTGGAGCTGTTTTTATTACGACGGTGTCCGTGGATCGTTTCTTTACACGAATGACGAACTGGAACGGCCAGTCTATAATAAAAACTGGCGACGAATTCCGGTCGTCCTTCCCTTATTTGGAGGATTTAAGCTGCAGCCTGCGTCCCAATCCAATGGTTTAGAAAGGGAAATTTGATTCAAATTCGCTGGAAAGTGTAAAAATAGGAATTGGGGGATTGTAAATTGCTATCGCCGAAACGAAACACGTGTTTTCTTGTGCATTTGAATAATCGCAGCTTGTAATGGGGTTGCCGCTCGGAAGAGGTAGCTGCTGCAACGTTTCGTGATTGCAACCAGTAACCTAATTCAAAGAAATTTCACAAAGAGATACGTTTGTACTGCAATCTAACCGGAATTTGCCAAACAATGCCGATATAGGGGTGGATTACAATCACAAATAATAAAAAAAAGATACGAAAACTGGTGCATCGTGATGCCACACAAGTGAGTTGCGAACCTCAAACAATTGGTACGCGCACATTGGTTGCATAATAACAGGGCAGATGCATGGAAGATTTCCGCCTGGGATCGCCCTCTTTCCCCCACTCTCCGCGCATATCCATTGCACACTTTCGAAGAAGAAAGGCTCGCGGGTTCGTCGGGTCTCGTTTGTAATCTATAAACGACTGCTCTGAGCTGTGCTGAGGCGGTCTTGCTTGGGTGATGAGGCTTGCTCGGAAAGAGAAGCAGAGACCTTTCGGTGATTACTATGCGGCGTTGAACCCTTTGGTGGTTCGAATTCTGAGAACTATTTGGCGCTGTTTGAGCTCACACGAAATCCGAACGAAATGGAAAGGTTTGTGCGCTTAGAGTTTGGTAACTTTTTGACGTGCATGTGCTGGTTGCATCTTGTCTGACTACGCTTGCAGAAGTACGCATAATGTCCCAAAACTGATCAATTTGCTGGTGTTTCAAAAATGTAATATAAAACATGAAAATATTATCTTAGTCATGAGTCTCAGCGTTTTTTGCCTAACACCATCTAAAAAAATCATAATCTGGTATCTTGCCCGCAATCATAGTTTTGAACCTTTAAATGATCTCATGTTCAAGAATTTTGGAACTTTCTCCATTAAAACGGTATTGATCTGAGAGCATTCAAGTACCAAAATCAGACTTTTTTCTCCGCGTCCAAGATCTTGACAACTTTTCAAAACATAAGATCTAACCAAATTTGTAAAACTTCAGATTCTGGAAAAGTAAATCAAATTCTGGGCCTTGTTTTTTTTTCTGAGTACACAATCTTTAAAAAATGTTAAATTCCTTTTCCTTTTTTCTTTAAAATCTTGTTAATCATCGGTCGAAGCATGCTATCGACAGTTCCGGAGAACTTCGAGATTAGAGCGTAATTGCTTTTGTAAACAAACACTTCATTTGATGATTTCTCGCGAATTAAAGCTCAATTTTAAAAACTAACAACACAAACATGCAAATGAATGATTCCTCTATCATTTGGTATAGTTTGTTCACGAGATTGTTCTTTTATTCGTGAGAAATCAGCGATTGACATGTTTGTTTACAAAAGCAATTACGTCCAAATCTTAAAGTTTTCCGGAGTTGTTTACTTCTTTTGGTGCGCTTTGATCATTGTTTGCAGCTCGTTCGGTGCCTTTGTCATCGCCGTTGGAAGCCAAACATTTTTGTTTTGCCTATCCAAATCGAAGTGCGAAACCCACCATGAGCGAGATTGCCAATTTCGTAAAAATCACTCGATGCGCATCCCGTTGGCATGGATGCGACGTACAGGATTTTGGAGGAAGAAAAAGTTTTCATCATTTTCGAATCTGAAGCAAAAATGCACATACAGCTCGATTCACTTAATATCTGGACGGAAGAAATCAGCTGTATCTTGGGATTGTTTTGATGAAAAAGAACAGTTGAACAGTCAAAATAAAGGGTTTTATTTCACTTTCAGAAAAATATTTTGAAGAAATGGCGTACTTTTCTTGACATACATCGCATCATCTTTTGGACACATCTCTTCCAGTCTTTTTCAGCTTAACGCTTAACAATTGCCCAATATTTTTCGATTGGGTGAAATTGACGGCAATTGGGTGGGTTGAGGTCTTTTTTGATGAAATTCACCCTGTCGTCACGGTACCACTGAAATGTCTCTCGACTGTAGTGACAGCTAGCCAAATCTGGCCAAAACTTTACAGAGCCTTTGTGTGCTTTGATGAATGGTAGAATGCGTTCTTTCAGGCACTCTTTCTTGTAGAGCTTTAAGTTCATAGACTCATTTGTATCGAAAACTTGAGTTTTTTGTCCGCAGCTGCTAATCGCTTACCAAATCAAAAATTTTCGTGCAAACTTATCAGCAAAAACGAATTTATATTTGTTGGGGACATCTCCTCAAGCCATGGCCCGAGAGGCTGCCCAAAGTCCAACTTTACATACGTTTCGTTGTCCATCAGTATGCATCCTGAGTTCCTCGTGAGAACCTCTTTAAACGATATCCTTTGCGTAGACGGATCCTCCGGAATTGGAATTGTATTTTATGGCAATGTCGCCATCAGAGAGTCCTGGGTTTGGTCTAATTGTTCTCAATACCTTCCAATGCAGTTGCCGATCGTAAGTTCCACTACGACGCTTACGGTGATCCTTCCAAACAATAGTTTTCCGATTTCGCAGTTTTTGAACCTGAACACGTTGGATTTTCAACGTGGGTGTTCAACATTAATTTCCTTCTTTCGGCTTGCATCTAAAACAACTTTTCTAAATCTTAATGAATCGTAACGAAACTTTTACCACATCCCAAACAATCTGCTTTCAAAACATTCGAGAATTGACCACTAGGACCGCTTTAAAATAAGTAGTTTATCCAGATTTTAAGTGAGCTTTAATCTAGAGCAATTAATGTTCCATTATAAAGGTGAGATACGGATGCTGATTGCCGGAGGCAACGTTCAATTGGTGCGAGTCTACGATTTACCACTTGTTGATATAACATTTGTGCTGGGGAAAGACGGGAAAGTGAAGCATGGCTATGTACCTTGGTAGAACTGTACCAGAACAACTAATCGTCAGAACTTTTTTTTCTGAATCCTTTGAAGTGATTTAATCCTGGTAGTGCAACAACTAGACCATATTGTCACAGCATAAAGCATCGCCGATCTAAAAACTTGTATAAATATTAGAAGTGTATTCTTCAGACAAAGTGAACACAACACAACACTGTAGAAATGGTGAACACGTAATCATTTTGAGCTGGCGCAAATAAGAAATTGCTAAGTTAAAATCCAAGTATAAATCACCATCTGTTATTTCTCGCGAGGATAAAGTGTCATTCCATCGTTTTCCGTTGGCGGTTTAAGAAAATACTGTGCGGTGAATCAAATAAACCAATAAAGAAAGTTCACACTTTTTGGTGCCTGGAAGTCATTTTTACAATCGAAGACAATAAAAGACGTGATTCGAGCAGTGTGCTTTGTGTTGGTGCTCATCTGTATTCCACCTTCAACCAAAGATGTCACAAGATCAACTTGCACCCAAGCAGCTTCGAAGTGGTTCAACAGCTGGAAAAACAAGATCGGACTCCGACATGAGTGTGTCTGATCTTGCGAATCTAATGAATCTTATTTGAAAGATACCTTGAGTTAGTAGTAAGTTTTCTGGCAAATGTTAGGGGTTCGTGAGCATTCCTGACATTGCTGAAAATTATGATAGCATCAGATTGCGGGGTTACTAGTGTAATAGGATGCTTTGTTGATTGTTCATTAACTCTTGATTGCTTGTAATACTTATGAATATTTTAGGTGGACAAAAAGGCGAACTAAGAGGTGGACGCCTGAGCTTTTCCACATTTATATCGCTGTGAAGCAACTGTAAACTTTAGAATGAATCTATATCTGTAACTGAAACCAGTTCGATTTTGTTTGCCAACCTGGTTAAAATGTCATATTCAATTATCTTAAAGATAAATTGTCCAGCTCAAACCTTTGTAGGGGTAAGAGGTGGGACCATCATCATCTATGAAACTGCAGTTTGCATCGTATCAACAAAGTACGAAGGAAGAACTCAAGAGAATGAGTGATTCCCTGAGTGATTTCGCTTTGTGTCAAAAAACCACCAAAGAAGAACTAAAACAAATGGGTGCCTCTCTTTCGGCTCAAATGAACAAGCTGAAAGCCGATATTTCTGTTGACATCGAGGAGCTACGTAAGGAAACCAACAACACCTTTCGTAAACTGAATGTTTCCATTGAAAGGACCAAGTCGGATGCTGTGTCTGCAGTGGATCGGAATGTGCGTATGAACGACCTAATTGTCAGCGGTGTGCCGTTTACACCGAGAGAGGATCTATCTGCATATTTTTCGACGTGGTGTCAGTCTCTGGGATATGCGGAAAACTATACACCCATGGTAGATATCAGGCGACTTACGAAAGGAACTCCAAAGGCAGGAGCCGCCAGTTTGCTGTTAATCCAGTTTGCCATAACGGTGCAGAGGAACGATTTTTTCGCAAGCTATCTACGCTCTCGCAACCTATCGCTTTTGGAGATTGGATTTTCGGTGAATCAGCGGATCTTCATCAACGAGAACCTTGGGCTCGCTACGAGGGGATTACGATCCAAAGCACTGGCGATGAAGAAAAACGGACAACTTTCGGGACTCTTCACTAGAGATGGGATCGTCTTCGTCAAAACGAATGGAAGTGATCGTGCGGTTGCTGTAATGTCCGAGAGTGAACTGGAAGATATAATGCAACGTTGACCTATCCTTTCTTGCTATTGTTTACATCCTTGCCTCCGCTCCTTTTTATCCCGTGTCTCCCCTCCTAAAAGTTAAAGTTTTTAGTTGAACTATAGTGCTGATGTTGTTGCTGTTGCTGTTGCTGCTGTTGGGCCCGAGGACTGGGCGGTACGAGAGATGGAATGGAGCGCTGCTGTATTGGTGAATAATGCTATTAATAATTATTTGCGTCACATCTTGTAAATGAAGTACAAAATTTGAAATGTTTGATAACGTAGATTTTAGTTTAGTACTCAATTATCGTTTCCTCCTAATTGCTTCCGCGTTTTCTCATACTTATGGCTGATAATTCCATCTATCACGTCTCAACGAACGTGTGTTTACCCGGAGTAGTACTGAAATCGGCATTGGTTCAAGGGAAGCTTTCAGTGTGTTGCATCAACAGCCAGAGTATTTGTGCTCGCAAGCTTAGTAAACTCGACGAATTACGCCAAATACTTTCTATAGCAAGAGTTGATGTTGTTTGTTTGACTGAGTCCTGGCTCAATGAGAGAATAAATAGCACCATTTTATCAATGCAAGGTTATAATCTCGTTAGACATGACAGAGTGGGACGACTAGGAGGGGGAGTTCTGATTTATATAAAAAAGGAATCAAATTCAATGTTGTCGGGAAATCGGAAAATCGAGCTAATGTATCGCAGACCGAATACTTAGCGCTGGAAATTTCAATACGAAATGATAAAATCCTCCTTGCTTGTTTCTATAATCCTCCTGAAGTTGATTGCACTGACGATATTGACAACATTTTACTGAACTTTGGAACTAATTACGGCCATACACTTTTACTTGGAGACTTCAATACAAACCTACTTAATATTAATGCTACCAGAACCTCTAGATTAATGTCAGTTTTTTCATCGTTCAATCTTTCTACTCTAGGAAATCAACCAACATTTTTCCATACGAATGGGTCTTCTCAGTTAGATTTAATGCTTTTTAATGATGAGTCCAAAGTTTTAAGATTTAATCAAATAGATGTCCCGATGTTTTCCAAACATCATTTCTATCAAACTGCCGATGCACACACTCTTTAAGAGTTTTTCAACACTGCTATGACAAATCTGTACGACGATTTCGTTCCTACTCGTGTTCTCAATTCAGATAAAAAAGAAAACTCCTGGTTTAACAGTTCAATAAGCAAAGCCATGGTTGATTGTGACTTGGCGTACAAAGCGTGGAAAAATTCAAAGCTCATTGATGATCACAATTTATTCAAACGACTACGCAATAAAGTCAACCAGCTCATTCATAATGCGAAAAAAAAACTTTTTTACAGTGCATCTAGATCCCAAATTACCCGCCCAAGAATTATGGAAAAGATTAAAATCAATGGGTGTTGGTAAAACCAACTCTTGTCCGATCAACGGATTAAATTCCGATGAAATTAATGTAAGTTTTGCCAAGAACTTTAGCTGTTCTAGTAATTCGAATGAATATAATTTCCAAAGTCAAAATGAAGAACACATTCCTGAGAATGAATTCTACTTTGATATCGTCAGTGAGGTCGATGTAATTAATGCAATGTATCATGTAAAATCAAACGCAGTTGGACTAGATTTGCTTCCATTGAAATTTTTGAAAACTATCTGCCCTTTAGTTATAAAACCAATTACTCACATATTTAATTCCATCATCTTATCCAGCCGATTTCCCGATGGATGGAAAAAGTCAAAAATTATTCCCATAAAAAAGAAATCTTCCAGTGATGCCATAGACAACCTACGTCCCATTAGTATTCTAAGCGCTTTATCCAAAGTTTTTGAACGTTTGTTAAAGCTGCAAATTTGTCAATACGTCGATCACAATAATCTTCTTAATACCCATCAATCAGGATATCGTCCAAAACACAGTGCGAAAACTGCGATGTTAAAAGTTTTTGACGATATTGGTTTTGTCTTGGATAATAACAAGCCGGTAGTTTTGATACTCCTGGATTATTCAAAAGCATTTGATACTATTTCCCATAAAATAATGTGCAGAAAACTTCGTCAAAATTTCAATTTCTCTAATCATGCGACAACTTTAATTCAGTCTTATTTGAAGGGTCGAATGCAAGCCATTTGCAATAATGGAATACTTTCAGCCTTCATTCCTATTTCTTCGGGAGTACCTCAGGGTTCTATTCTTGGCCCAATTTTGTTTTCCTTATGCTGGGTTTAGACTAGGCAAGTCAAATGATCAACTCAGTTGAATTCAATTGGCTTGCAAAGTTGAGCCTGGTTCAACTTTTTTCAATTCAAGTGAGTTGATCAAGTCAGTTGAATGGCATGGTTTACACGTTCAATTCGCGTTCAAGTCAGTTGAATTCAACTGACTTGATCAATTGACTTGCCCTGTTCAAACCCAGCTTTATACATAAATGACTTGCCCGGTGTACTAAAGTATTGCAAAATTCATCTTTTTGCCGATGATGTCCAATTGTACTTTGATTGTTCAGGAACCTCTGCTTCTGATATCTCGGAAAAAAATCAATGCAGATCTAACCAGAGTTTACGAATGGTCTTCTAACAACATGTTGTCTATTAATATTAAGAAAACACATGCTATTTTTATCAGTAACAGTAGAGGAAATTATGTTTTGAAACCCACTTTGGTATTTAACAACCAAAATATTGAATTTAAAGAGCATGCTACTAGCCTTGGAGTGACAATTCAAGAAAATTTCTCATTTGACAAATTTATCTTAAAACAGTGTGGCAAAATATTTGCTGGTTTGAAAACACTAAACCTAGCCTGCTCATTCCTTAGTGTGGACACCAAGATTAAATTGTTTAAAAGCTTGCTTTTTCCTCACTTCATTGCATGCGATTTTCTTTTGTTCGAAGTTTCGTCTTTCGCTCTGTCTAGACTACGAGTTGCACTTAATTCTTGCGTACGCTATGTTTTTAACTTAAATAGATTCTCAAGTGTTTCACACCTACAACATCAACTCATTGGTTGTCCCTTTGATAAATTCGGTCACATGAGAAGCTGCTTGTTTCTGTTCAGTCTTGCTGCCACAAAACAACCCGGCTATTTGTTCAATAAATTGGAGTCTTTCAGAAGCAATCGATCGAGGAAGTACAAACTGCCGCGCTTCAACACATCAAGGTATGGAAAATCCTTTTTCGTTAGAGGCGTGATTCAATGGAATTTACTTCCCAACGATTTAACATTAGAAAAATCATTCTTAGCATTTAGGAGGAGATGTATTGAGTACTTTAACTAAACAAAAATGTTTGGTCAATTAATGAATGAGTCAATAATTTAACAAAATCAGTATGGATTAATATTAATTTGAATTAGTAATCGTGACGCCAATTCTACGTGGAAAAACATATGTAACAATTATAAAAAGACGAATGTCTTATGTTACAGATTAGTATTGAATAAATAATAATAAATAATAAATAAAGTTTGCATTTCCTGTTCCATGTTTACACATTTTATATATTTGTTACATTTGACTTGAATGCCCTCAATGTGATCTTTAAAATTTAATTTTCGGTCAAGTACTAATCCAAGATATTTCACTTGGTTCGACCATAAAATTGGAACTCCGTTCATAGTGACTATGTGACTACTACTAGGTTTCAAAAAGGAAGTTCTAGGCTTATGTGGAAATATTATAAGTTAGGTTTTGGAATAGTTGGGAGAAATCTTCCATTTTTGTCCATAAGAAGAGAAAACATCTAAACTTTTCTGCAGTCTGCGGCAAATAACACGAAGACTTCTTCCTTTAGCGGAAATGCCTGTGTCATCAGCGAACAAAGATTTGTGGCAACCCTGAGGCAAATCCGGAAGGTCCGAAGTGAAAATGTCATACAATATAGGCCCAAGAATGCTATCCTGAGGAACTCCTGCTCTAACAGGTAGTCGTTCATATTTGGAATTTTGATAATTTTCCTTGCAGAGTTCTGTCAGTTGAATAATTTTGAACTTATTTCATAACATAGAGTGGAAAATTAAACTTTTTTTCAATTTAGCAATCACACGTTCATGCCAAACACTGTTAACTGCTTTATCTATGTCTAGAAGAGCAATTCCAGTCGAGTAGCCTTCAGATTTGTTTGAACGAATTAAATTGGTAACTCTTAAGAGTTGATGAGTAGTTGAATGCCCATGGCGAAATCCAAACTGCTCATCTGCAGAGATAGAGTTTGTATTGATGTGATGCATCATTCAATTCAAAGTTATCTTTTCAAAAAGTTCACTTATTGAAGAAAGCAAACTTATTGAACAGTAGCTTCAGCTGGATTTATATCCGGCTTCAAAATTGGAACAACTTTTGCATTTTTCCATTTATCAGGAAACTATGCCAAATGGAAACATCTGTTAAATAACCCAAACTGAAATTATGGGAACTCTCGAATTGCTTAGCAACCTTCTGACAATTTTCCGAATTTGTGATCAAAATTTTACCACCTTTCTTATGCGCTGGAATAGGCTTTTGAGGTTTTTTCAAACATTTGGTGAGCTTCCAAAAGGGTTTGGGCCTCGAGTCTAATTTCGAAGCATCATTTTCAAATGTTTTGTTCTTCAGAGCAGAGAATCGCTTTTTAATTTGTTTTTGCAAATTTCATGGCAGGATCGCGTGTTCTTTGATGCTGCCGTCTACGGACATTTTTCAGACGGATCAAGAAGTGAAGATCATCGTCTATTATAATTGAATCCAATTCAACCTCGCACTTTGGTACTGACGCAGCTCTTGCTTCAACTATAGAAGTAGTCAGAGATTCATGAGCATAATTAATATAATTGTTTTGTAAAGGAATGTTTGGATCAAAGTTTTATTCCAGAAATGTTCGATATAGCTCCTAATCATCTCTATAAAAATTGAAATTTGAGCTTACTGGAAGGTGGTCAGAACCGAAGTCACCATGGGTAGCCAATGGGCTACAAAGTTGACATGAATCAGTTAAGACCAAATCAATAGTTGAGGGATTTCTTGCTCAATAAAAGCATGTTGGGTTGTTTGGATATTGAATAGTGTAATAACCTGCAGAACAATCACTAAACAGAATATTACCATTGGAATTGCTTTGAGCATTATTCCATGCGTGGTGTTTTGCATTAATCAAGAATAAAGACCTATAACGGGTAAGTTTCTGGAGGTCACCCTTAAGAAAATTCTTTTGCTTACCTACGTATTGGAATGGCAAATAGGCATATCATAGCATAGGATAAACCAAGTTGCACAATGTCGTAGGTGGTACGAGCTCCAAACTGTTGTTATGGAGGAAACCTACCTTCATCCGTTGCTGTTAGATATTAATTTGCGGTTAACCACTACCTCTAAGATACAAGGGAGTCCCCCTCCGACAGACTAGAGCTGTTCTGGCCATGTCCTTGCATCTGGTGAGGATGGGAGAGGAATGTTAGTCCGACAATTACTTAAGAGAGATGCAGAGAACTCTACGACCCCTCATAAGTGTCACGGGAAGGGTGGAATTTCGTTAGCAGGGAAGGAAAGCCATAGGATACGTCCAGCTGGCGTTGCTGGCAATTATTTAAAGTATTTAATATATAAAACCTGTAAAGCATTTGTCCGTTTACCGTTGTTGCTGCCCATTACCTACACCCATTATTCGAAACAGTCTTCAGATTCCGGAATTGCGAAACGTCGACTCTTCGATCCTGTTGCTTCTTTGGCCCAAAAATTCGGTTGTTCCTAAACATATGCAGTATTGGAATGGCTAAAAGGCAGCTATAAAAGTAAGTTGTACAAATTTTGTATCGACAGAAACTCCCAAAGTTTCAAAAACATTGGTTTCTAACGAAGAAAGAATTTGATGTGTGATACGTCTATGAACAATTATGGCAACGCCACCACAGGTTCCATCAAGACGATCATTTCGATAAATGAAATAATGTGCGTCCCTTTTAGCCTTATTCAGGTTTAAGGAACGTTTCAGTTATAAAATGTAATATGCACGTTATGAACTCTCAATAAGTTAAATAGCTCGTCCTCATTATTTTTAAGAGATCGAGCATTCCAATTCAAAATATTTAATGATTTAAAACCCATTACTGAATTTCAAAGTCATGACGATATTGTTCGCAAATTTTACTCCAGTTTGAATAGCATCAAACATGGAGGTAGTTTTCAGCACATCAATAATCATGTCAATTAATGATTTCTGAAAAAATCCATTTTAGGAGTAGTAATCCTTCCTGAGTCAAAATTATCAAAATTTCCGTTAGAATTATGTTGGATAGAATTTTGATTTCTACCATTTACTCGTTGAACATTGTTAGCAGCGAGGCGAGCAGGTATAGATTTAGAATTTGAAGCAGGGGTGATAAGTGTACCTACGGGTACGAATGTAGAATTTGTTCCTCGCTGACCGTTGTTAACAGCAGAGGAATTTGTACCTATTCGGGAACGTGGAGCGTTTCCTACCTGGCGCTTAGAACGAGATTGTAGTATTGCTTTGCGAGTCTTACATTTGATTTGTGGTTTTCACCACAATTTAAACATTTATCTTTTTTAGGATTTTCCTTCACAGGACAGTAGTCATTAACGTGAGAGGAATCACCACAAGTCATGCATTTAGCTGGCATGTAGCAATTTTTGGTTTCGTGACCCCACTCCTGGCACTTACGGCACTGGATGAGGTTTTGGAAATTTCCTCCAGTCTTACTGAAGTAATGGACATAAGGCTATCTTTTTTTCTAAGGCCTTAAGGTTGTTTAGTTCACTAGACTTGAAGTGAACTAAACAAGAATCCTTAGAAATCCTAATGCGCGAATCACCAGGACGGGATTTCATTCTCATTTTGATTTATTGGACTGGCTCAGCTCCAAGTAATTTTGTCTATTCATCTTTGTTCTGATCCAGGGATTCACCACTGGGCAGACCTTTCAAGACAACCTTGAACAGACGTTCAGTTTTGGTGGTGTAAGTGAAAAATGTGTGTTGCTTCTCACTAAGATACTTTAGAAGACGTTTGAACCCGTCAAAGGTTTCAGTTAATACACGGCCAATTTGCAGTGAAAACTTGAATTTAACGAAATTCAAAAGTTCCGTGCGAAGAGCATGGAAATCGGAAGTTGTTATCACAATAGGGGGTACCTTTTCCTTTTTGGCATTAAGCCGTGAATGTTTAATGGAATTTTGCCTGGATGATGGATCATTCTCATCATCGGTTAGCATATCAAATTGATTGCTCAAATAGATTTCATCAGAAGGCGGATCAAGAGATTGCCTTTTTCTTTTGCGTTTAGGCGCAAAGTTTATTTTAATTGCCTTCCAAGCAGATTACTATAAGAATCCGAAGGATCGAAGAGGAATTTACTAATTCAATATACTCGCGCTTAATTATATTTACCGAACCTTGGCAATAAGTTGTACTGAGATCTCAGCAACCATGACGTTTGTTTGCTGAGATTCAGCAAAACATATTCCAAGACTTAGCAACCAAACATCGCTTTTGCTGAGATTACAGCAAAATGTGTTTGTCTGGAGCTTGGCATTGGGCGGATCTGGTGGCATACGAATCGATTTAAAATAAAATGATAATGGAGAGGAAAAAATCAAGAAAACCATGTAATTTTTTTATATAATTCTACGGCTTAGGAGATATTCAGCCTACCAAATCAGTACTAAAGAATCCATCCTCAATTCAATTATCTTGCAATTATCTGCGACATTTCCTTGAAACTCCCCCAAAAATTCTGTAGGAATTCTCTTCGGAATCCAAATGACATCCCTCTACAAATTTTCTAGAATTCACAACCAGAAATTTTAGGTAGAACTCTCTTGGAACTCTTCCCGGATTCTTCTTGGAATTTGCCTGCACTCATGAAATCCTCCGAAACCTTCGCAGCCACCCTAAGATATCAAATGAAGAACCACTAACAATTCCCTTGGAATTCTCTTCAGAGCTCCCATGGAATACACAGAGACGAATGCTCAAGAAGTGTAAAGTCAAAATAGTCCATAGGCATTAACTGTCAAATTTTTCTTCAAATGTTTCAAGAATTCTCATTAATAGGAAAAATAGATGTAATGTCGGCCTAAATTCCCCTAATTTGGGCCTATACATAAATTGAGCAATCGACTAAATTTTCAATAGCGACCAAAAATATCCATTAGTACCGTTCCAATGACGCGTTCATGTATATGAAATTGATAAATTACAGATTTTTAGCCTAGTTATAGTATAGTATTATTTCCAAATGAGTATCTATCTCCAAGCCTTTTTTATGCTTAAAGTAATTAGTAAGCTTCAATTCATACTACAATTTTGCTAGAGAACATTGCTCGTTGAAGCCATTTCCATAGACTTAAAAAATTTGAGTTGATCATACAGGGGAGTCCCTTAGCTCAGTCAGTAAAGACGCAGCTACAAAGCAAGACCATGCTGAAGGTGGTTTTCGGGTTGGAAAATGTCTCGACTTCCCTAGGCATAGAAGTATGATTAGACTTGCCACTCAATTATACCAATGCAAAAATGGTACCAGGCATCGAAAGCTCTCAATTAATAGCTGTGGAAGTGCATCTAGAACACTAAGTTGAGAGCACGCAATAAGCTAATATGCGATATGCAATAAGCTTGAAATTCGAAGAAGAAGAAGAAGAAGAAGAAGAAGAAGAAGAATAAGAAGAATGCAGGAGAGTACAGGGTGATACAGTGAAAGACTCTTTAATTACTCAAAATTTTGATGCGCAAAAACCATGTTTGGAATTAATTTACTTAAAAAAACAAAATTGTAATATGTTTTAAAATTTTATAAAGTCAAAGAAAAATTTGAAAATTACTTTCAAGAATTTAACCATCAATCCAGATTTTTAAGCGTAACTTGAACATCCTTCACAATAAAAAAAATTAAAAATCAAAGGATAAACTTTTGAGAAAATTAAATATTTTTTTTTTTTTATTGTAGTCACTATAGTGTTATATATAGTGTTACTCTTGGGTCATTCGTGACTTGTCCGGGGTGAGATTTGAACTCGTGACTTTGGCGTGAGAGGTATGGATGTTAACACTACGCCGGGGTCCCCCTCGAAAATTAAATATTAAAATTATTATTCAAAAAAAATTATTAAACATGATTTTACAATGATTATTTCTCTCAGTGTATTTTTTTTTCGGATAGACCATACTATGTCCTACAACTTCTTGCCAGACGTCATTTCAAGTTTTAAAGTAATGATTTTTTTTAGAATTATATTTTTTTTATATTAGCCCTTATTAACAAATCAAGACCAACAATTGAAATGCCCTTAACTCCATTTTGTAAACAAAGGTTTGTTTGAAAATGGTCTTACAAGGTTGTTATACCATTTTCTCGCAAACCGAAACCTTCATTTGCAAACCTAAATCACAATCGGGTAGAGGAGAATTTCCCCTACTTGTTCATTATGTTGGTTTGCCTTTGTGGACTTCGGTTCGCGAGAAAATGGCCTTACAAGGTTTGTTTACAAAATGGAGTTAAAGCCATTTCAATTGTTGGTCTTGAAATAGTTCGGAATAATTTACATTTTTTTTGTGGAAAATGTTATCTTGGGCATCATCCAACAAATGTGCAAAGTTTCATTCAAATGGCTTTATTTTTGCTGGAAATACTCTATAGAATCTTACATTTCCCGGTTGGG
Source organism: Ochlerotatus camptorhynchus (assembly GCF_037179485.1). Taxonomy (NCBI): domain Eukaryota; kingdom Metazoa; phylum Arthropoda; class Insecta; order Diptera; family Culicidae; genus Ochlerotatus; species Ochlerotatus camptorhynchus. The sequence goes on along the minus strand of NW_027040692.1, from coordinate 926,588 downwards.
TGTGGTAAAATGTTGATAATTATTCAAGACCAACCATTGAAAAGGCCTCCAGTCCACCAACTCGAAGCAACAAAATGAGCAGGTAGGGAAAATTCTCCTCTACCCGATTGTGTTTTAGGTTTGCGAATGTAGGTTGCGGTTTGCGAGAAAATTAAATTGAACAATTTTGACCATTTTCAGAACTAAGTTTCAACCAGTCGAATCGATTTAAAATATGTAAACGAAGTTCATTAAATGTTTGATCAGGAAGAAGTTATGAGAATCTTAATCTTTAATATTACGGTATTATTCGGGTCGCAAGTTGGTGGAATTTCTCAATTGACGAAAGATTAAGATCCACCACTTCAGCGAGCGATTGATTTGATATCTACCCCACCAAATTACACATACAAGCAACGACCAGCCAGGGCCTCGCAAAGAAAATCAATTGACCAGAGGGCACATCTTCCAACTGTCCCCGGTGGACACAAAATTTCCATTCGTACGATCCCCGTGTACGCAGCGCAGTCGCGTGTACAACTTGTAACATATTTACAAACAACATCAGCCCTCGGAGCGGGTAAACGGGTCTCACCTGCTGCAGCAGTAGTACACGCTATTTTCCCTTATCGCTAATTAAGCTGAAACCCGTTCATAATCAGAATAACTGAGTTAGGTGCCTCTAGTACGGTCATATAATGAATGCATATCTACCCAACTGAAAGCCACGCGCGCTCGTCATTTGACTTCGGGCGGGGGACCAACCCTTGGAGAGTCTGACGTCGTCGTCGTCGTGGTCGGCGGGTCAGAAGCATAAAATTAGATCATCCATCCCAAGGTGAAACCACCCGTGGCGTGTTACGAATGAATCGAAAAGGTCCTTTCTCATCGGTACCTACTACCTGAGCCATCTTCGAGAAAATTGCAATCTTATGTAAGTGGGAGGTGATTCCGTGGAAACAAAGGAAATATCATCGATGTGAGATAGTGTGAAAAGGAATCTAATTTACCTTGAATTCCGTTTTTTAGGATCCTTCTTCGCTGTTGTCTCTGCGTCAGGTCAAATCATGCAAGTCTCGGCGTATCGGTTACCAATGTTTACTCTCACTTTGTTTTTTTTTTTGGTTCAGCCAACACAGCAAAAACACCAAAAAACATCAATCGATTTCACTTCAAAATTTTCAGCAAGACAAAATATATTCATTCGTATTCATAAGCGACTTGAACGATGGCAAATCGCATCACCACCAGAGCAACCGGTCATCACTTGATGGAGTTTGAATATTCAAAAAAAAAGCTCACTTTTGTTGGCATTTCTTCTTTGGCATCACCACCACCGGAGATTGCAGCAACTGCCGTCGCCACCTCCACCGCTTCGTCAGGTTTCGATCAATTTCTGAACCATCCAAACTTACGGTTAATTATCAGCAAACGCACTCACACATCACATGCAAATGGATCGATTTCATCCGAATTTTTTATTTTTTATTTTTTCATTCGAGATAATTATTTCTTCTCTTTTTTTCGGTGCAAACAACTACTTCACACATGCGTTTTTTTTTTATTTATTTTTGCTTCACTGTTGTTGCTACAATCTTCTCAAGGTACCCACACAAATTTTCGATTGTTTAACAATTTAGCATTTCTTCAGCAGGAGACAATTTACTCTCGATCATATAACATCACTGACTGCGCTGCGCTGACTCTGACTCCTACCTTGAAGCCGGGCGTCTCTGGGGAGGTATTTTCCAATATAACTGCCGCCACAATCACCAAATAATAACATTCATCATCCGCCACATTTACATACAATTATCGATTTGTAAACTCCTTGGCCAACAGTCAGCTCCGCTTCGCTCGATCAAAGTTGTTATCTATGCACTTTTTAACGGACGTCGTTATTGATGGCTGCACGATTCGGTAAAATTGTCTGATTGAACTCATCCATCAACACTCAGAAACCTTTCGATCCAAATCGAAGCTAATGCAACACACCTTGCAAACATTTCGCCAGACAAAATATCCACAATTATACGTTGCAACGTCAACTACTTACTTCGTGAACTTGACACCCTACATGCACTGCACAACAACTGACTCAGCTGATTCTGGCTAAGCTTTTCAAGTTCAAAACCGTGGTCAAAACTCGTAGTTATTTTTTTTTTTTTCGTTTTCTTCACCTCACTTAACGATTTGCTAGAGGTCTTCTTCGTTGAACACCAAACAACAACCAAAATAATAACAGCTTCAGAGTGCACACCAAAACAGCCTAGAGAGTACAGAAATATACCACGCCGGTAACCGTACGCCAATGACGACCGACAACAACCGATCCGTCCGGACGGAAGGTTCAAACGAGACTACCAGCGCTCCGCTATGGATAGGAACGTAAACAGACAGCCCCCGAGCTCTGTCGGAACGGTGAGTGCGGTAAAGGAGAAAAACAAAATAATACACAGCGAGAGCGAGTTTGGGCGAACATTTTTTGCTCGGGTACCTCGACCAGGTAGGTATCCCGATGCTCATCATGCGGTGTGATGCTGCTTACACTGGGCTGAAGGAGGGCTTTGATCTCTATAGCAGCACCGGATGGGAGGGTGAGTAGCAACATAAGCGCATTAGAGAAAATAGAGAGAATCAGTGATCGGTCGGGGCAGAGAGGGAGAATCATGTAAACAGAGAGGTTTTGGAACAACAAAATCATGCGTTCGACAAGGGGTTATTCGGAAATTCTGGAATAATATGCACTTCGATAATGATATTGCTGATATTTGCCATGCGAATTTTCCAGATTCTCCAAAGTAAAATCTGCTGCAATTCTAAATTTCTAATTACCTATAGACGATTTAACGCTTAGCGGATAGAATTCTGATGTGCGTTAAGGACGGCATGACTAGGATATTTTGGGAATTTCAATATTCAAAGGATTTGATTGATTTCTTTATTATAGAGACTTTCAGCCGTTGGCGAGACGAACCCTGTGATATTCAAAGGAATTTAAATATGGTAAAGGCATAAAACAAGGCTGCCCTCTTTCACCGTTACTATTTAATTATTTGATGCAAAAAGTGTTGACCAAATATTTTTTTATTAATAACTTTATTTGTTCAGGCTCAATCGAATAAACTTTACAGAGCCGAGTTATCATTTTCGCTACACATTATTAATGTTTTATATTTAAAGTTAAAGGAACTGGACCGAATACTCGCAGTTATATCGAGGTTAGTGGAGATTTACTTTTTTATGGGAAAAGGGAGAAGGAGGTTTGAAATGTGCTTTACGATACAAATATTTAATTAATCCTAAAACTTGTACTTATTTCTATTCATCTTGAAAACAAACATAAAAAACCCACACGTATATAATACAAACTAAACACAAGGTTAATCAGACTAACAATCTAGGGTTATTATTCTTGAAGTAAACATATGGGTCATTCCAGCTCAAGTGGGTACACCACCTGTGGTCGATGTCACCGATTTGAGCCAAACTTGGCCAAAATGCTTATTTTGGAATTCTAAACAAACGCCTTTTTTGATTTTGCTCAGGAAATACGAGGAGTGCTTCATCGGCCTCATTGAACGAATAGCCTCCAATGAGCTAAGACTATCCGTAAAAATGAAATAATGGTCAGAAGGTAGTGAGAAAATTCGCTCTACTGCGTAAAATATAGCTGCGAGTTCCGCAACGTATACGGACCATGGTTTCTGTAGTTTATAGAAGGCGCTATGAAATTGATTAAATACACCAAATCCAGTGGAAGCATTTATGGTTGACCCATCTGTGAAAAATCTTTTATCGTTACTTATATGGTGGTACTTGAATGCAAAAATTGAGGGAACAACCATCGACCGATGGTGATTTGGTATTCCATGGATTTCTTGCATCATGGTCAGATCAAAATTTACAGAGGAACTATAGAAGGCTTGAAAGCAATCCCGATTGGAGATTAATGAAGAAGGACCAACCTCCAGCGTCATGTACTCATAGTACAAACTCATGAATCTTGTTTGAGGATTTCGGTCGAGCAGCTTCTCAAAGTGCTCTATTACCAAAGGATTCAATACTTCACAACGGATAAGAAACCGGAAAGACAGCTCAGTGAAACGATCTGTCAGTGGGAGAACACCCGCGAGTACTTCGAGGCTCATCGTATGAGTCGAGTGCATTCAGCCTAGCGCAATACGAAGGCAACGGTATTGAATCTGTTGCAGCTTAAGAATGTGTGTTTTTGCTGCGGATTGGAAGCAAAAGCTGCCGTGCTCTAAAACCGAAAGGATGGTTGTTCGGTACAACCTGATCAGATCTTCCGGGTGTGCTCCCCACCAAGTTCCGGTAATTGTACGAAGAAAATTGATTCTTTGTTGGCATTTTTGTTTCAGATACGCAATATGTTTTCCCCATATGCATTTGGAATCGAACCAGACACCTAAATACTTGAAAGATATACTTTGAGTGATAGTTCTACCCTTTAGTTGAACTGTGATGCTTCCTAGAAAAAACAACCAACTCAGTTTTCTCCGGAGAGAATTCGATACCCAGCTTCATAGCCCAAGTAGACAAATTGTCTAAGGTATCTTGCAATGGTCCTTGCAGGTCCGGTGCACTTGGCCCTATAACGGACACAACCCCGTCATCTGCAAGCTGCCTTAGCGAGCAATTTTCATCAAGACAACCATCAATGTCTTTTACATAAAAATTATAAAGAAGGGGCCCATAAAAATGAGCCCTGGGGGAGACCCATGTAACTAATTCGTGAAGTTGTCGAGTTTCCATGAGAAAAGCTCATATATTTCTCAGACAACAAGTTGCTCAAATAGTTGTTCATAATTGGTGAAAGCCCACTATCGAGGAGTTTATCCGAAAGGACATCAATACAAACAGAATCAAAAGCCCCCTTAATGTCCAAGAAAACTGAACCAATTAGCTGTTTTTGTGCATAGGCCAGTTGAATTTCAGTTGAAAGCAACGCAAGACAGTCGCTCGTTCCTTTGCCTCTCCGAAATCCAAACTGCGTATCTGAAAGTAAACCATTCGACTCGACCCATTTGTCTAGACGAAAAAGAATCATTTTCTCCAACAATTTCCGTATACAGGACAGCATCGCGATGGGACGGTACGAGTTATAATCCGACGCGGGTTTACCGGGTTTTCGAATGGCGATAACTCTTACTTGCCTCCAATCATCCGGAACAATGTTGTGCTCCAGAAATTGATTGAATAAGTTCAACAAGCGTCTCTTCGCGACGTCTGGGAGATTTTTGAGCAAGTTGAACTTGATTCTATCCATTCCTGAAGCTGAGTTGTTACATGAGAGGAGAGCAAGTGAGAATTCCACCATCGAAAACTGAGAATCTTTTTTGTTACTACCCGACGGACTATCACGAACGTTGGTTTGAACCGACACCGAATCCGGGCATACTTTCCGCGCGAAGCTGAATATCCAACTGTCTGAGTACTCCTTGTCTTCGTTGACCGGTGATGACGCGTTTCGCATTCTCCTGCCGACATTCCAGAGCGTTCTCATGGAAGTCTCTCGTGACAAACCATCGACGAACCGACGTCAGTAACCGCGTTTTTTGGCTTTAATCAAGCTCTTAAAAGTTTTCTCGAGGTCGGTGTACCGCTCGAAGTCCCCGACCTTACCGTGTTTGCGGAAGCGTTTAAACGCGGCGGACTTCTCGCTGTTCGCGTTGGTGCAATCCTTATCCCACCACGGAGTGAGAGGTCGTTTGCGAACGGAACCACCCGGAACGCGTTTCGTCTGTGCTTGAAGAGCGCAGTCAACGATAAGTCGCGATAAAAAGGAGTACTCGTCCAGCGGAGGGAGTATCTCAACCGATTCAATACCACCGAGAACCGTGGCCGCAAATTTTTGCCAGTCGATATTTTTCGTGAGGTCGTACGCGATGTCAACCGAGCGAGTGGAAGGTGAACCATTGGTAATAGAAATTTTGATTGGCAAGTGGTCACTACCGTAGGGATCTTGAATTACTTTCCACGAGCAATCCAACGATAGTGAACTCGAACTGAGGGAGAGGTCTAATCTACTTTCTCTTGCTGGAGGTTTGGCCACTCGTGTTACTTCCCCAGTGTTTAGAATTGTCATATTGAAGTTATCGCAAAGGTCGTATATCAGGGTTGAGCGGTTGTCATCGTACATTTCCCCCCAGCCTGTACCGTGGGAGTTAAAATCTCCTAAGAAACCTTGGCGAGAAATCGCAGTTCTTGGAGGAAGATATACTGAGCACATCCTTTTTAGCGATGGGCCCAATGTTAGATCCATAGGCCAACATTAGAGCTATTTCCCCTATTTATTCTTGAAGACATTATTTTTCTTTACAACTTTGTCCGTTCCGTTACCGTTTTTCAATTTTTTGAAAAATGTCAAAGTCGCCATTTTGAAAATTTCAAAAGATCCAAAATGGCCGATTTTCAGCAAAAATGCAAATCATTGCCAAAAGTTTTAAGTTTGCTCATCACAAACTTCCGATTTGTCATTTGGCGTGGAACTGCTCAAAAGAGAAAATTAAGAAACGGTCATTAACACCTTCATTTTCATGAATGTTTAAATAATTTCTAAATATGTCAACTTGTTAAATGTGTAGCTGAGTTATATAGATAAAGGAGTCAACTTTACAGCTAAAAAAAGTATTGTAAATTTCCGTTACTGTGATGCACGTAAATGGAGCGTCATATATAAATTTACATTATAGATCGTGTAAACTTATGAGACATGTCATGCAATATTCCATATATTGTACGCAACTGTCCACTTTTGTTTGCCACATTTCATGCAAGCTGCTACACACTTAGAAATAACTTATTTTACACGTGACGGAATCCATCTTTGACATAAAAGATGATACGTAAACAAACATGTCATGTAATATTTAGTGCTCCTAGACTGAAAAGTGTGCTGCTCGACGAAAAGTACGTTTGATTGAGCTACACACTTAGAAATACCTAATTTTACATGTGACGGAATCCATCTTTGACATAAAGGAAGAGACGTAAGCAAACATGTCAAGTAAAATTAAGTGCTCCTAGACTGAAAAGTTCGTTACTCGACGAAAAGTATCTTTGATTGTGCTAAATTTCACGTCTATAATGACAGAATTTTATGTCAAATTTGACGCTCGTATATGTCAGTCTCAGAGCACCTAAATTTACATGAATTTTTCTAAGTGTGTATATTTCGCGTCTGTTATAACTCAAATTTAAGTCAAAATTAACGCTCGTATGTGTCACTCTCAGAGCACCTAAATTCACATGATTTTTTCTAAGTGTGTACTGAAATCGAAAATGTTTTTTGAATTTGAAATTGTATCAATTAAACTCCCTGTTTATAAATTTACTGCATAAGATCATCGAACCTGATTATCTAAGAAAGTTAAAAGACGGCTTTTGTGGAAGTAAGCATAAACCAAATTTCTTCCACAAACAAATACAGTGCCTTTCCCTCCATTGAACATTCTGGGAAGAAGGATTACAAAACTACTGAACAATAGCAGGACTCACCGTCCACCATCATCCAAAGCACGTTCGCCTCACTGAAAAGTCCTGCCGAAATGTTTACACTTAGTACAAACACGATTTGTTTGAAAATATTCCAGCGCTTCCCGAAAACCAGTTAGCATAAACAATCACCGTGTAACGACGTCCCACGAGAGTCGGCTTGTACATTCTCTGCCTACAACAAACATCAGCAGCACAACATTATTGCTCTGTATGGCATTCGTCTTCCATCTTCCACTTTAGGTGACGATTTATTTGTACAGTTAGGAGAAGCATAATGTCACACACAACTGCCAGCCGAATTTGGTCCTGGAGCACATGTTTTTCCTCGACTTGAGATGGCAGTTGACTTCGCGGTGACGGTCCGAGGTCCGTCCGTAGCAAGAGTTGAACTACAACGGGGAATGATAACATCACATCCCGAAATAACTTACCGAGCTGCGCTCGTGCTTCTGCATGGGGAATCTCATATCGTTGTCGAAACACGTGTTGCAGCACCGCACTAGCCAGCAGTTGCCAATTGCCATACTAGGAGAATCGTCTCTGGTATGACACAGAATCGCGACGAAATCTTTCATTTCCGTTTTTGCTCGCCTTTCCAGAATGATGCAAGCATAATTCTGCACCGTGGATCCAAGAGACACATATAGGGCGAATTGCAATGTAAGTGCTCTAGAGAAATTGTTGCGGTGCTTATGTTTAAGGTGACCTGTGGAAAAAAAAATCAATAGTATCCTTAGTTGAAACGTTTATGCGACTGATTTTGACCAAAACTTCCTCCCTTTCGAAGACCGTTTGCGAACCCATTCCCTTGTATAGGAATTCCCCGTTGATGGTTCATTTAGTTCCATCCTGTGTGTTGTGTGCAGATTCCATTCCGACACAGCACACACGCAGAAGCCGGTGTTATTTTCATGTCAGCCTGTTTCCTTTCAAGCGGTCCAAAAAAGGGGTGTTTGGTGAAAGAAACGTGATAGATCACGTTTTCTACATGCTGGATGGTCTCATTGCAGTGTGGTCTGCAGACTTCTTCCAAAGAACTTGAAATATAAAAGAATCCTTCATGAGCTCACACACTTGTTCACTTGCGACTTGCAGCAAAACGGTTGCGATACAAAAGAATCTCCGGTTTTTGAGTATGTACGACGCACTCGAACGTAGACCGCCAGAAGAGGATGAATAAAGTGGCATCCAAATTGCATACCATTTGTAGGCATCCTTTCACTCGATTGAGGAAAAGGCAAGCAAAACCTCGTGGTGGTATAATAACTAACGAAGAAAAGGAATCAACTGAACCAGGCCCTAGCTCAGCTCATGCCAGGCAATAAAAACCTAATAGGAACCATGTGCGCCAAGCTCCACAAAGTAATAAAAGCATTAAATTGAAATAAAGCCAAAGCCTGGGCCAAACTAGACAATCATTCGCTTCCTGTTGATCGAGCTCGAAGGATCAACGACGACGATGACCAACGACCGACGTGGGAACGTGCGAAAATTGTGCCTTTCGTTTTGTGGTGGGAATTTTGGGAATTCCGTAGGACGGGAAAGGCAACGATTGAAGTTTGGCAGGCAGATGGGAGCTGAGGTACGAAGACATAATCTTTGTTTTCCTTCTTTCTTAGTTCAGGGGTGGGAGTCCGGAATAAAAATAAATCAGATTTAGTGTAAGACCTGCAGGTAGGCCATAGACCGGTTTGGATTACAGGTATTAATTCAGGTATTATAAAATCATTTTCAAAATGCGTCTTATTTTGATTATGTGTGACGAGCAGCGTTGCCAGAATGTTTTAAAGATTATCGGTATCAAAGGTTTTAAAAATCGGTATTTATCAGTATATTTTTTTTTTTATAATTACTTTATTTGTACAGGCTCAATCGAATAAACTTTACAGAGCCGAGTTATCCTTTGCGTTATACATTATTACTGTCTTAAATTTAAAGTTAAAGGAACTGGACCGAGTACTCGCGGTTGTCTCGAGGTTAGTGGAGATTTACAATATTTTGGATGGGAAAAGGGAAGAAGGAGGTTTGAAATGTGGTTTACGATACAACTATTTAATTAATCCTAAAGCATGAAATTATTTCTATTCATCTTGAAAACAAACATTGAAAAAAAAAACCCACACGTACAAAATACAAACTAAACACAAGGTTAATCAAACTTACAATCTAAGGTTAATATCCTTAAAGTAAACATATATGAGTTTCATAAACTCCAGATCGCGTCTAGCCAAAATATCCCGAACTGGAACATTAGGTTGTCTACCTCGAGCCCGAAGGGAATCATAAAAATGTGATCTGACTCCACGATACTCCGCACAAGACCAAAGGATGTGATCAGCGTCCTGGTAACCTTGTCCACATTCACAGAGATTGCTGTCTCCCAACCCCACACGGAACAAGTGAGCGTTTAGACAATAGTGATTGGACATGAGACGAGACATCACGCGTATGAAGTCTCGACTCAAGTCCAACCCTTTGAACCATGCAAACTTCGACACCTTAGGGATAATTGAATGTAGCCATCGTCCCAAGCTCCCTTCACTCCATTGATGTTGCCAGCTAACGAGTGACTGCTGACGATAAATAGAGAAAAATTCACTATAGGCGATCTGTCGATCATAAATGTCGCCTTCCATAGCGCCCACCTTCGCAAGTGAATCCGCCTTCTCATTGCCCAAAATTGAGCAATGCGAAGGGACCCACGCGAAGGTGATGATGAAAGAGCGCACGGATAAAGTACTAAGCAGTTCTCGTATTTTCAAGAGAAAATACGAGAAGTGCTTTACCGGCCTAATGGAACGGATAGCCTCGACAGAACTGAGACTATCCGTAAAAATAAAGTAGTGGTGTGGAAGGAGTGAAGCAATAGTTTCCAAAGTGTAGTGAATTGCTGCCAGTTCAGCCACATACACAGAACAAGGAGCTTCAAGTTTTCGAGAGGCGCTATGAAATTCATTAAATACACCAAAACCAGCGGACTCCTCTATTAGAGATCCATCTGTGAAAAACGTTCTTGCAGAATCAACATGGCCAAACTTTGCAGCGTATAATGACGGAGCAATCATAGGACGATGATGCTCTGGAATTCCGCGGATTTCCTGCGTCATAGATAAATCAAAATTCACTGTATTGCCGAAATCGGAGAAGATTACACGATTGGGAATATTTCTTGAAGGGCTGACATCCTGTGTTAAATATAGGTAGTACAAAGTCATAAAACATGTTTGAGGATTTAGCTCCAGAAGCTTCTCAAAATTTTCGATCACCAGTGGGTTCATTACTTCGCAACGGGTGAGGAGCCTCAGAGATAACTCTGAAAAACGGACGGATAGTGGCAACATGCCCGCCAGCACTTCGAGACTCATAGTATGAGTCGAGTGCATGCATCCTAACGCGATACGAAGACAGCGATACTGGATCCGTTCCAGCTTGATGATGTGCGTTTTAGCCGCCGACTGGAAGCAAAAACTACCGTACTCTAAAACCGATAAAATCGTTGTCCGGTACAACGTCAGAAGATCTTGTGGATGGGCTCCCCACCACGTTCCGGTAATTGATCGAAGGAAATTGATCCTTAGTTGGCATTTTCGTCTCAGATACTCAATGTGGGATCTCCAGGTGCATTTGGAATCGAACCAGACCCCGAGATATTTAAAAGGCATGGAATGAGTGATCGGCTTACCCAAAAGTTGAAGCTTTGGTTGTGCTGGGCTATGCTTCCTAGAAAACACGACCAACTCAGTTTTCTCCGTGGAGAATTCGATACCTAGCTGAATAGCCCAAGTAGACAAATTGTCCAAGGTATCCTGTAAGGGTCCTTGCAGGTCAACCTCTTTTGGCCCTGTGATAGACACTACGCCATCATCTGCAAGTTGTCTCAACGTGCAATTGTCACTAAGACAATTGTCAATTTCTCTAACGTAGAAATTGTACAAAAGGGGGCTTAAACATGAGCCTTGGGGGAGACCCATGTAGCTAAATCGAAAAACTGTAGAGTTTCCATGAGAAAAGCTCATATGTTTTTCTGACAGCAAATTGTACAAAAAATTATTAATTAATGGAGACAATCCACAAATGTGGAGTTTCTCTGAAAGAACTTCAACGGATACTGAATCAAAAGCCCCCTTGATATCCAAGAACACAGAAGCCATTTGCTCTTTCTTAGCAAAAGCTAACTGAATTTCCGAGGAAAGCAACGCGAGACAGTCGTTCGTTCCCTTACCCCTACGGAAACCAAATTGAGTATCTGAAAGAAGGTGGTTCGTCTCAACCCATTTGTCGAGGCGAAAAAGGATCATTTTCTCCATCAATTTCCGAATACACGACAGCATCGCGATGGGCCGATACGAATTGTGATCCGACGCGGGTTTATCAGGCTTTTTAATGGCTATCACCCTTACTCGTCTCCAATCGTCGGGAACAATATTGAGCTCCAAGAACTGATTGTACAAGTTCAACATGCGCCTCTTAGCGACGTCTGGGAGGTTTTTCAGCAAGTTGAACTTGATTCTATCAGATCCCGGGGCAGAATTGCCACACGAAAGGAGAGCGAGTGAAAGTTCCACCATTGAAAAAGGCTGACTGATTTCGTCTACCGAATTCGCGTTTTCGCGAGGAATCAACTGCGACGGCACGGAATCCGGACACACTTTTCGCGCGAATTTAAGAATCCATTGATCCGAGCATTCCTCGCTTTCGTTGTTAGTAGACCGGTTACGCATTCTTCGCGCCGTACTCCAAAGCGTATTCATAGACGTTTCGCGCGACAATCCGTCTACAAACTGCCGCCAGTAACCCCGTTTTTTGGCCTTGATGAGGCTCTTGAGTTCGCGTTCAAGAGATGTGTATGCGTCGAAATGCTCGCGTGTTCCGCGTTTCCGAAAAAGTTTAAACGCGTCGGACTTTTTACGGTAAACCTCCGTGCATTGTTGATCCCACCAGAGCGATGGTGTTTTCTTACGAATAGACGATCGCGGCACCGGTCGTGTTTGAGCTTGAAGTGCGCTGTCGACGATGAGATTAGAGAGGAAATTATATTCCTCCAACGGCGGAAGCTCTTCCACTGACGATACAGTATCGTCTATCGCGGATTGGAACTTAGTCCAATCAATGTTACGGGTTAGATCATACGCGACGTTAACGGATTCTGACGAGTTGAACCCACTGGCAATCGAAATTTTGATCGGCAGATGATCACTACCGTGCGGATCCTGGATTACATGCCAAGTGCAATCCAACGATAGTGAATTGGAGCAAAAGGTGAGGTCTAATCTGCTACCATTCGAGGATGGACCAGCCAAACGTGTTACTTCTCCATTGTTAAGTATTGTCATGTTGAAGTTGTCGCAGAGATCATAAATCAAAGTAGAACGGTTATCATCGTACAGCTCCCCCCAGCCTGTACCGTGGGAGTTAAAATCTCCCATGATCAACCATGGAGCGGGAAGTACCGCACATATGTCGAAAAGTTGTTTGCGATTAACAGAGACTCTAGGAGCAATATATACAGAAGCAATACAAAGGCTCTTACCTTTAATGGTAGCCTGACATGCGACAACTTCAATACCGGGGAATTCGGGAAGATTCACTCTATAGAAGGAATGGCACTTTTTGATCCCCAAAAGTACCCCTCCTCCACGTGAATCCTCACGATCCAATCGAATAATGTTAAAATCAAAAAAAGGGAGATCAATTTCTGAAGAGAGCCATGTTTCACAGAGGGCAAATGCATCGCAATTATTGTTATGGACTAAATACTTGAACGAATCTAATTTCGGAATAAGACTTCGACAATTCCACTGTAGAACAGTGATCAAATCCCCGACCTCGTTTGGAAAATTATCCATCGAAGGAGATGATAGCTGCAAGAAGGGGCCATTTTGAAGTCAATTGCTTCAAGAAGGATTTCACAGTCGGAAGCAATGTGAGGACAATGCTTTTCAGAGGATCAGAAATGTTGAGGTATTTGAGAATACCGTCCACAATGTCATCAAATGAGAACAGCCCAGATGAAGAAGGGGTTTCTGTTCTTAAAATTGGGGCATCAGGGGTTTTTGATGTCCCCGGAAGAGGTGGAAAATCCTGGGTATAATCAGTTCTGCGGAATCCAGGAGGAGTAGAAGTCTCCTTTTTTCCACCACTCCTTGATTTGGGCAAGCTGATTTGGGGTTCTTGATCTGCAACTTTCCGCGAACGGATGCGTTTTCGTTTCCGGGCAGAACCTTCCGGAAAACTGAAAGAAACTCCCTCCTCAGCCAAGTCAGAGCCAGACTCGTCATCCGACAAAAGAGCGAAGGGATTTGTTTCGTTGGTCGATGGCTTGGCTGTCTTAAGCATTTCTGCAAAAGACCGCCTGGAACGTTCCTTAAGGGAGCGTTTCATTTTGTCCCCGAGCTGTTTGTACGCCGGGCACGACGAGAGAGCATGAGGAGGAGTTCCATTGCAGTACACGCATTTTGGTGCAGTAGCTGCGCAGGCGCCATCCTCATGCTTCTCCCCGCATGTGGAGCAGCGTGCCTTGTTGCCGCAGTGGGAGGCCGTATGTCCCAACCGCTTACAATTCTGGCAGTTCATGACCCGAGGTACAAACAACCGCACAGGAAGACGAAGTTTTCCCAGCTCGATGTATTGAGGAAGGGCAGATCCAGAAAAGGTCACCCGAAACGAGTCTGTGGGGGTAAAACTCTTTTTACCCTCGCTGAGCGATACTGACTTCATTCTATGAACGGCCAGTATCTTTACCGGAGGAAGCAAGGGGTTCTTGAATCGGCCAACCGCTTGCTTCTCCAGTATCTCGGGGTTCAGGCTCGCCTCAGTGACCACGCCTTCGATCTCCACATCAGAGGCTGGAATGTACACCCTATATTCCAGTGTGAAAAACTGGGAAACAGCAATTTCATTGGCCTGTTTCAGGTTAGCGACGGTCACACGAAGTTTGTTGTGCCTAACCTTCGTTATTTCGGTCACGGCAGAGAATCGCTTTGTCAGATCATCAGATATCTGAACAACATTCAAGGGTTTGTTTTTGGGCTGAAAATAGACAACCCATGGGCCAGTCGAGTCATTCGGGTAGGCCCGCAATCTGGAGCTTTTCTCAGCCTGCTCATTGTCAGACTGAGACGACGAACCATGGATGACATCATCATTTTTCTGAGATGAATGGTCATCCATGTCGTCTTCTGACAAAACATCCATTTTGTTCAACTAGTGGGAGCGCAAAACGCTCTCCCTCTGAACGCACAGACACAATACACAGAAAACACTACAAACACAGAAATACAAAATGAAAATTTAACTAATGGGGGAGGAAAAGAAACAAGAAAAAACAAAAACTTATCTGATAATCCTATACTACTACCACCGAGCGTTATATGTGTAGGCGTTTACACAGATGGCTGGAAGAGACGCGCTGCGTGGATGACCTTCGCTGTGGTGCACTTGATCGAGGCGCGGTACTCAGCGCACACAGGCGCACGATGATTGATGAACGATGTAGATGTAGAAACGGGTGCTCACACTCGATGATGATGATACGTAAGCGGGTATGCGTGAGCGCGTATGCGTGACCACGCAACGATGATGCTCAAATTGTTTTGCGAATTACCAATAGCACGGATTAATCGTTCCGAAAATGACACTTTCTACTACAAAAAAACTCACTTTTCGATCAATTTACCGGGAACTATGCCAGGAGTCACTTAGTGAGAAAAAACTGATAATTTATATCAAGCGAATACCGAGAAAACTTCCAAAACAACGGAGCGCGAAACAAGTCGACCGTACTTCTTGCTAGGACGCAGTGAGATGATTTATCAGTATATAGAGGAAATGTATGTAATGTCGGCCTAAGTGTCCCTAATTTGGGCCCATACATAAATTCAGCAATCGACTAAATTTTCAATAGCAACCAAAAATATCCATAAGTACCGTCCGAATGACGCGTTCATCTAGATACAATTCATAAATAGCAGATTTTTAGCGATGGGCCCAATCTTAGATCCATAGCCCAACATTAGAGCCATTTCCCCTACTATTTTAATTAATTTTATATTTTGCCGTTTTTGAAAGCGAAAATTTTAACTTTTGGACTATGATCGGAAAATTCCGGAAGAAAACTCCGGGAATGTTTGAATAAGCTTCTGGAGGAAGCTGAAAACAACACTCAGAGACAGAAGAAATATGCTCTCCTGGAGGAAATTTGCGGAAAGTTCTGAGAGAAGTCGGAAAAACATCCGCGGAACTTCCAACACATTAATTGAGAAACTTCTGGCGAAAATTCAAAGAAACTTTCAGAAAAAAAAAAATCTGATTTCACATTCAAAGAAAGGCAGAAAAGTTTCGGAAATCGGAAGCAGATTCCAGAAGTAGCCATTTCCAGGAGAAGCCAGAAAAAGCTCGGAAAAACCTTCCTGTAAAAGTAAAAAAAAAAACAACTGGACAAAATTCCAGAACTAGACGGAAGCAATTTCTGGGAGAAGTTTAATTGAACTTCCTGGAGAAGACGGAAGAAACTTCCTGGATACGCTGGCAGAAACTTCCTAAGGTAGATTAAAAAAAATCTGGAGAACGTCGGAAGCCAGAGCGGAACAGTCGAAAGAAACAAGGACATAACTCCGGAAGAAAGAGCAATGGATGTTCTAATGATTCAGAAAATTTTCCAAATGGCCATAAAACATCCCTGAAGACCCCGCAATGCCCCTGACATTTTTGGAACATTCCTGAAGTGTACTTAGGAATATTCCATATTTCCACGGAATTCCTTAAAAGTTCTTGTAATTTTCCTTAAGTTAATAGGGCTGATTAAGTTAATAGGAAGATTGCAAAAATTCTTAAGCACACAATTTCCTTGAATTTATAGTTACATCAGCATTGAAATTCTCTGATCATCCCAATTTGCCTAATTTTTAAAAGTTATCGACACTGCCATTAATAAGCACGGAACTTCCCATATAATGTTCTCACAATGTGCTAATGTTCGTGTAACTTCCCTTACGTTTCGGAAATTGCATGAGTCCCTCGGAACATTGCTGAAGTTTTCGGAAATTGCCTAAGTTTCTCGGATCTCCTTTAAAATTCCAGCGATTTCCTTGAAATTTATTGATCTGCCCTGATGTTCTCGGAGCTTCCTAATGTTCTCTCAATTCTCCTGAAAGTAATGGAACTGTCCTGAAAACCATTAAATTTTCCAGAAGTTCTATGGACTTATCCAAAATATTTATGATGTTTCCTTAAGTGCACTGGAGTTTGCTGGACTTTCCTAAATTTCTGGGTTTTTGAATTTTAACAGAAGTTATTGAAACATTCTTTAATTTATCGAAACTTACTCAAAAATCTGGACTTTTTTGAAGTTTCAGAACTTCTTAAAAGTTCCTGCAGCTTAAAATTCCTGGATCCGCTATCAAAATCTGGAAGCATCCTTGAAGTTCACGGAAAGTTGAAAAAAAAACTGGCGGGAGAAGATGGAAGAAACATTCGAGTGAAGGCTGAAGAAGCTTCCAAGGGAAGTCGAAATAAGTTTCCGAGAGGAATCGAAAAATAATTTACGATGTAAAGTAGAATCAAATTCCAGGGGAAAGTTGGAAAAAAATTCAGGAAGTTTAATAATGTTTAAAAAGCATTTCCCGATTCCCCTGGAATTACCAGAAAGAGCAATCGATTGTTTATCGATTCATGGGTAGCCTCAAACGATGAGGACATTGAATCATTAATCGAAAGAGTATCCATAAGACATTTTTAAAGATGATTTTTTTTTAAGAATTTTAAAGGCTCAAACAATTTAAGATATTCAAAAAGATACAAGTCTCCCACAATAATTTTCTCTGAAATTGGAGCTTGGTAGGCAAAAATCATTTTGATTATTTAAAAAAATCGGTATAAATCAGTATAAAACCTCAAAAATCGGTTTTCTGAGGAACCTTATCTGTATATCGGTATCTAGTTCGGAAATCGGTATAAATACAGATAAATCGGTATATCTGGCAACCCTGGTGACGAGCATTGATCAGGATAAAGGATAAAAGGAGTTGAATAACTAGAGGCTCCATTTCCCCCGAAAGACATTCGTCCGAATGTCACACGCGTCCGAATGTCTTCAACATGAATTGCATTTTCATTAAAAATCATTTCCTGTCTGTATGATACCAGTAGCGCTAACTTGGCTCAAGCATTTTTGCAAAACTACGTTTTACTTATAACTTCTTAAGCTGGGTTTTTGCAGGGCAAGTCAATTGATCAAGTCAGTTGAATTCAACTGACTTGAACGCGAATTGAACGTGTAAACCATGCCATTCAACTGACTTGATCAACTCACTTAAATTGAACAAAGTTGAACCAGGCTCAAATTTTCAAGCCAATTGAATTCAACTGAGTTGATCATTTGACTTGCTTAGTCTAAACCCAGCTTTATAACTTATATTTAAAATATGTAAATTATTAAGGGAGTAAAAGTGCTTCGCCTTCCTTTCTACACGCAAAAAAATAGTTTCTATATTCGTGAACAAAAAATCATGAAAATGAGAACTCTCAGCTGGTTAAAAATCATTGCTTATTTAATTCCCGAAAACGTGATGTGTTAAATCACATTTTCAAGGAAAAGGATCCCAAATCCATGAACTAACTTCAAGTCTGCTCTCCACTACCAATAATTTCGTAATGCAATAAAATATAGAAACCAAAATCATGATATCGTGATGCTATAGACCCATAAACGTGATTTGGATCCAGATGTCGAGGATATTGTTAGTACAGCTGTCATTTTCAATAATGCAAGCAAAACAATTTTATTTCTGTTAGAAGATTAAACAATTGTAACTGACGCAACAGATTCCACCGTCCGATCCGCCAAGATGTATGGATCAGCGATGCACACCAGTATTGACCATCAACTTAACCGGATTAGAAAATGCTATCTCCCAGAACGGCCAGATCTACAACGACAGACGTAAGTTTCACTTTCAGATCCGATCACCTTGAGTACCTCAGCTAGCAGGTACTACTGGACAGCGGTGGAGTTGACCGTTACCGACATAAATAGTCGTACAGTTTTCAAGAGTTGAAATACTCTACCATACCTTGGAGTTCGATGTTCAGGGTGGGCCAAATGGGAAAGTACATTGTCTTTCGCTTTGCTAAATCCTGCCCAACTTTTCCACCTGCCTACACAGATAAAAAATCTGAATTTTAATGGTGATGTAAACATCCATGCAAAGAAACATTCATGCATATAAACTTCCTTTTCATGTAAACTACACACTAAGAAAAAATAGATGCTCTGAGAGTGACACATACGAGCGTCAATTTTGACATAAAATTGAGTCATAACAGACACGCAATTCAACTCAATCAAACGTACTTTTCTTCGAGTAACGAACTTTTCAGTCTCGGATCACTTAATTTTACATGAAATATTTGTTTACGTCTGATCCTTTATGTCAAGAGATGGATTCCGTCACGTATAACATTAGTTATTTCTAAGTGTGAATGATATGGAAGTTAGCATACACTTTTTGTTATTTGTTATTTTGATTCTATTGAATAAAAGTGGCCTAGCTTTTCTGAAACATTCTTATAGAAAATTTATGCTTTTCATTTGAAATGCAAATTTACTTGAAATTGATTAACATCCAAATCGCAATAAAAAATAGGGTACATAGAACGAATTAACATGCAAATAAATTTAATTTAAGGTTTTCATTTTTAAGAAGAATTTTAAGGAAAATGTCAAGATAATTTTGGTGATAACTTTTAGAACATTCCAAAGAAATTAAGAGGAGAATTTGTTTTTGGCAATTCTGAGCAGAACTAAAAAAGAATGCCTATAATTTTTCATGGGAATGTCAGGATAATACTAAGCACATGCTGAGAAGAACTCCAAGTGATTGCCTTCAGGAGTTTGTTTTTTTTCGGGGAATTGTTGATTTATTAATAATATGAAGAACATTGCATAGTGAATTCAGAAAGTGTTCTGCAGAAGATATTCAAGAATAATATGGAGGAAATTATAAGAGAATCGAGATCCAGGACACAGAAAAAGGATCAATAGTCAAGGTTTGGAAAAAAGGTAAATCTGAGGCTGAGATATTTTAAGATTTTATGCTTATAATGCTTTATAATTCCTGATTTAGAAAAGTCTTCAATTTTTATTTTGTTTATTAATTTATTTGATAAGGCTCAACCGAATTAACTTACCAGAGCCGAGAATTCTTGTTCACTATACAATGCATCTTAAAACTATAGTCAAAATGTACAACACAATAAACATTTTATCTTCCGCTATGCAATAAGCCTCCTTCACCAGAACGGGAGCCGCTTCCAATGGTTTCATTGTATGGAAGATTCGCCAACGGGGGTCAGAGCGCTTCCATTGCAACAATGGACGCATAACGTGGTCAACACTCACACATTCATCACGAAACGGTTGCTTTCCAAAGTCGATGACGCATCGACTGAAAGAACTGTTGATGAGGAACAATAAGGAGGACCACACAATGGTTGCTGCCGAGTAAACAGACGATCGCGTGACACACATTGAGAGTGGTCTGCTTCTGTCGACAGCCGAGTGAACACTCAAAAGTCTTCAATGTTCAGGGTGATTTATTGAAAATAAAATATTGCTGAAATGGAGTGGGGGATATGAAAATGTTAGAAATTGTCAAGTTCCAAAACTAGCAAAAATATGTGTTATGCCGAACTTTGAAATTTAAAGCTGGATTCTCGAACTTTAACTGTTTGACTGTATAAAAAAATGGAAGAATCCAGTTTATAAACTGGATTAATGGCATCACTGCTCTGTATCTGGGGCTGGAAGTGCGTATGTGGTGTAATAGTAGTGACTTTAGTGATTAAAATAACGAAAATAGTGACCAAATAGTGACTTTTCAAGAATAAATAAAAGTGACCAATAGTTGGATTTATTGATCGGAAAAATATGGCTCCAATCTTTCGTTGATGATTTCGGTTGCGACTTCAAAAAACTTTAGAAACTCACAACCCCATCATGCGTATTTTTCAAACTTTTTAAAATTAAAACAAATGGTTTAGGGATTCCATAAATTTGATCTAAAAAAATATGTTTGAATTGAATAAGTAAGAGTACCTCCATTTTCTGACTCTGCAATCTTTTCTCTACCTCGTTTTTATAAACAAACAATTTACTCAGTTGATATTAGACGCAGATCGCAAATTAATCGTGATTAGATCGCGAAATTGAGGCCCAGAGAAAAATGTTGACTTTAATTTAGACAAATTACACTAGTTTACAGAATATTTGAACTTTGTACGCTGATGGTAAATTCCCATGTAAAATCGTGCGCTGAATCCAAAAATGTAGTTAGAAAAAATCTCAGTAGGATAGTTTTCTAGATACAGCAAAAAAAAAATGGAATTTCACCTTATAAATGTTTGAAGCTACATCAATTACTTTAATGACAAATTAAGTAGGAATGACACTGATGAAGACTACACATTGTAGTCGAAATACGTATCTGTCATAGATACCAAAATTAATTTAGTGGAATTAAATGGAAGATAACCTTTTTTGCTGTTTTATACACACTTAGAAATTTACACAGAAATCTGTAAAATTTTACCGAAATCTCAACAGCTGAACGTTCGGTAAACAGTTTCACAGATTTCCTGTACTTTTTCATAAATATCTGTGATTTTTCCACAGATATCTGTAAAATATTACAGGAAAACTGTAAAACTGTTTACCGAACGTTCAGCTGTTGAAATTTCGGTAAAATTTTACAGAAATCTGTAAAATAATCTTAGTGTGTAGGTCTATGACAATTTCGAGATAGAAAACAAAATATTGATGATTCCATCAATATCAATCGGACAGTTAACGTTTCCATCTATTCGCAACTCTGAGTGATTTTTTAGTGACTGACTTGAAAATAGTGACCAGGTCACTAAAAAGGGACCAGCAAACAATAATATAAAAATATGATATTTTTTCTAGAAATTACCAGAAACAATTCACGCCATTAAACTGTGTTCCGCAATTTCCGCGATTTTCGCACCAACATTTAAAGTTTCCGCGATTTTCACGACTACTGCAACAGCCCGGTATTTGTTATTTAATTTTTCTGTTGGATATATTTCCACATTGTCCAATAATACGACCTATTTTAGCGTAGCGTACTAATATTTTAAAGGTGATTTTTCTTTTATTCCTTGGTTTGTTTTCCGTCCTGGGCACCAATGTTACCGACGCCAGGGAGGCAGCTCCCACACCTGGACCCTATCTATCGACCCATCAACTCATGAACCGGGGACCAACGGCTTTACTTCCCGTGATCAGAGATGTTATGCCTCTGAACATCCAGGCGCGGCGCCGACTGGGATTGAACCCAGGCCTGCAGGCCGCTTAATGGTGAAACAATAATTTTTAAGGTATTTATTTCAAAACACAGCTTCGGGGAGCCTTAAAGGCATACTGATTTTAAACAAGCAATAATCGTTTGTTGAAGCTTTTTGTCATGCAATTACATATTGTCCGGATCTGATAAGGTTTTTGAGGATCTCAAACTTAAGAAAATTCTCATGTTAGCTCATTCTCAGGGTTAGATAATTCCATAGATTTTGTAACTAGATTTTTTTTACCATTAAATGCTACCCAGGTAACAATTCAAGCTGAACAGTCAGAAGGGAAGCTGATTATTGGTTGATTTAAGGTGTACAAAGCTGATTGACACGAGGCTGAATATAAAGCTGATTAGTAGTGCATAAAGCGAATTGTATCCCCATAATTCAACCTCAATAAGTTAGCTGAACTAAAGACTGAACAAGACTTATTTAAGCTTAACACTACTACACAAATCAGCAATGCGCTACAAATATTTTGATAGCCTGATAGAATAATTTGAATATATTTCACAATATTGTTAAACGTCATCAGTGCTACGCGCATTGCACTTCCGGAATTTTAGTTTTTCTTAATTCACTGTGCCTACCTTACTAATTCCAAGCAGCACCAGCAGTAGAGACAAGGAAGAGGAACTTTTGAGAAATATCTTCAGATAGAAGTGGACTGCAACGACGTATTCCTGTGTTTTGACTTGGTTGTATAAACTCACTGCACTGAATTTTCAGACCACATTCCAAAAATATAATCCAATTATGGCACTAAATCAACATCCAAACAAGCATCGAAATAAATCGCGTACTTGTTTACTGCTCTTCAAATTGGGAGGAATGATTAACTGTCATCATTTGTTGTTTATAATTTTGCATTGCTGTATAGTACTCTTCCGGTTGCTTTTATTCAACTTAAATTTGACGTCCTTCATACCTTTTGACACACAGTAGGTATTTTAGACGCCTGAAGATCAGCAACTGCCGGTTCCAATCCCGAAATACAAAGGCAATTTAAGACTAATAATAACAATATAAGTATTTATGTAAATCCAATTTGTCAGCATTAAGGTTAAACAATCCCATAACAATTATAATATATGAAGCGGTCTTCCATGATTTTTAAAATTAAAAATAGCAGGCTGAACAAGGATGAACAAATACTGTTATTTAATGCTTTAAAAAGCTTAAAATTTTTATAACTATTAAGCTTTCAGCTGATTAAAATCACCAGATTTTGATGATTAAAAGCTGAACAAAGGTTAACGTGCTCTATATACACAATTATTCAAATTAAGACTGAATTAAAATCTTTGAAAAAAAAACACTTTCAAAGTGTTTTTTATGTTACTTCATACGCGAAGTTAACGATTTTCAGAGTTGGTTGGAAATGCTAACATGAAGCTTTAGTGTGATGATTTATTAGCTAGAGAATGATCTTTAGAAGAGTGTAGGTGGATAGTTCCGTTAGAGTACGGCAGTATGAAAATTGAATAGAAGTTGAAAATGAGCGAAGGGCCATTAAAGCGACAGTTTTCAAGATAGACGCACATTTTTGCCTAGCCCGTACGATGTACGCGGGGACTTGAAGTATGTCTCCAAGTCCACAGGCAAAAATGTGCGTCCCTCTTGGTGCTCATAAACTGACTGCGGCTGTGGAATAGTTCTAGCGACGTTTTCATCACTACCTAAAGCCCCACGTCGCGAGAGCATTTCCAGTCGATGGTGTGTTATAATGCAGTTCTTCTTTACCCAACTATTGTGTTGCTCCTCTCGTCATGACCAACGTGATCATCTCAGAGAGAAAGCAGTAGGGTGGTTGTTGCGTGCTGTACCATCATCAGCATTGTTGACGGCTACTCCCGCCTTGAGTTGTTACATGTGGACTTGGAGACATACTTCAAGTCCCCGCGTACATCGTACGGGCTAGGCAAAAATGTGCGTCTATCTTGAAAACTGTCGCTTTAATGGCCCTTCGCTCATTTTCAACTTCTATTCAATTTTCATACTGCCGTACTCTAACGGAACTATCCACCTACACTCTTCTAAAGATCATTCTCTAGCTAATAAATCATCACACTAAAGCTTCATGTTAGCATTTCCAACCAACTCCAAAAAAACACTTGTTTAGCATCAAATTGTTACCTGGGTAGGACTTTTAATTTATTTATTTTTTAATTTCTGGCTTTAAAATATGGCAATGTGCACGTATAATAAATACATTTAGGACATAAGAAAAAGTTCAAAATATAATTCAATGAATAATTCATAAAATTCTGATTGGTAAAATAATAATGGTTTTGAGATGCCAAACCCAAATGTTTCCAAGATTTTGTAACTAAAAAATAGATATAGTAAGTTAAAGATAGATATAACACGTATAAATTCTTTGAATTCAAATGTAAATAAAAGATTGCGAAATTTGACCAACTATCATCCTTCCTAGACTGTGATTTAATAAAAATTGAAGTACCTACATGAATATTAAAAAAAAAATGAGAGGATCGAAATGTACACCTCTCTGCAACTCGCAACTCCCAGCCTTTAAACCTATCGTTTGTAGGAGGTCTCAGGTATCGAAATCATATATTGATGCTGAGCAGCGCCCCCAGCGTTCCAGTATCCCAGATACTTGCTGTACGACGCCGCGCGCAAGGGCTTTGTCTGCGTGCATGCAATAAGATGCCAACGTGAGATCACACTAGCAAGTCTTGTAGGTTTTTTGCCACATGATCACCGACCACCTATGGGGGACACTATCAGCTCGGTTTGGTTACGTCCTTAGAGGCGTTCAGGCATAATCCAACGAACGTAGCGTTATACCAAAGTCCGGTCGAACTAGTATTGAGCCATTGGTTCGTAGCTGTGCTTCTATTTATTAACGTTCTTTTAAACAAACCACCTTGAAGACGTTGAAAAAATTCATTCAGGACGGTCAAGTCGCAACCAGCACCCTGCCGATTAGCATCCCCAGGTAGCGATAATCACGGGCTACTTAGAGTTGGCTATAACCTATTTGCTCTATCATCGTCATCACTGACACTAGCGACTTATAAACAATAGTGCATTAGTGACAACAATGATCCGCCGTTCTTGTTCGCATTACTGTCGGCAAATATCACCGCCAGCAACCCTACCGGGCACCGCGTGGAGGTAAGAATCGGAGTTCAGGTGCACAGAGGTTGCAGAGTATCCAGATGTCTTACTGTCATCGGCGTACTGTGTGAACGTTGAGCAAACTGTAGCTGTGTGTGCCATACGGCCCCGAGGGCGGGTCCCTACTGGAGCAGCCGAAGCCACCCGTTCGGATCGCACGCCCAGAGCCGCGCGACAGACGCGATGACCGCAGGCTCGGTCTTCTGCATTATGGCCAGAAATGACGACTTGACTGAACGCTGAACAAGAAACCTTATGCTAGGAGGTTGCAATAACCTTAGCACTTGTTCCACCTGATCATGTAAGTAAGGCAACAGTAAGAGTGGTGGTATCTCATTGGTGCCGGGGAGATAATATGTTACCCCGGAGCACTCGAACTGATATTTGCAATTTTAACATTTCAAAAATATTAATAGAAAATGGTCTAAATTGATCGAGTGCGTCAAGTTAGGAACCGCGTCAAATATGGTGCCTTCACGGTAGCCGTGATTTTTAGCCAAGCTCAACTTTGTCTCTACACACTCGTGAGAGTCGCGAGACTACGATTTTTCTCAAGTTGAGGGGTCCCATGGCGTGGTCCGCTTCTCAAGCGGATGGTCCATGGGTTCAATTCCATTGATCTTCTTATCGAATTTTGATGTACTTTAATGTGCCTCATGATAGGTTATTATCCAAGTCCGATTCTGGTCACTTTCCCGGGGCACCTGGAACTTGTCCGGAAGTGGCCAATATGGTCCAAGGTACTTAATTTTTTCCACCATTGATCTGGTTATCGAATTTTGATATAATGTGATGTGTCGCTTAATGGGTTTTGTTCCTTTCAAGTCAAATTTAGCCTCCCGGGTCATAAACGCCGGAACTTGTTCCGGTCATATCTACAAAACCAGTGGTCCGATTCCATAATCCTTCAATAGCGTTCAATGGGACCACTAAAAACATTAAATGAGACCACATAAGATCAAAAAAAAATTTATGGCTCGATTATCCGGAGGGTTCGATTATCCGGAGTGAATTTTTTTTTTAAGACTCCGGATAATCGAGTCCGGCCTGTTACTATAAATATGCCTGAAAAATATTCGACCAAATTTGTTGCTATATAGAAAAAATATCAAATTACCAATAGTTCCGAGCTCATGGAACAGCTTTGAATCTCCCGGACTTCAAAATAAAATCGTAATTAAAGATCTCGGGAAATTTACCTTGATTCTGAGATTTTCATCATTTTTTGAGAGGGAAATTCTTTGAGATAAGAATGACAAACAAAATCAAGATTTCATCATGCATTGTGGTCGCTAGTCGCATAAGAGTATTGAGCGAAAACCTAAAACTTGATAACTAACCTAAAAATATAACTCAAAAACGGAAAAATATAACATCGCTGAATTTGTGATATAAAGTGTAAAAAGTTTAAATTTTCAAGGAAAAACATATTACGGCCTTCATCTACTAACCATGAAATCCATAAAAAAAACAAATACAATCCATTTTTTTCAACACAAAATCACATTTTTAAACATCATTATATTTTTCATAAACAGAATTACCTTTCATTTATATATTTTTTCTTTAAAATCGACTTAATTGTTCAAAAGTTATAATTTTTTGGAAATAAAATCATGTTTGAAAAAAATCGATTTTTGAACCACCCTAACATGGAAATGTTCACGCTAATGACCAACTTTTACGAAATTCTGAAAACCACTATATCATTTTGCTATGGAATGTGGCTGTACACACTTAAAAATAACTAATATTACACGTGACAGACTCCATCTTTCACATAAAGGATGAGATTTAACCAAACATGTGATGTGATATTAAGAGCTCCGAGACTGAAAATTTCATAATGATTATGACTCAATGTTATGTCAAAAATGACGCTCGTATATGTCAGTCTCAAAGCACTTAAATCTACACGATTTTTTCTAAAATTAAAATGAATAAATTGTTTTGCAAATACAAGCAAGAAAATCGATGCTTGATGAAAAGCTCCTCTTCCGTTCACATGTAACCGTAGTCAAGTGTTCTGCCTTGTTTGGAAATCTGTATCCGCTGATTTGCCGCAGATTCCACCTCTCAAGGCTGAACAAACTGGCTGTCTATAAACAAATCAAGCCACCTGCGATCCGCTACGCAGCTCCGGTGTGGGAATCATGTGCACTGACTCATGCGAACAAAATCCAGGTTGCTCAGAATAGAGTCCTGAGGATGGTTTTTGATCGTCCTTTCGACACAAGAATTTTTTATCTCCACCTAGAGGCGAACATGCCAAAATTAGATTTTAAAATTGATGACCTTAAGACTAGGTTTGTGCAGAAGCGTAACACATCAGAACATGCTTTGATAAGCAATTTGTTTATAGTAGGTTAGGTGTGTATAGTAGTTGTAGGTTAGTTGTAGTTGTAAATAGTAGTTATAACATAAGCAAGGGATCAAAAATATCTCCAAAATCAACGAGCCGAATGATAACTTTTGTCAGAAATGGAAAGCAATAATGATATAATCATGATGACAAACAAATTATGCAAAACAGCTTGCTTGGGTCGGTAGAAGGAAACGACAAGCTGCTTCACGAAATAAAGCCGAAGATGATACACGTGTGTTAATGGGAATTTTTTGTTGTCTTTTCTCGATTCCGATCAAGCTATGTCCTCAACCATGTATATTGCAATAAAGCAGGCAATCTTTTTTTTTTTTTTTTTCTTTATTAGAGAGATTTTTAGCCATAGGCTAGTTCATCTCTTGAAAAGCAGGCAACCGATATATCATTATCCTTCTACCACTCCGATCGAGCTGTGTTGCGGAGAAAGTTTGTCGTGGTAGTCGCAGCAAGCATTGCTTTATGCGTTTGGATTAGCTAGTTATAAGTCTATAGTCTTTTTTTAAATTTCAAACAAACCAATCCCACCAAGATGGGAATGCTCTAAATAGGCCTTATAGGACTAGGAACTTAAATAATAATTATAAAAATTTCAAACGAAACAAATATAAAAAGACGTCTGTGTTACTTGAGAATTCAAATATTTAAACCGCACAAAATACAAAAAATACACATCATTTAAGGTGTTTCGCTGTGAGCGTTAGCGTTGTTATGATATACTTCGTAGATTGGATACTAGCGACACTCGCGTCTCTTCTGAAATTCTCAGTTGGACTACTTTCAGGAATAATGCTGGGGAGTAAACATTGGTTCCAATCTAAACAAGAGTAACAGAAGCATGACTGTCGCTATTCCCGGCCACGCCCATCTTTACCATAACTAGGGATAGGGAAGGAAATGTTGATGTAGCACTTACTTAACGAGAGGCCACCAACTTAGCGACACCCTCATAAGTGCTACGGAGTTGGAGGATTGGGTAGGGTATTCGGTAAAGATTCACCTCAAGTTGGCGATGCAACCAAAAGTATGTATTGTTTATTTGTTGTTTATTTAATCTCTCGATAGCCGGCTATCGAAAGAACATATTCATTTTGTTTAGTGATCATGAATTTTAAGAGTCATGACGGATAGCTTGGGATTAAACCCATGATTTTCTGCTCAGTAAGTAAAAACGATCCCTCCAGGGTCATCGAGCAACTCAGAACCATAACGCTTCGCGACAATACAGGACTACGTTTTCTCTTGATATGCAAATAGTTTCCGAGGTTATTGTTCAATATCAAATATACAAATGATGGTGGCGATTTATTGTGCTGTGGAAGAGCTTGGGGTTAAATCCATGATTTTCTGCTCAGTAAGCAAAATCGATCCCTCCAGGGTCATCGAGCATCTCATAATCCACAGCGCTTCGCGTCAAAGTACGAATATACGGATGAACTATCTATTATTGAATAACTATTATTTACGATAATTACATGAAAGAAATAAAATATAAACTACAAACAAAACCTAACTACTAAAATCTCAAAAAGATATTCTCACAAATATATTTCACGCAACAAAACCAATAGACGCTACAATGATACTCTGCACATGTTCGACACAGTAAGCGTACACTTTTTCTGCCTATCTTTCTATTAGGCATGTGGACATGCGTTAGCTTCGAAACTTCTAACCAAACTGGGAAAATTTTCAGATCACAAGAAAACTTGAAAACAACTTTCAAATGTAATTATAAGTAAAATAAATATTGATTATTTTACGCAAAAACGAGCAAGTAATATTAAATCCCTTGTATCGCATGCTAATGCTAATTGACTGCAACAAAAATAATATGTTAAATGTAAATAAATTAAACTAGAAAACCATTACTTTATTGGTGAAAATTTCTAATAAGCCCTCCCAGTTCCTCTGTATACAGAACAAATCTGATACTATAATCAGAATTGCTCAGTCTGCATGAAGCAGCCGATTTCATCAATGAAGTTCTACCAACAACCAAGAATAAATCGTTTGAGGCATACTGAAGCACTAAGAAGGTGATATGTGTCATTATAGGAAATCATCATCGTTGCAAATATAAAGAAATTAAACATAACCCTTTGCTTCAGTACAGTCAACCTCCATGTCCATGGGGAGGGATTTAAGGTGTTTCGCTGTGAGATCCTTATTCTTGTAACCACTTCGAAAATTTCAGGTGAAATAGGGCATTAATTTCCGAGATTTGTGTATTTGAAAATTCGAAGTGGAAGTTGATTCTACATGGAATTATGCTAAAGTCAAAGTGCACTCTGGCACTTTATCGGCAGATGCGGTACAAGCCACAACAGCAGCAGTAGTAGCCAGCGGCAGCAAGCAAAAGAGAAGGAGTTAAAAAAAATTTGGAGCTCCAGCACCCACCCGATAAAGACGAGTAAGCTTGTGACATCGCTCTCGCCTGTCGGCAACGATTTTCAGAGAACCAGCGATCGGAAAGTCCGTATAGCAAATCTATCTGGGTTCGGCTGTTCAACCGGTCACGACAATTGTCATAATGAACTTTTTGGAAATGTTGGAAAACTACAGACAGGTCATGCTGTGTTTCTGAATACATGAGAAGACTCATTAGATTGATTACTCTTTTACAGAAATTGATGTCTAATGGGATGTAAAATTTACAAATTTTGAAAAATAAGCAGAATCAGTTAAAATGAATGTAGTAACTGAAATTTACGACATGACATGTAAGAGTATGTTTTCAGTTTATGGTTCATGTAAATTTAAGAAAGCACGTAAATTTAGGTCACTGTGTCTAAAAATACTTAAATTTTCATGAAGTGAATTAATTAAATTACAAGCTGCAGAACGACTTTCGCTCAAGGCATGACTGTTCATCACCCACATACCCAACCGTCATTTCAAACAGCCCACCATATAACCCACCCCCTCAAGCGAGCATAAAGTATTCCAGAGAATATCCCCCGTCCACATAAAAATGGTTTCCTATCCCTCACGATGTTCATTTTCATTCATGCAATCCTGTCAAACGATACTGAATGAAGTTACCACCCAACAGCGACGAACAGACTCGACATTCATCGCGTAGCTTTTCGATAGGACCAATGAAACATATCCGCCATTTAGAGAAAATCCAAGTTCGACAGATTATTATTTTCATTGTTTAGAAACAATACATTTTGCATTACTATTTGGCCCGTAATTAATGAACAATAACGTTGAAAATTCAGTAGAAACGGTAAAAGCACAATTTTACTTTGAATTTCATGCTACAATATAGAAAAAAAATCACATAGGACGTTTTGACTAGTCAATTTTTCTCAATGACATAATGAATGAGTACTAGATTCCCTTTCACAGATTTCAGAATAGAGTACCTAACATTGGTAAAATGACTATAGAACCTTTACTAATAACCTTAGAATGGTTTTCAGTGCCACGCCTTTAGAAAATGAGCACCAATCCTGTTAGGCAGTCCAAATGTCCGAAGTAACAATCGAGTACGCATCATTTCAAACTGTATATCGGACAAATTTTGACCAATCTAATAGATTAAAGTAAATTTGGATGGGTGTTTTTGAACCACATACAATGATAGAAGAGCAATAGTTTGTATTGATTACCTCGATTTGTTTACTCTTGCAACTTAGGACTTTTTTAAAAAGTTACGCCAGATTTTCATTAATACCGATCAGCAAGAAAGAGCCAGCAATACACACATACTTTTAAGTCGGAACATTCACCGCAATCCAAATGCCAAGCCAGGTGATTCAGGAAGCATTGGCGTTGACGAGACTGTTGTTTGTGTTTGCGATGCTACGTGAGAAAGTAAAGGAAGGGAGATTTTTGCTTATTTTTTACACACACGTTAATGAGAAACACCGTTGGAGTAAAGATAGTTCCCCGGCCCTAAGACAGTCGTCACCGCCAATACCGCAGCTCAGCGGAGAGCGAGAAGAGGCTCTGGTTGTTTTCGTAGGCAGGTCTCTACGTCAAACTCGTGTGTATGATCGAACGGGGTTGTGCTGCACTGTGTCTAGTGCGGTAGTGTCTTTGAATATTTTCTGTTTTTTTCTGCTTGTACTTGCAACAATTTGTTTTCCATTTGTTTCTGGCATAATACACTACATGTTTTCGTGAAGAAATTTCCGTGCAGTTTTATTTCGCGAAGCGTTCGCGAAAGGTGAAAAGTGTTTGTAGTCGTAGCAGCATCAAGCATGAAAGTGGATTACGAGTAGCGGAATCTTGGACCGAAAAAAAGGTAAGAAGGTGTACATTCTACTTCCTAGCCCGAGGGGATTCGGTCCGGACCTCTCACTTTTTTCCTCATCCCGGAGTTTCACAGCACAGCACGTTTAGCATTTAGTTTTTTGCTGCGCTGCCCGTAAAAAAAAGAACCATAGACGGACAATGAAATGTATTGTAACAATACAATAGAATTTATTGTATTTACAATAAATCATATTGTCTAAAACAATAAAATAAACGTAGATTGTATTGTTTTCACTATAGAATCTATGGTAAATGGAGAAATCTACAATAGAACAAGGGGGTTGTTATGTATCTTAACCATAGGAAAAATCACTTTTTCCCGAACAAAGATAAGCCATTTACCATTAATTGTATTGTTGTTCTATTGTTGAAAATTCTTACTTTATGGACGTATTGTAAATCTATTGTAATAACAATATGTTAAAATTTCTTGTACAATATACGTACAATAATATCGATTGTTGGCAATAGATTTTGATGTAATTGTATCTTAATTTATGGTAATTGTATTGTTATTTTTTTCCGGGTGTTGCTTTTGGATGCAAACTCAATACCTACACGTCGGGATTTCTCGGTTTCTTCGAAGTCAGAGAGCAGAAAAGAATACCTACATACTTATGCACGGTTGATGCATACCACCAGAGTGGCCACACCAAACAAGTGGAAACTCTGAATTCGCTGTTCGGCATTTGTCATAACTGGTGCAGAGAAGGATTGGGTTTGAGATTTAAAGGTGATGGTTGATTTATGATGTTCCTGTTCGAAGCAGAAGATTGAAATTTTCAAATTAGTTTTTTTTTTTGTTTTTCGCAAGATAGTTCTTCGGAAAAGAAAACATTCAATTTCGATCTAAAACATTGCCAAAACATAAGATAACTTGTGTTAAACTGAAACATATCGGTTCGAGTTCAGCGTTGACAAATTTTAATAAAAAAACATCCACAGTTAAAATTATTATTATAAATATGCGCGCCCCTTTTTCAGTCAAAATTGGATTACTTAGCAACAAAAATAAGCAATGACACCGATAATGACCATGCATCAGAACCCTAGCCTTAACCACTTCAAACTAAAACGAATAGAAGATTAGGAAACACATAGGTGAAGATTAACTAACTCATTTTTTTCTTGTTTGAAGATCATCCTCGGTCCAGACAACCCGAGGACTTATCACTATCAACAAGGAATAAAAAGTAACAAGGTCTAAGATGTGTTCCTTTGATTACTGAAAATCCTGTTCCCCTAGTTTGAAGTAGTTAAGGCTAGGAATCGGTGGTAGATCTTACATTCCGTAACGTACCACGAAAAGGTGATCTACCCACGTTACGGGGCTTCAATGTATTTAACTTCCATCTCGGCTAGAAATTGGATATTGGATAGACAAGCTCAGTGTGCAATTTGCATCAAATTTCATGTTTTAACTTGGCAGCACGACCAGAAAGCAGGTTTCTGTATTCAGTGAAGTTATTCGGATGGACAATGCCTATCGCATGATTGGCCTCTTAATTCAGAATTCATTCGCCATGATTCAAAAAGCTTGCTTAAGTAGTCTACATTCACTGAAAACTAATCTTATTCAGAGAGTGAGTCACTTTTACCGAAGACAACAAATCAAGAAGACTGGCAACTCTTCCATTGTCTTATACGAACGCTATTAGACAGTTACAATCGCGTCATCTGCCGCCCAAAGGTAAATGCTTCGAACGAATTTGATAGCAAAGATTACATCCTCAGATGAAGGGTTTGTGTATTTGCTCATTTTTCTATGCGTTGCTTCCACCTTTACTCAATCGCAGCGCTACTGTATCTGTCGCTATGATTCTGGCAAAGTTGCCAGTCTTCTTGATTTGTTGTCTTCGCTTTTACGTAGGTTACTCATGCGCTGAGTGACCAACGTTTTAGAAATGTATCCTTACGAATGAGCAAAAGTTACTCACTCTTTGAGTTAGTTTTGTTTTCTGTGTTTTGACTAGATAGGAGATTACTATCTCTAGTAATGTTAGTCAGATGGATAAGACGTATACTGGACACAGGGTGACCAATTAATGCAAAAATCGGGAAAAAGCCGGAAATTCTAAATTACCGAGAGAAAATAATACTCTTCAAAACTACTATAACTACAATCACTTTGGAGAACTTATTCGATAATTTTGATGAAAGTTCTAAAGTAATTTAGAGGAAATTTTAGAATGAATTATAGAGATATCAAGGTATGTAAGATACAAATTCCAATGGAGTTTTTGGAAGTATTTTTATAGGGTTTTGACTTCAACGCCAAGTCAATTGTTTAAGTTCAAAGTAGAATTATTAGGTGGTTCTGTGTGAAACTACATGACGATTGTAAAGAGGATAACAGGTTAATTTCTAAAGAATATTCTTTATAAATTCCAAGAAGAATGTAAGGAGACTTCTAATGGGGGAGGGGGGGAGTTAGAAGTATAATTTCAAGAGAATTCTTATGAAAGTCCCAAGGTACATCCGTGAAAAATATCAAGGGTTTCGAATTTTTAATTAAATTTCTTAACCATTTATTTTGTCAATGATATATCATTGAATGGAATAGCAAAATAATCTCGTAGTTCTATTTCAACAATGCGGTCGTGCATTGGACACAACCATCAACTTTTTTCGACATGGTTCATTTCACGCACTTATAAGCTCCCCATTTTCGGTTGCATTGGACCGCAGCTCGGAATATCTCAACCTCCGTTCATGCGATCTCCACTAACATCCTGCGATAATCAATCCCTCATAATTGTAAGCAAATCTTATATCCTTCGGTTGGGTGTAAGTGTAAGTCCATACGTGGGAACATCGCTATGCCATGTATCTCAAAAACGAGTGAAGATATCGTAAAATGGATAAAAATTTCGAAGGGTCTCAAAATCATGTGTTTACTTATATATGCATATATTTTATTTGAAAAAGCTCATCCTTCGACATTTAGATCTAAGACCCTTTGCGCCACTTCTAAATGACAACGAAAAAAGCGTTAATTTGTATATGTTACTTAATAAAACCCAATAATCATTTTCCACCCTGAAATTTTGTTCTCAAATTGCAGAGCCGTGAAACTTTCAAAGGACCAAAAAGGTTGTTTTTTTTTCATCTGGAATCTTATAAATTAGCCAAAATTTCACATTTCGTTTCGTTCTCAATCCAGTATCTAAAAATAAAAATCATAATTGAGGGGGTTAGAAGGAAAGGGGTTTAAGTGACTTTGATCGATTCTCTTCATCGACTTTCTCTTTTGATAGCCATAGCTTTATAAACAGATTTTGTGCTATTTCTGCCCCATAGTTTGATAAAGAAGGTTCTCACCTAGCATCCAGAATAGCACACGAATCAAGCAATGTGTTTGTAGCTTAATTATTAACGATCGATATCCATTTTGGAAACCTGAAAATGCTTCAAAGAATATTTTTGATCCACGTTTTGGCTTTTTTTTTTTCGAAAGAAAACAACTTAATTTTAAAAACGTCATGATTATATTTAGACTTTAGTGCTGCAAATATGTATTCCCTAATACCCTAGCAACACAGTTAGTTATAAACAAGTTGAAAATACTGTTTATTGATAAATACAAGCAATCATTAAAGGTTTGTATTACTTCATTTCATACTTGTTTACAGCGTTAAAAGCGCAACAGTTGGAGTCTTATAAAGCTAAATATTGGTCATATTACATGGTGTTCGAAAAGATCATAATAATCAATAATTTTTTTGTGAAAAAGATGCTCTCATACTAAAAACATAAGCCAAACACAGGATTCGAACACTTGTCCTTGGCGTGGTTTGTTTGTAGCTTACTCACTACACCAACTCTGATTAATAATAACACCTTTCATAGTATCTATCATGTTTTCATCAAAGATAGGAAAAACACATTCTCGTGCAAAACGCAATCAGTGCGTGATGAAGATGTTTTGTAAAACAGTAGCAGCACCAGCTGAGGAGGCAGAATGTAATCAAAAAGTATTTTCAACTCATTTATAGCATCTTACATACAAATTCAAAGGTCTTCTACTTCTTCTTCTAATTCGCATTTCAAGCTTATTGCTAAGCGCATATTAGCTTATCGCGTGCTCTCAACTTAGTGTTCTAAATGCACTTCCACAGTTATTAATTGAGAGCTTTCGATGCCAATACCAATGCATGAATTTGTATATTGTGTGGCAAGCACAATGATACTCTATGCCCAGGGAAGTCGAGAAAATTTCCAACCCGAAAGATTCCCTCGACCGGGAATCGAACCCGCCGCCTCTGGCTTGGTAATACCGTGCCTTACCGGATCAGGCTATAAGGCCCCTCAATTCAAAGGTGCAGCTTATAAAACTATATTCTGGTCTTATAACATGTTTTGCACAACATTACAATATCCAATCAACTTTAGTGGCCGAATATATAATCCAAACAAAAGTAAGATAGCCGGGCATGGAATACGAACATGTCCAAGTAACAATTTTGATTTGATGAGGGTTCTGTAGATCATGATTTAGACTTGTAGAATACTATAAAACCTAGATAAAACCTGCGGTGTTACTTGAGATGGGTCCTTGGCTCGGTAGGTTTGTAGCTGAATAATAAACCTCTTCTTAGTATCTATCATGTTCTCACCAATGGCAAAAATGTCATATTCTTGAGCAACACACCTTCGGTTCGTCAAAAAGATGTATTTTAGAGCAGTGGATCCATCAACATATTTACCAGAGTGGTATTTAAACGTATTTTCAACTCCTTTATAACAACCTGCACTTTTCAGTTGTATAAATGTAAGGAATTGGCTATTTCAGTTTCATTTCGATTTTCAAGCACAGAGGGGGTCATAGGGCCAGGTCTCCAGTAAAATATCACTGTGTACAAGGGTAAAGGTAAAGATTTGGCAGCACAGAATAATGTTATATGCGACAGTTAGAAGATACTGAGAGGTTAGCACATATCATCGGCAAGAGACGTGCGTGTGAGAAAATTTGCGAAAAAATCCAAGGGCACCGGTGGGATTCGAACCCACAATTCCCATTCAGTACACGGGTGCATTGCCAATTATACAACGGTGGACCTATGGTCTACGGATGTATTTGGCTAATGACATATGAGTTTCGAATCCGTTTCCCTCCCTTAGTCTTTTTGCGCAAGCGTTCTCAATACACAACAATCGTCTATTACCGACGATATGTGCTTGTACCGCAACCACTCAGTATCGGTCGATGTGAACAAACAATAATCACAGGGATCAATTGAATCCTGCTTAAGATGCCGGATAGGGAGGAATAGTGTTTCAAGTAGAGGATAGTCGGAGTAACAGTAGTATTAGTAAAAGTTGAAAAGTAAACGTACAGAGGACCATGTTTTGCAATACCTGTAAATATTTTGTTATCTACTTAGCTGCTCCGTGGAAAGGCTCCTCTTCGCTGTCCGGAGTCGAAAATCCTTCGAATTTGTGTTGTTAGTTTTCTTGAAGGTCTTGTGCTTAATGCTTGGTTGGTCATTCGCTTTGTATTTCTAAGAATTTACTCTATAAATAGTTTTAACAAAAAACAACACTTCCCGCCCACAAGCTGTAGACCGAGTGCAGAATCTTTGTGATGATTTCTTTCCAAACATGCATATCCATAGAAATAAATCCAATTCAAAACCTAAAGGATTCATTAAAAAAAAAAAAAAAAAAAACAAAAAAAAGTAGAAGGGTCTGTGCCTAGGGGCACGAACGGAAGCTTGACGTAGGACCGGTAGTAGACGGAATAAATGAGAAGATCATTTAGTTCTTTTAATTCATCAATTATCTATTATCTCAACTCTTTCCGTTTTTGAATTGTAGGCGTACCAAATTTGTAGTAATCTTTTTCAAAGAGAAAGTTGATTAAGAGAATCAATCAAAATCATTTGCACCCCTGCTTCCAAGTTTGGTTACAAGATTACAACTCTGGAGAGCATTTTGTGTGGTCGTTGGGGGCTTGTGGTTCTGAATATGGACAAACAGGCACATATAAATTCTATTCCAACTCTTTACTGTTGTAAGCTTGATGGCCCTGAAAAGGGCCGTTTTATTGAAGAGGACATCCATGGCCACTTACGCTTGGCGTGTTTAGTGTAGGTGACAGCATCGCGGACCACATTTTCCAGGAACACCTTCAGCACCCCTCGTAGATCATACTGGAGATACTTTGACACCACCACGGCGAGCCAGACGACCGATGGCGGTTATCTCGAAGAACTTTGCGATGACGCTTGGCGATGCATATGCATGTAGGTAATTGGTGGATTTTTTAGCTAATTCGACGCTTTTGGACAATGCTGGACATTTACAAGTTTTTCAATAGTTTCTTGTTGAAAATCAACATTCGAAAGCATTTTTATCGATGCGTAGCCATATTTCTGATCAATTGGTGATAAAATTATTGAAATTGGACCAGGGGCAGCTGAGTTATTAACGTTCAAAATCTTTCTTAATTTGTTACATGTTCCATTTTTGGTTTTCACAAAGTGTACCCCCATATAGAAATCAAAGACGTAGTCCTACGTCAAAATCAAATGATGATTTCTACTGTGACTACTGCGACTAAATCCAGCATTCCTACTAAAATATCAAATGCTGTGCTTACTTATTTATTATTAGTACAGAGCAATAAACAATGTACGGTGATGATTAATCTGTTAATATGCTTTTAGAAGCGGGTTCAAATGCACTTTTGGTAAGCATCAACACTGATCTGGCAACACAAGTGTGCATCTTTCCAATGGGGTAAAGATCCGGATCAGCCCTGGGACCTGGTAGCCTAATTAAACTATCTCAAGGTTTTTGAACACAATAATACACTGGAGTCACTTTTTACGCGGGGGATACTTTGATTCCTTACTCGAAATCTTAATGTTGTTTGGAGACTTTATTAATTTTCTGTTTTTCCAGGATCCAGAATCTTAGTAATTTGTAAAAAATGATTGTCCTTAGCCATGAATTTGTGAACCATGTTCCTAATATTTGATGTTTTTCCCAATCCGGGATTTTTTTAATTTTCCTGCGACTTATAACTTGAAGAGATCATGGACAAAGTCTGAAATCAAAATAATAACAAAATGATATGAAATATTATTCTCAACATCAATATGAATACAAATTATGAAATCAGTTTGTTGATGACATACACTTGAAGTGAAATCAAAATTTGTGACAACATTGTAATAGCTGAAGTTGTAATCCAAACAAAATAAACTATCAATGAGTTTCAAAAATAAGTTAAAATTTTGATAATCTTGTACCTTTATACTTTTTAGTTTACTTTTTTTGAAATCAACTAGATTTATTAAAAAAAAATAACAGAGTAGGGCTACCCGAGCAAAGTTAGAGATCAAATTGAAATCAGAATTTGCTGTTATGATGTAACTTATTTTGAATACTCCATTTGATCTCATTTTGGTTGACTTAACGGTTAACACAGCAAAAATGAGAGCAACATTTTACATTGTTGAATCAAACGGAAAACTAGTCCTGCTTTCAATGAAATCAATTTGATTACTGATTTTGCTTTCATAATGTTGAACTGAATACGGGTCTGGCGTAAATGGTTAGCATCCATGCTTTTCAAACTGAAAGACTTGATCTCAAATCTCACCTCGGTTTAGTCACGAATGACCTAAAATGTGTTAAACAAAACAAATAAACAATAATCGTTAGTTCAACGACAGTAAGTGCATCAAATTTTAAACAAGAAATTAACAGCAGAACTTCAATTTAAGCTAGTTAGTTGACTGCATAATGAAAGCACAATATGAAATCAGACTTCTGTCGCGACAATTAAAATCAAAATGAGTTTTCATTATGATAGGAACTGCAAACTTTAATATCGATTTGCTTTCATTATGTTAACCGACTTTGCTCGGGTAACTATCCCATTCCCGGCCTATTAAGCACAACCCGCGCTTAGTCTTTCTTAATCTAGCGTAGTTTAGCACCAAACAGAATGTTATTATTACAGATGACTTCTTAATTTATTTACCTTTCCATATGTACCGTTAGTTCTGATAAGGGGTCGCCTACGGGTTTTCTTGGGCCTATTAGCCATTGAAACGCCATTGGGATTCTCTTTGGCCTATCGAACGGAAAGAAAATTGAATTCGCGGGCGCTTTTTATACACTTCAAGGCGCTTTTTGTTTTCGAGATCTTATCTTGCGTTCTTTAAAACTTCGTCTTGCAGCTATTGAATTGAAAATTGAAAAAGAAGCATCGTACCTAACGTTTGTTTGACACGCTCACGCCGAAATCATATTTATATGATGTTTTGTGATCGATAGGCCCAAAACGGGCGATTAAGCCGAAGTAGTGCTCTACCCTATCATTTTTTTTCAGTTTAGTTCTCACTTTCTACTTGAGAGAATCCAGTTTCGATTAAATGATGATGCTTTTTTTTTTCTTTATTTAGGAGATTTTTAGCCGTAGGCTAGTTCATCTCCGTGGAGACTTAGTGATGCGTCCGGTCTAATAGCGTTTGGTATAATGGAGTTAGCTAATCGAGGTCTGACGTAATTCTCCATATACAGTTTTTTTGACACCCCCTCCCCCCCTTATTTGAATCCTGGCTACGCCCATGGAAAGCTCTCAATTAATAACTGTGAAAGTGCTTCAAATAGCTCTAAGAAAGCGGTAAAACACTCGTATGACAAGCTATAAATACAATAAAGCTAAAAGGATTTCCATAAAACATCATTCTAATAGTCTGAAAGTACATAGTTCACTGGTAACCTTGATGTGAGCACCCCCTCGATTCCGACCACTCATTCCACACCAACCAGCGCTGCCCTTTTGCGAGGCGATGACGATTGTTGATTCCGATGATTCGCCCACCTAACGCAGCAAGAGCGAGGAAGGAAAATTTGATCTTTTACTTTTCCCAACCAACAACTGCCTGGTTGGTACCTTCTGGCTGTATGAATAGTATGGTTTCACTACTTTACAAGTAAAAGAAAAGAAAAGAAAAAAACAAGCATAAGTAAGACTACCGTACGGTCTAAAAGGGACTCCGCCAGCCCCGCAGCAATGGGCAGTGCAAGGTGTATGGTTCGTTTGGTCCACTACCGCGAGATGATCGGCTACATGACTACCACCTAGCTCTAGGCCCAGGTTGCTGTCGATGATGGTTGATGGAGGTGCGGTATGTTATTTATACAGAGCGTGAATGCAGAGCTACGTGTTATTAGTATCCGATAAAATATCGCTGTCTTGCATCTCGGTCGCTGCCATCGTCATCGTCATCGATCATCATCATCATCTGCTGACTGGCCGACTGTGAACGGAATAACTTGACCTTTCGAACGAAAAAAAAAATTGGCGCAGATTAGTTTGCTCACGACGTTGAGTTGTTGTTTTTTTCTACTTTTCATTCCGCTCGTTTGTTTGTATCTGTCTGCGCGATTGATGACGACGACGACGACGACGACGACGTGAAGACAAGTTAATGTCAAGCTGCGATTTTTTACGCTCTCTTGATGGTGAT
This sequence comes from Ochlerotatus camptorhynchus, assembly GCF_037179485.1. Lineage (NCBI taxonomy): Eukaryota > Metazoa > Arthropoda > Insecta > Diptera > Culicidae > Ochlerotatus > Ochlerotatus camptorhynchus. The sequence goes on along the minus strand of NW_027040692.1, from coordinate 885,440 downwards.
AGTTCAGCGGCGCGATATTCCATCCAGTCTGTGTGAAGGTAGCAAACGGAGCACGCTAATCGATCCGGATGAACTAGATCAGCGAATGAACAAAAACTGACTTCGTAAGCAATTTTCCAGCTCGATCTTGACGGGATGTTTTCGGTTTTAGTATCCCACCTTCTTCTTCATTGACTTTATTACGTCCCTACTGGGACTTAGTATTCTTTGAGCACTTTCACAGTTGTTAATGGAGGGCATTTTTGCATTAGTATAATTGGCTAATTCTATCATTCTCTATGCCCAGGGAAGTCGATAATTTTCTAGAGCGGACCGGGAATTGAACCCAGCCGCATGGTCTTGCTGTATAGCTGCCCCTTTACAGACTGAGCTAGGGGAGGCCCCCAGTATCCCATCCATCCATCCGATCGGGACGTGTCGTTGTGATGGTGTCGTCAATTTGATCTCGATCTCGAATAAAATTCAATTGCTGCCACCACTCTCTGTTGTGGCTACCGACCGACGACCGCACACCGGGGTGTGGAGCGTGCACGCATGTATAAAGTTCATTGAAATCTGTCCGGACCCGGGGCGCTCACTCACGGTACGGTACATTGAACGAATGGGGTGTGTGTTGATGGGGAGCAGCATAGAGTCGTAGCCCAGGAGCAGCAGTCGTATGGTATGTTCGTTCGATAGCCAATTGATCATCTTCGGACCCAGCGCTGCCAGATGACACTTAACATTTGGAGTGCTGAATGTTGCATCGGCGTAATAATTTAATGGGCCTGTTTCGAAGTCAAGGTGTACCGCAGGCAGATGAGCCATTGGGAGCTGAGAGAAAGGTGATGATGATAATTCGGTTTTTTCCCTGCAAATTTTTATGCAGAAAAGAAACTGTTTGAAATGTTTGTTTGGCTTGACGAATTTTAACAATTTACACAGTCAAAACTAGTAACTAGTACTAGTAAAAATACAACCTGATTATTGGCTGAATCCAAATGAATTTTGAGAAGAGTTTAGAATAAATTCTAGGGATAATAGCAATGTATTTCAGAGAAAATTGTTTAGAGAGTATTAAGAAGAACTCTAAAAGAGAATTCCAAGTCAATTGTGTAAGTTTAGAGTAGAACCTGATGTAGCACTGTGAAAAAATCCATGACGATTGTGAAGAGGACTCCAGGATCTGTGAAAAATACAAAGGGAATCGAACTTTGAAGACACAATTCCAAAGGAATTCTGAGATGAGATTATCTGATTTAGGCTTGCAGGTCCATTTCTGTGATTTAGAACGACACGTTTGTTATTTGACCCAATATTTCAGAACTTATTGGCAGGGCTGGCAAATGTCAATTTCAAAGAAAGATCTCGCGCGATATTTACAGAGATACTTCCGTCACTATCATTGTATGAGAAAACGATGATAGAGATTTTCTTCAAAATCTCATTGAATTTTTTGTCATGACAGAACGTGACAGTGTTGTGATCATCGTAATAACTAGCTCATTTAATGCTATTGAAGATACTTGAACTCAGGAAATCCTAATAATATATTCACTCTACCGATTACATACAGTTGTTTGCTTAAATTCATCTAAATCAGTTAGATATGTTGATGCCAAACCGCATAAGAACCGCATTCTCATGAGCGTTTGATCATTGAAAAATGACAAGAAAGCTAATGATAGGTAGTTTTGTCTCCTGATGGTGAGAGGACCTGTTTTCTCATCGTCACATGATGGCCGTGATATTTACCAGCTCTGCTTATTGGTGCCTTCCTCAGGTGGTCGTGGTGGTGCCTTCCTATCCAGCAATTTACGAGCGCTTATGGCCGCCACAATCTGGCTGAGTTTTTTGTAGAGAACATATGATTTGACGTTTTTGTTGTGTCGTTTGACGTGTAAACGATCAAACTCATTAATAATTTATTTTGTTTCGATTACAACTTCAGTTATCACAATGTTTTCACAAATTTTGATTTCACTTCAAGTTATAAATATGTCATCAACAAACTGATATCAAAATTATTATTCATATTGATGTTGAGAATAATATTTCATACCATTTTGTTATTATTTTGATTCCAGACTTTGTCCGAGATCTCTTCAAATTATAAGAAAAAGCATCCAATATTACGGACATGGTTTACAAATTCAAGGCTAAAGGACATTTTTTTATTTCGAATTACTAAGATTCTGGATCCTGGAAAAACAGAAAATGAATAAGGTTTCCAAACAACATTAAGATTTCGAGTAAGGAATCAAAGTTTCAGGATGCTGGAAATTATTTAAAAGATAAACAAAAAATATAATACTGGGAGACTACAAAACGTTTGCAACCTTCAAAGAATCTAGATTAAAATTACAGTTGGAGGAAATTTAAACATCTCGGAACGGAAGTATTTTCCACCCAAACAGGGGAAATGGATTTACATCGGCCTAAATGCCCCTAATTTGGGCCCATACATAAATTCAGCAATCGACTAAATTTTCAAAAGCGACCAAAATATCCATTAGTACCGTCCCAATGACGCGTTCATCTAGATACAATTCATAAATAGCAGATTTTTAGCGATGATGATGATGATGATGATGATGATGATTGAGACTACCACTCATGTAGCAAGGCGCCTGCACATAGCAATGGGCAATCCAATCTAGACGGCTTGATCAAGTCCTACTGACAAATCACATTCAGCTTGGCGCTGTATGAAGGGCCAAAACGGAGGGGTGGACCCGTAAGCAGAAAAACCCACACGAATCCCACCGGGAACAGAATAAGAATCTCCTTCCAGCAACCAAGATCATATAATTCGCAATGGAGCAAGCCATCGTCCTGAAGGATGCCCCATGAGTGTGGAGAAGAGCCCGCCCTCTATCTACGAAATGTTAAAGGGTGTCCACGATGAAATGGCCACACTATGAAATTGCTCTAACTTTTTAACCGTTGGGTAGAATTTAATGAAAATTTGGGTGGATTTAGTTCATAGTGCATTATTTACATCCTGCAAGTTTTAAAGTCATGTGATCAAAACTCGCGGAAATGGAGTCGAAAGAACAGCTCGTGCGTGATAAAATCTTGCGCATTCATCACGAGAACAAGGATCTCTCGCATCGTTCCATCGCTAAAACGTTGGAAATCGCGAATTCCACGGTGTCGCGAGTGATTAAGCGGTTCGAGGAACGGTTGACCACCGATCGGAAGCCCAGAAGTGAAGGAAAAAGTATTCCGTACAACACCAAAAATCACAACTGCGTAGTTGGGGCCTTCAACCGAAATCCGAACGCCTCCGTTAGGGATGTGGCTAAGAAGCTGCACCTAAGCCGAAGTTTTGTCCAGAAGGCCAAAACTAAGGCTGGGCTTCGAACGTTCAAGGTAAAAAAGGCCCCTAATCGCGACGAGAAGCAGAACAAGTCCGCCAAAACCCGTGCCAGGAAGTTGTACCTCAACATGCTGACGAAAGTTGAATGCTGCATCATGAACGACGAAACATATGTGAAGGCCAACTTCAAACAGATCCCCGGCAACATGTTTTTCACGGCCAAGGATAAGTTCAGCGTTCCGGAGCATGTCCGCACTCAGAAGATGTCCAAATTTGCGAAGAAATTCCTGGTTTGGCAAGCCATCTGCACGTGCGGGAAGCGGAGTGCACCTTTCGTGACCCAGGACACGATGAACGGACAGGTGTACATAAAAGAGTGCCTCCAGAAGCGGCTGCTTCCTCTCCTGAAGGCCCACAACGTCCCAACAATCTTCTGGCCGGATTTGGCCTCATGCCACTACTCCAAGGACGTGCTGAAGTGGTATGCGGACAATAAGGTCAATTTCGTGCCGAAAATGTTCAACCCTCCCAACACTCCGGAGCTCCGCCCCATCGAGAAGTACTGGGCGATTATGAAGCAGCACCTTCTTAAACGACCTAAGGTAGTAAGCCGATTGTGCCGGTCATAGAGCAAGCTGCGATTGTTTGTAAAATACCCATCCCGGCAACCCGGTATTTCTGACACCTTGAATGTTTTGTTTGAAATCGCAGGGATAAATCGGATTGAGGATGACGCGGGAAGTGGCGGGTGTGCGAAATTTTGGTGTTTTGTGTTCATAGGATAATAAAAGTTCTGTGTTTTAGGGTTTTATAATGCCCTCAAAGGCAGAACAGAAACCTAGCCTTTCGTGATGTGAAAAGCAACGGTCTATTAGCGGCCGGAAAGAGTTGGAACCGGTGGGAAACATGGTTCAAGATCGACTATAGAGGATGATGAATAGATGTCTGTAGTTTGTTTGGTGTGAGTTGCAACATTATTTGAATTAAGGGTATTAATGAGGTCTGATTTACTGCCTCTGTCTCTTGAGCCCACTCTAGAACCTACATTTCGTATTTAGATCTATATTTTAGCTGCTGGTCTGAGTTCCTCTGGTATATTCAATTACATAATGTTGTCAACAACTTCAATGACAGTTGTCTAGCAGTGATCGCATTTTATTTAACATGATCCAATGCCTATGAAATTGTGCCGAAGATGTGCCCAAGCTGTGCCGAATCTAATTTCGGCACAATGTTCTGAGTGACTTACCCCTTTGTCCAAAACTCTAAAATGCATCCCTAAATCCCTAATTTTTCACGATCGAGATTTTTAGACCGAGACGCATTCAAATTTTGTTTTATGTCCGTGATCTTTCCATCTGGGATAATTTTCTTCGTTCCACAGTAATGAGAGGTTTTTGAAAACTGCGATCTAGAAAGGTTGTCTGTGGTTATGAATTTATTTCCTTGTGTTACAGAAGATTCTCTTCTTGGAAGAAATGGAGACGACCAGTGCGTTATAGCGGCTACAAATAGGAGAACATTTTTTTTAATTAAAATACTAATCGCTTATCGCATCGCTTCATCAATATCCTAGATATTTAAAATTTACTGTCTGTATATTATTATTGTCAAAATTTGTCTAAATCTTTGAATTTGAACATTTTTATCTGTGCCTACATTTTGCGATCTTATCATCAATGTGTGCTTTTGATGCTAAGATCAGCTTAGTAAATAGTTTGTTTAAAAAAATGCTTATTCAATTCATATTTATTTTTTGAGGATAATGGGTTTGTTTTATTTTTTAGAAACATGAAAAATGCGGGTTTGTGAGTTTATAAAATTTCTCGAAGTGGCAATCGAAATCAATGGAAGATTGAAACCATATCTTTCTGACCAATAAATGTCACTACTAGTCACTTTTTTATTGTTTAAAAGTCACTATTTGGTCACTAATTTTGTTATTTTAGTCACTAAAGTCACTACTATTAAATCACATACTCACTACCAGCCCTTAAATCGCTTCAATCGGTTGCCCTGTTGGACCTTCCCTTCCCTTTTGCATATGTATTCAAATGTATGTATAAGTGTATATGTTTCATATGATGATTCATCAATAACAGTCACTTACCTTGATAGCAACATTTTAGAACGATCTTATCATGTTTAATTTTTTTTTTTATTGAAACCATTTTGTTCGTCATCCCTCATAAGTAGTGTGCAGCCCAAGTCTTTGTTTATGTTGTGTTTTAACTGGTATGAATTTCACATCTATCTGTTAATTTAACCTTTATCTCTACATATTTTTACTTGAATTTCGTGTTTATTGATATGTAAGAGTATCTTGGCTTCATTTACTCTTGAATATTTTTTTTCCAATGTTTGTACTTATCTCTTTCACTCTCGTTTTCATCCGTAGATTCCCCGTCTGATATTTCGCTTGAACTATCTTTATAAATTGTCTCAGCTGCTTTCTTGAGTTTTTCTCTATCTTCAACTAACTCCATTCAATCTCTCTCTGATAATTCTCTATATCTATTTTTATCTTACTCCAAAGAATCCTTCCAAGTTAAACTAGGGTTTCCTTCTTTCTTTTATTGAACTAAGCTTTTCTAAGAGGATGTTCCCTTTCCCTGTGCATAATGTGTCCGAAGTAGCTTAACCGCCTTATTCTTATTTTTATATTGATCGTTTAACCCTCTGTTAGTTTTTTGCATTGAATCTAATATTATTTACAATGATTAAATATATTTCTCAGTATTAGTTTTTCGAAATTTGCCATCGAAATTCTGCTTTTCTTTGTCAAAACTGACACTTTTGAACCATATATTCATGAAGGTGCTCTAATAGTTTTACAAATAAGTTTTCCTAGTTCCCATGTTGGTTTGAATTTTTTACAGAACTCTACCACAATTTGACTTGTTTTATAAGCGTTCAAGCATCTCTGCCTGTTTGTCAATTTTCGGTTTAGAATTGAAGTTAGTGTTACTCCTAAATATCTATTTTTTCACTAACCTTGAATGTTTTACCATTCAGAGTTATTTCAGTTAGCGATTTAGATTTATTTTTGGGAAACCTTATAAGAACTTGAAATTATTGGCAATTCTAGGTAGCCCAAATCTAACAGTTTAAGTCCCGGGATTTCGTCAGCTTATTTCGATTAAACACTTTGTATTAAATAATTAAATAATGTTGGAGATAATGGGCACCCCTGGTTAATTCTCTTTCCTGTTTTTGCTTCCTTAGATAATTGTCCCTCCCACTCAATCCTTGTCATTTCATCTTTAACGCAAACTAAAATCCTATCGACTAAACGGGATGGTACTTGCAATTTCAACAGCACGTCCTAACTATGTATTTTGACCGTATCAAAAGCTTTTTTAATATCTAATGCAAAAATATATAGATCTTTACCCGCGTTCCAATACTCTTTCATAATTCTTCTGGTGATGAATAAATGATCATCAGTCAATCTATTACTTGTGAGAGCTGCCTGATACAGTCCTGGTTCACCAGCAAAATTAATTAGCTTCTTCGTAAGCCATCTAGCATAAATTTTGTAAGCTACATTTCATGATGAAATTCTCCTAAACTGACCAGCTTCCATAGCTCTGGCTTTTTTGGAATTGGTATCTGCGGTGTTGTATTCCAGTCTCTTGGCATCTCGATTCTAATATAAACCTTCTGTATTAGATCTACTAACATACTAACAGTACTTTCATCTGCGCATTTTATATATTCCAAATAAATTCTATCTGATCCTGGAGACTTACCATTACACGAAAATTTAATAATATTCATAATTTCTTCTTTGGATAAATAGTAGATTTTTAGCGATGGGCCCAATCTTAGATCCATAGGCCAACATTAGAGCCATTTCCCCTATGTAGTCGAAACTAAAATATAACCTAATGTTGAAGACTTCTAACTTTGCTATCCTGCGCAGTCCTCAATCGCAGTGATTATCACTGTCAACAATGCTCAAAATACAGGGTGGCAAGTCAACCAGGAAAAGTCGGAATTTTATTTTCACCTGGAAAAACCAGGAAATAGTCGGGCATTACGAAAATGCACCTGGAAAATAATCTTGTTACAATGATTTCAATAGTTTCAGAACATCACATATCTACTGAATCGATTTCAAACAGGTAAATTTATTTGAAACAGGTGGCTTGGTAGAGTTAATCAATCATTTATTTTCTTAGTAGCTTTAAACACAATTGTGGTATGGAGATTAGAACTCTGTTTTAAGAGATAAAATTAATCTAATATCTTATATCTGAACCAAAGATGACTCACTCGCTGATTTTAACGGGTGTTCAATAAAAAATGAGAATGATTTCAGTGCCGTCCAGTGCTCTTGTGAGAGCATCGCGACTAAGTTGCGTCGTACCGCTGACCAGGGCCCCTTCTCCAATATTCATTGACGGTTTTCTGAAGAATAAACATTATGTTTTTAATAAAAAATACTGAATTCGTTGAAAAATATTTTTTTTTTTACTAGCTATATGACTGAAAAAATTTTAATTTTTTTATTGAACATCCGTTATATCTATGCACATCGTTCAGTCTTCAATCGATCATTTTCGAGTTTGCTCTCGATGAAAACGTTTTTCATATTCCTTAAGTTTCTCGCCTGTTTCATTCTACTGCTGTCAGTTCCTGACTCTATGTGCAGTCGCCTACTTGGTAGAATTAACACTCGTTCAGCTATCTTCATTCTCGTTCCAGTGAATGAATTTTCCCATAACTTATTCACTTTTTCACCTTTATTATCTCAAAACCGATTGAAATGCTTCTTCACGAAGTTTCGCAATGGACGATGCAAATGTCCTCAGGAACATGTTTGATTGGAATTGTAGTACAGTGCTTTCCCGATTTTACCAGCTCCAGATTTTGTCTACCCCAGATTTTGTCTACCAAAATTGGATCAGCCTGAAGATTTTGCTGAACTTTTTGGTTTTTAAGCATGAATTATCAAGCATCTCGCTCCAAATGACACTTAATTGTTTTGTCGCAACAATGACAGAGGTAACTCAAATAAACCTCAATTATTGCGACACTGCACAGCTGTATCGAGTCCCTCCCGATAAAGGTAAAAAGGTGGCGGATAGAGCTGTGATGGCTGCCATACAAGTTATGGACAGATACCCCATTCAAGAAGAAGGTTTCGTGATCGCCAAAATAAACGGAATATTCATATGCAGTTGCTACGCACCCGATGGACGATGGAGCAGTTGCACGAGACACTGGTTGGACTTACCGAAGAGCTGATCGGACGAAGACGGGTAGTCATCGGAGGAGACTTTAATGCTTAGGCAGTGGAGTGGGGAAACACATGTACCAACGCAAGAGGGCACAGTCTGCTGGAAGCTATGGCGAAGCTGGAAATTAGGCTGTTCAATAAAGGTACCACCAGCACTTTTCGCAGGGATGGCCGGGAATCCATTATCGACGTCACTTTATGCGGACCACAGAATTTCTAAAGGGAGTGAATTGGACTACAATTCTTATTAAAAATCATATGGCATTTTCTTAAAAATTCTCCACAATGCATTAATGTGTCTGAATCCTAATTTTTTTTTATTAAAATAACGCCATATTTAAAATTAATTTTATTTAAAGCCTGAAATCTCGAAATTTTTACAAGTGTGTAAAAATCTGGCTTTGCCTCAAATTTTTTGTTAATTGAGAGCTTTCTCATGTAAGCTTCAAAAAATCCCTTCTATCGATCTATCACACATTCGGTCCAATGATCCAGTTACGCTTGGCCCAGTGCTTTTAGGATAGTTGTGTAACTCAGACCCAAACAAAAATCCAATTTTGGGCTTCAAAAAATTATCTAAATTATGAGACATAGTTTGACAATTTGTTGCGATCATGGAGCCTCAAAAATTTTCAAACTTTCAAAAATCTAGCTTAAATTTGATGAAACTTATTAAAAAGTTTTGTATTTTTAATGAACCTTTAAAAAATGAACTTTTCAATAGGGACTTTACGGTAGTAACCTAATTTTCGATATAAATGCTTTTAATGCCTGAGCCTTTTTTGACGTAGGATTACTTCTTTCAGCAACATATTTGACAATTGACCGCATTACGAAAAGTGGTTTGGTTTTGACCACATATAACTCTGTCAATAGCAGATGGATTTTAACTCTAAACAAGCCAATCGATTCGAAATTTTGCTACGAATCTGCTAAATTGAACACTTTATTAATTTTCAATAGATCACTACTGAAAATGAAACAAATTTCCAACTGTTGCAATAGTGATCAAAATTACCACCGATTGCTTGTAAACATCGCATTCCCTAGCACAGATTTCAAAATCGAATTCGATCCTGTCTCCCTGAACGGTGCTTATTCAATCACCGTGTGTGGTGGTGTCCGGTTGGTCGTCATCGTCAGTAGCAGCAGCAGCAATGCTTTCGGCGTGTGGCGTTGAACATTGTATACAACGAAAGGCTGCCCGCAAGCAGTGCGCTGCTGCCCACATGAGCGTCCATTCACCGAAGAAGGAGGAAGAAGCCTCACCACTACTGATCGGGATTCATCTTCGTGAGTCGCTATGGGCCATCTATGCCAAGCGCGTCCCAGATAACTAGAAGTCGTATAACAATGTAGGGACAGTATCTTAAATTGTTACAATTTAAGTCAAAATCGCATATAAGAATGGTATACCTCACATTTTGTTTAAGTTAAGTCGTATAGCATGCAAATTTCCGACTTATATACGATGACTCATTTTTCCGTCGTACTGTATCACAAATTGAATCGGATTACATCGTAAGACATTTCAAAATGAATTTGTTATTACAGATTAAATCGTATATGATGTTAAATCAACTGGTTTAAAATTAAATTAAAATATGCTCGTATATGGCCTCCACTTTTGTACGTATATGCCATTTATTTGCATTCTATACGAATTGTTTATTTATATATATGTTTGTATATCACGAAAACAACTTTGAATATACGTGCATTCTGGTTGTCTGGGGTCACCCTCGTTCCAAATAACAGCTCGCCAGCCTCATCCGTGTTGAACACCCCAATAGCTGAGCATAACTCAACCATCATGACAAAACGGTCCTTTTCAGGACCACCATGAATTTGAGTATTTTTTTAACATTTGTCAAGGTTGATCCGATCCGAATCTGAATATGTTTAAATCTAGCATACCATATTTTTTTTAAGGCAACATTGACGGTGCAATTTCAGAATCTTAAGTCGGTCGAAAGTCGGTGAAAGTGGTCTGATTTTGATACAGAGATGATGGATTTAAATTCTGTATACGCAAATCGATAGGAAATTTTTCTAGGAATCTGTTAAAATTAAGGATTTGTTACTATTATAATTGAAATGGTCACCGATTGCCTGCGAAAATTGCTTTCCCTAACACAGATTCAAAAATTGAATTCCACCCGGTCTCACCAAACGCTGTTCATTCAATCATCGCGTGTGGTGAGTGGTGGTATTCTCCAGTACACAACGAAAGGCTCTCCGCAAGCAGCTAGCTATCAAGGCTGCCCTCAACCGCTAATAGGATTCAGTTGCTCATCGTGAACCGCTGTGGGCCATCTATGCCGAGTGCGAACACCCTAATAGCACAGTATTACTCAACCATCACGACAAAACGGTCCTTTTCACGACCACTATAACTTTTGGTTGTTTAAGAGTTAATTTTCCTTGAACGTTCGCTCGCCTTGCTGCCGGCTATATCACCCCCAAAGCTCTTTGATTATGTACCCAGTAGCCAATGGTCAAATGCGTCAAGTATTGAATAAAAAATTCTCGCAATGACCGAATACCACATGACCATGTCAAATAACCAGAAACACTTCGTTTCTCAAGGACGCTAGAAAAAGCAAAAAAATGTCGAATTTATATGATTGGAAAAATTTTAGTAAGAAATTTTTCCAATCGATTTTTATCTTTATTTATTATCTATTGAATAAACCAAAATTTCCGTGCGTTTTGTGCACCAAAAAGCGTAATTTTAACATCAGAGAACGAGGCGTCTCCGTGATGGGAAAAGTGGTTTCCCTTACACAGTCGCCGAATATTAATACCAAGCACTGAGCATCTCAGACCGTACCTATCTTTATGCCTTTTGAAGCAAATGTTTAGCTCCTCCTATCAAGAGAATTATGCCAAAAAAATCTTGCCGAATTCTCTTAATAGAAGGGGCTTAAATTGATGCAAAGCATGTTACCGCATATATACACATTTCATTTCCGCACCGCTATCATCTCCAAGAACATAGAGGACAAATTTCCACAGCATTGTTCTAAACTGGCCCCAAGCTTCCAACACATCGGTCCTTTTCAGGACCACAAATGACTGATAAAAGAGTTAACTTAAGAGTAAGAGCTTGTATCCAAGACATATCGTCCAGGAGTGGCTTGTACTATTTACATGGACATCGACAGAGCACCTCACGAACATAATTCTCAAATTGCTTACGAATTTCAACCTATCAAACTTTTTTACTGATAACGAGTTAAGAAATCAATTTAATAGGGGAAATGGCTCCAATGTTGGCCTATGGATCTAAGATTGGGCCCATCGCTAAAAATCTGCTATTTATCAATTTTATCTAGATAAACGCGCCATTGAGATGGTACTGATGGATATTTTTGGTCTTCTTCTTCTTATTCGCATTTCAAGCTTATTGCATATCGCATATTAGCTTATTGCGTGCTCTCAACTTAGTGTTCTAGATGCACTTCCACTGTTATTAATTGAGACCTTTCGATGTCTGTACCATTTTTGCATTGGTATAATTGTGTGGCAAGTCCTATCATACTTTTATGCCCAGGGAAGTCGAGACATTTTCCAACCCGGTGGTCAGGTAGGTCTTCCCATCGATACCTCTCTCCTTTTATCTTACGGATAAAAAAATCTCTTCTGCCTAACCAGTCCTTGCTCCAGTTCTCCCATGTAATTTTTAACAGCCAATTTATTAAGTCTGGACCTGAAATTCGCTTGTCAATTTGTTCATTAGTCTACCAGAAGAGGCGAGGTGGTCGGCTTCAACGTTGCAGTGGCCAGGTATCCAGGCAACGGTGGTGTTGGGTGCAGTGGACTGGATGATGGCCTGGATCCACGGATGTGTGGGGTATTCGGCGTCGAGGGCGGCTACAACGCTGGCTGAATCCGTGAAAAGCACGATGGTTTTATTAAACGGCCTGGTGATGGCAACGTAGGCTGCAGCTGCCTCAGCAGAGAAAATATTGCACTGGTCGGGAAGACTGTGACATATACTTATGTCGCGGCCAGACATCCCAATTCCGGTTCTACCTTGTACGACAGAACCATCGGAATAGCGGATCGTGTGGTTTTATATCGACGGTGTATAAGGTCCATGTGTGACTGGTTCACGGCGAGGGGGTTAGCACCTGCTTTAAATTTATTCTTAATTGTCGAATCGATAGAAATTTTGGAGCTGGTTTGCCTCCTCTAGGAGGCACACTCCGTCGCTCGAACAAGTAGTTTTTTCGAGAAACCCGACGGCTCGGCGGTAGATAGTGAGTGTGATGAGACGGTCAAAGGGAAGGAAACCTCCTTCGACGCATGCTGCTAAACCCGGGGTTGACGGGAGAAGGCCAGAGGTGATTCGGATTGCTCGTTGATATACAGGATTGAGTTTCTCGATTAGGGTTGTTCTGGACATACAGATTAGTTCAATCCCGTAGGTGAGTCGTGTGTCGATGACGGCTTTGGATATCCGGATCCGGAGGTATCGATTGCTGTCTGGGTGGCGTCTGGCGATCGAGCGAATGAGGTTTAACCTCAACCGACGTTTAGATCTCACTTCATCGAAATGGGGTACGAATGAGAGGCTGCGGTCAATACGAACTCCCAGAATCTTAACAGATTTGTGTTGCGGTACGGCCTGAGATCCGATGGTGATCGGTGACGTCAGAGATAGGTGGTTGTGATGGCAGATGTGCGCGAAAGCGCTCTTCTCCACCGACAGCTCGAAACCGGCATCGATGCTTCATCGGTGAATATATTTGACGGCTAGGTTTAACTTGATACGGAGGGCTTTAATTGTACTTTTGACGGCCATTCGTACAATGTCATCCGCGTAAACAAAGATGAAGATCTCCGCTGGCAGGTTGCTGAAAACTCCATTAATTTTAATCAGGAATAAGGTAACCGCAAGGACGGAGCCTTGGGGCACACCCGTCTCTTCGTGGAACGTGTTCGATCGGTAGTTGCCGATTATAACCTGGAAGGTCAGGTGGGTTAGGAAATTTTTAACAAAATGTAGGATGTGGCCTTTCAAGCCCCAATCTGCTAGTTGTTTGATGACATCTGACGTCCAAACCCGGTTGTACGCTTTCGAGATGTCCAGCGTTGCCCACTCCACATGCTGTTTATTTTCCGTATTATAACTTATACCCCTTTGAACTTAGTTTTTAATTATTAACTTTTTATATAATATCTTTTCAAGCTCATATTGTTATAGAAAAAAATAAAATAATATTCACATGTTGTTACATCTGTTGAAAGCAGTTTGTGGCTATGTGCATTCCTTGCAAAGCTATTACACTTTTTAACTTATTTTTTCCTAAAATATCTGGTAGACGGTCGTCCCAAAACTGCTCGACTATTTATTGGAGAAATATTAAAATACAATATCTACCGAAATCCTTCCAGAAGTACTCAGAGATTTAAGCTCTTTAGTTTCAGGAATTTACAAAGCTTTTGATATTCCGGAAGTTCATGGAAATCCTGGATCATAGGGGAGAAGATGACAAACCGGAACACAATATCAACCATACCATATCTCCAAAACTATTAGACATACACTTCCTCTACTACCATTCAAAATCAAACAAAATTACCCCGATCAATTCCAACCTAATCAATACTTAGCGGAAAAACTTAACGCCAACCAATCAATGATCAAAAACAACCACCTTCATAAACACCACTTGAAATTCACCCCATCTGGCAGCGCTGGCCGGGGCTGCTGAGGCTGCTACTGCTGTTGGGCTGAGAGAGCATAAGAAATGTTAAAGTTATGCGGCCCACTGCTGTGTATGTATGGTCTGTAGGTATGTTGGTATGCTCTCGTAGCGGAACAAGCCAGCCCACTAGATCGTCGTCGTCGTCGTTGGCATCGGTGGGTGAGATTTGGAGGGTGGTGAAACGGGCGGTTGGCGTACCAAACCATCAAGCAGACGGGAGAGCAAGAGCAAAACGCAGAGAAAAGAACGAATAACCGTATCATGTCGATTAAATACAACACACAGCTCGGTTCAGTCAGTTGAGAAATAATGTTAGATGGGAAACGGCGCAGTCCGTCCATCACTAGCTCAGTTCAGTTCAATCAGTGCTCCAAAGTGGAGCCGTGGCGAGGCGAGAGAGCTTTGACCTCTATATAATATAAAAGTTGAAATTGGTGACGTAACGTGTTTCTCATTTGCTCTCCCCGTCTGTCTGGGAGGGGGAGGGGGAGTTCGTGGCCATTCTCTCTGCAGTCAGTGGCACAGAGTCAAGTGCACCGGAGCACACAAGTGTTGTTGACTTCGAAGAAACAGGAAATCGCCGCGATTTGTCCCCAAGCATATATTTTACGACTCGCACTCGTTAAGACGGGAGTCGGAGATCTAGCCTTTAGCAGACTGTGAAAGACAGAAAGGGAGGACAACTCTCTTAGGTAACATTGCTTTCCGATTTGACCTTTTCCAATTACCGTTGTTTCTCACTATATAGTTCAAAACGCCTAGTGTACCGTTTTTCTAATGGAGCCACATAATTTCGATATCAAGCCAAATCTACAACAGATGAAACTGGAACCCGGAACGCAACAGTTTGGCAGTAGTCTTGATGACAAGGGCCCCAGCTTGCAGCACCTGTCCTCGCTGAACAGCATGAGCATCGAGTTGTGCCTGGTGTGCGGCGATCGGGCTTCCGGTCGACACTATGGCGCCATCAGCTGCGAAGGCTGCAAGGGGTTCTTCAAACGGTCCATCCGAAAACAACTCGGCTACCAATGTCGGGGGTCAATGAACTGCGAAGTGACGAAACATCATCGCAACAGGTGTCAATACTGTCGGCTGCAGAAGTGCTTGGCGTGCGGAATGCGAAGTGATTGTAATTTAATCCCGTAGCCTTTCGAACTGGAAAACCATTCAGTTAATGTCTTTCTCTTTCGATTTTAGCTGTCCAACATGAGCGCAAACCCATCATCGACAAGAAGGATGGATCGGCCGGACCCAACCCAAACAGCAAATACAATCCCCACCGGAACAAGGAATATCACAATGACCAGAAAGCGAATACAAACGTTACGCCCTCCTACCTGAACCTGTTCCAGGGATTCAACCTGGCGGAACTGGCGGTTGCCAATCTCAGCAAACGAGCCAGTAAATCACCTCCTGCTCCGTCCCACCTGTCATCGTCCAGTACCACCACATCTTCCAACCCATTCAGTTCGCTGCATTCCTTCAAGTCTCAGGAAGATCGTCAACCAACTCCAGCGGATTCGATTGCCGCCCTAATGCAGCTGGGGCCATCAGCTGCGGCAGCCGTAGCCATGTCCAGTCTTGGTCCACCACCACCACAGCAACCATCGTCCCTCGAGCCACCGGAAATGCCGAACAAACCTACACCACCGTCGACGCACTCACTCCCTATGGACACGACGGAAGGCGGCAACTCGATGGAAAAGAACCTCATCTGCAACTCGTTGGAGTTTATCCAAAATCTGGAACACGAATTGAACAACAGTGTAAACAACAACTATGGCATCAAGTCGGAGCTGAACAATGGCCGAGACGACGAACGGGACGAAGATTGCCTGAACTTTGACTACGGTAGTTTGGAACTGTCGGATAATTGCATTAGCTTCGATATCCAAGTGCCGAACGTGCTACCAAACTATCTGAGTGCACACTATGTGTGCGAAACGGGTTCCCGGCTGCTGTTTGCCACCGTACACTGGATGAAGAAGAACCACCTGTTCTCGATGTTGAGGTGAGTCGTTCTGCTGTTTTGATTATTTCCCGTATGGCAGGGGGTGTGGTTGAAATAGATGAGGATTTTCGAGGAAAGCGTGAGATGGTGGAAGATAACGAAAGTAATTACTGTTAATTTCCACTTAATGGCTGTTTTGGAAGTTTTTTAACAAAGGTCAAGAGACGTTTATAAAATGTAGAACAGTTTAGTACCATGTTTCCAAATCTATAGGCCGTGGACTGTTCTCAGATAGTTACGGAGCTAAAAATCTCATAATTAAAGTTAAAAAAAAATGTTCAGAACTTGGTCATGAATTTAAAATTTATCTGAATTTTAGATTAGCTTGGGATAATTAAAATTTAACTACCATAAAAACTTATTGGTTTATGTTTTGCTACCGGAAAGGTAATGAATTTCAAATTATAAACAAATTGACAACCAAAATAATTGAAACATTGAAATTTTCTGATAATAATAGGTATGGCTCTTAAGAATTGTTCAATCGTTTAATTTCAGGGCTATTTTGGTGTTTTCAGGAGATTTCAAGACCATTTTAACATTTAAACCTGGCAAGTCATATATTAGATATATCGGACATTTTTGATATTTTTAGGATAATTTTGTCATTTTAATATCATTATGAGAGTTATCGTTACAAGATTATTATTAGATCTATGCACCGGTCAGTTCATCGACGGCGGCGGCCTAGAAGTTGTTTTAGCGTGCATCGGCATATCATTCTGGTGACCATAAAAATATCGCATTTCCAACATGCTATCGATACACCATCGTATCTTTTCGAAACAGTATTGAAATTATTTCGAAGGTTGTTTTGGCAACCATGAAAAATAAATGATCTTACTGGCATCCGTGAAAAAAGTTCATGCCATTAAAGAGCCTGAATTTATAAAGAGACATCTTATCCATTTGACAGGTCTTCTGCTCGATTGGAATGACTTTTCCTATGACTTTGACAGACAATCGATTGTTCCAATTTTGACATGTCGCCTCTTTATAAATTTGGGCTCTTTACATGCCATCATAGAGCTCTTCGTTATGCAGTTTTGTTTTGTTTCGTACGTAAAAGTTCAAAATCGGAATGTGAACAACACCATGACAGTTCTAACTGACAGTTCGTTTGGCTACATTATACTTTTCCTCCGCTTATCTATGGAATCTATAGTATCTATAATTTAGATGAATGCCCGTTTCTAGTGCAGCAATTCCATAAACAAAAAGTTAGAGTGGATCCAAGAGTTTCGTAACAATTGGTAATTTTGTTCCTTACCGAAAAATATTTGATCCGTATTTTTATATGTTGACATTAGGGTGGTCCGAAAAATCAGCATTTTTCCTAATTTTTTTTTTTAACTTAAATTTTTGAACCACTGGATCGATTTTTTTTTTTTTTTTGATCAAAAGGTCAAATGAAAGAACTTCAACCCGTAAAAGCACGGGACAAACTTTTTATTTTCAAAAATTTTATCTCAGAGATGCCAAGGCCGATTAAATTGAGATTTTTTAAATCGTTCCAGTGAGTGGTTCTTACATGTTTTGGGTGGTAATCCCCCCCCCCCCAGGCCCCTCCCTCTTTGTTATATATTCAAGAAAGTGTTGGCACGGGGGTGTTTTTTTTTCAATCTTTATCATATATCTTACTTATCATAGCCGACGATGGTGGTGTAGTGGTAAGCGTGACTGCTTTCTAACACCCCGATGGGTCTGGGTTCAATCCCAGCCGAGGTCGGTGGGATTTTTCTGAGACATGAAAATCTCTGGTCACGTCTTCCTACGGAAGGGAAGTAAAGCCGTTGGTCCCGGCCCATGTGTATGTGTGTTGAATGGGTACGATATCCTACGCAGGTATGGAAGCTGCCTTCCTGCACATTCGATTGCCGTCAATGAATGGCAATCGATGTCCGTCGGTGATTGGAACTAGATTGCGGAACAGAGACCGACGTTAAATAAAGGAATGAAGATCTTACTTATCATTGCGACAACGTATTATTTTTTTTTTCGTGGAACTTCCGGAAATCATAGAGAACAATCATTAGACTACATGCCTACCATGGAATCGGTTCCGCATGTTCCGGTTTATGGTTTGATATGGTAAAATGTATTATCTCTAATAACCATATCATGCGACATATCAAATTGCATCTCCTCAATGAAATATGACCAATGGCACTCAAAATAATAACCATAGAGCCATCTGGCGACCGCAGCACCGGTTCCGGATATTCCGGATTATGGTTCCATGTGGTCAAATTTGATATCTCTCATAACCATATCAAGTGACATATCAAATCACATCTACTTGACACAATATGACCAATGACATTCAAAACATCAATCATAGAGCATTTTGGCCACTGTATAACCGGTTCTGGATATTCCGAATTACACTGATAGGCAAAATAAAGTGCCCACCCCATCATTTTTTGAATTTCTCTCATTTATTTGGTTCAAATTAAAGTAAATACACTGTAGTATTTTTTATATCTTATTCTTTATATTCTTTTTAAGTTTCACTTATAGAATACCAGATAAAAAGAAGAGACTGACTCGAAGAAAAAAAAATCAAAATGGGTGTAAAAAAGAACAGTGACAAAAAAAAGTGCCCACTGCATTTTAACTCCAGAAAACATAAAATAAAGTAAAAGAATACCAGCCTAATAGTTAATGTGTCCTCCTTTGGCCTTCAGGACCAGCTGCAGGCGCTTCGGCATGCTCTCCACTAGATTCTTCAGGTGCTGTGGATCTAGTTCTTCCCAGGCGCGCTCCAGGGCTTCAAAATAGTTATTTTTATTGGTAACACCAGTTTTGTCAACCCTGGCATCGAGAATCGCCCACAAATTCTCGATGGGGTTGAGGTCCGGGCTTTGTGGAGGCCATTCCAGTGGTTTAATTCGACATGACCGGAAGAAAGACTTAGTCTTCTTGGCAGTATGCTTCGGATCGTTGTCCTGCTGGAATACGAATTTCTCCTCAAGGCCCGTCTGGATCAGCGAAACTTCCAGATTTTCCCGCAGGATGTCGATGTAGGAATCTGCCGTCATTATCCCGTCGATTTTCACCAGGCTTCCCACTCCACCCCACGAAAAGCACCCCCAGACCATCACATTTCCTCCTCCATGCTTCACCGTGCCTTGTATGTGGCGCTCCTGAAGCTCCTCACCCGATCTACACCACACACGAACCCGTCGCTTCCGGTTGAACAGTTCGAATTTTGATTCGTCCGTCCAGAGAACCGTTTTCCAGAACTCTAGGGGCTTATCAGCATGCTCCTTAGCAAACTTAAGCCGTTTGACTTTGTTTGCCTTGCTGATAAATGGGCGCTTCCGAGCAACTTTGCTGTTCAACCCCTGTGCTACGAGACGGCGACGAACAGTTCGACTGGAAACTGTTAGCTGAAGAGCCTCCTGGATCTCGCGGACAGTTACCTTCGGGTTCTTCTTCACTTCACGCATGATCTTGGTGTCCGTTCTCGCATCCGTTTTGCGCATCCTGCCTCTGCCAGGGCGATCCACCACTGATCCGAACGATTTCATTTTCTGCAGAATTTTCCCGACCGCTGTTTTGCTGATATTGTACTTCCTAGCGACAGACCGGTGCGATTCACCGTTTTGCACATCACGAACAACCAATTTTCGGATACACACGGGAATTGCTTTCGAAATCACTACGTCCTCCATTTTTTTCAACTGATTCAAATGCGATCACGTGTACAAATGCACCAGTTCCACCCGTTTGCTTCAATACATGTCAAACTTTCAAAACAAAAACAATCGAGGGGTTTTCCGATGGAAACTTATCGAAAACATACCGATTTTTGAAGTGGGCACTTTTTTTTGTCACTGTTTTCTTTTTCAATCCAAATTGATTTTCTTTTACTTCAAGTAAAACTTTATATTTTCAGTATTCCATAGGTGTAACTTTAAAAGAATAATAAAGGTAAGACATCGAAACAGACTACGGTGTGTTTATTTGAATTTGAACCAAATAAATGAGAGAAATTTCAAAAATGATGGGGTGGGCACTTTATTTTGCCTATCAGTGTATGATACCTTATGGTCATATTTGATATGACTCATAACCATATCAAGCGATATATTGAATCACATCTACTCGACGAAATATGACCAATGCCACTCAATATGGCGACCGTAAAATCGGTTCAGGATATTCTGGATTATGGTTCCATGTGGTCAAATTCGATATCTCTCATAACCATATCAAGCGACATATCAAATCACATCTACTCGACGAAATATGATCAATGGCTCACAAAACGACATCCTTAGAGCCATATGGCTGTTCTATGGTTCTGTTCTGTAGAACTGGTTCCGGAATTCTGGATCATGGTTCCACATGATCAAACCATCTCTCATAGCCACTTTAGACGCTACTCGACGAAATATGACCAATGATACTCAAAACAACAGAGATCATGGTCACCGTAGAACCAGTGCTAGATAATCTGGATCATGGTTTCACATGATCAAATTTGATATATCTCATAACCATATCAAGCGACATATTAAATCACATCTACTCAGCGAAATATGACCAATGTTACTCATAACGACAAGCGTAAAGAAATATGGGCACCTTCCGGTTCCGGATATTCTTGATTATTTATTTATTTATTTATTTGCTCTTCGTCTCGAATGTATAAAAGCTCCACAGACTGACTGAGGAACTCTTAACCTAAGTTCCTAATTCTACTACGAAGCTGTCGAGAAGGTGCATAAAAGTTAATATTCTGCAGCAGTGAAGGGCAATCCAGGTTACCCTTGACAAGATCGAATTCTGAAGTTTAGTGCGTTTGTGAGCTAGAGTTTCCATGTCTATAAGTCTGCATCGGCTTGTATAGTCGGGAAGATTTACTGGATGATTCCACGGAAGTTGTCAAAGAGCATACCGTATAAAGCTACGTTGAACCCTTTCCATTCTAATGATCTGCTCTGCGTCATTTGGCGACCATACACTAACAGCATATTCCATGATGCTGCGAACAATTGAACAGTACAGTGTCGTGAGAGCATACACACTAATCGAGTCAGTACGGTTTTACCGAGTTTTTGAATTGCGTAACTGTTCGGTAAAATTTTAAAAATCTGTGGAAAATTTAATGATAGAAACGATAACGGATAACGGAAAGATAACGATCATCAACGTCCCCTCGAGATCGTCAAGTCGACGATGACAGGAGCACATACCGTGGTAGAGGTAACAATAGTTGCAATTTCAAATCCTACGACTGGATGTACCTCTCGAAACTTCCATAGCGAATCAAAACAAACATTGTGTAGTACTAGAATTTCGACTAGAATGGGGTACCAACCGGTGGAAACTAGAAATACTCAGAGGGAGAGATAGGCGGAGAAAACAAAATAGAATTCGGCAGCACGGATTTGTTCCTAAATTATCTTGCAACCCTTGCTAGAAGCTAGCATTTCAAATGACTTTTATTTTTGATTCGATTTACGTGCAAAATAATAATTGATTGCATCGCAATATTTTGCACATTTCTTGGTGCCATTCATTAACCAACGAAGATCAATTAATCAATTGGCAAATCAAAGTTGGTACTCGTGGAGAATAGGAGAACTATAAAAGTGATGATGGTTTCAAAATTTTGTTAGTAGAAAACTTAAGGACTACTCAATAGACAAATAATATAGAAAAATTTATTTCTTTTCAGATTTTTAGGTGTACACATAGATTTGAGCTTTTCTACCACTGTAGCAGCAACCAGATTTAAATAAAATGTTCCATTTGCAAAATAAAAGCATTTTAAGATTGCACTCGTATACTTCCCCGTGGAAAATTTTGAAACCATCATCACTTTTATAGTTCTTCTATTCTCCACGAGCGCCAACTTTGATTTGCCAATAGAGTTAGAATATTATTTTAGGTTCCAAAAACTAGTTGAATTTGAGAAGCACACAAAACATAAAGGTGATTGAATTTCTGTTCAATTGCAATGCTCTCAAATTTATTCTAGTAAGAATAAAAAATCCTCGGAAAAATTCTAATTGGAATGTTCGATTGGCTCAGACTTTGACAGTTCATTTGGCTCAAAACATTCTCTCCGCCCATCTCTCCCTCTGAGTATTTCTAGTGGAAACTAATGATTTTAAATTGGCTCACTACTTGACTAGCCTATTGGTCCCAAACAAATCGATTAACGTACCCCATTCTAGACGAAATTCTAGTACTACACTATGTTTGTTTTGATTCCTTATGAAAGTTTGACAGATAAAATGAGGGGTTCGTTGATTTTCCTATGTTTCGAGGGGTGCATTGATTAACTTGGGACCGAAGAGAGTACCAGAGCTGAGCCAAAAAGTTAAGCACGTTTCTTCGGGACCTACTAGTCTTAAGGTTTGCGCACAATGCATAGATTTCCAGGTTTTTTGACAGATAATGCATGGGCTAACTAATCTAATCTAATCTAATCCAACACCAACACAGCCAGTTCTTGAAAGCATCCTGGAAAATGATGGATATACCTCCATCATTTTTCTTGTCTATTTGATATATGTTTCACATCGAAGATGCGTCACACATATCAAAACGGCCAGGCCTACTGTGCAGCATTTAAGGGGCAAGATGATTCAGAATACATCGGGCCTGTTTAAATCGAAGACTTAAACACGATGCTTCAGAATCCAATTAATGGAAGAAACGTGGACATCTCGTACCGTACGTTCCGATTTTGGTAATTATATGATTGGTTGATTGTTGGAAGCATCAAAGCTAGAAAGGTTAAGTGATGCTCCATTTTCTTCTGACGGTTGGGACATGAGCACTAACTCTTGTCCTAGCCTTTTATGGCTTATGGCTATAGCGCCATTACTCGCTTTCTGAAAAGAGAAGAGGGAAAGGAAAAAGAGAAGGACAAAGGGAAAAGGATTATGTAAACTCTATGAACATAACCAATATTTTTGAATTGAAATATACAATATAGAAATGCATAACAGCGGTGGTAACTACTAGGGTCTTGTCACTTTTATTAAGGGGTTACACCACCCTAGAATACAGAAAAATGCACCAACTTCATTAATTTTTTTTTTTTTTTGTTATTTAATAAAGTCACATACTAAATTAACTTATATGGGCTTATAGTACACATAATTAGGGGTGTTTACAGTATTTTTTCATAAGGGGAAACCATGTGTGGCAGTTGGCAGCACTGCGAATTCCTGGCACTGCTTCCCGTGTAGTCCCAACAAACAATTTGAGTTGATCAACAGCTGAATAAGCTATTTTTTAGCTTAAGAAGCATGTTTTTGCCTGAATAAGCTCTTATTCAACATTCAATGTTTGTTGGGGTGTTACGCGGCCCACACTTTCTTCGTCGTAAATATGAACCTAGAACAAAAACGAGTGGTTTTTCTTATTTTATATAAGAATACCTAGAGAAGTACATACGGAGATGAAAAAAATTTGAATTTTACGCAAATAGGACTTGTTTTTGCAAAAAATCAGTTTTTTCGCTTGAAATTTGTTTCTAAAATTTTTTACCGCAATTGCATTTTTTGATCAATTGAAAAGTACTTCTCTATATAATTAATCAGAGAATGCAATCGTCAAAGTCTAGATCAAATTGAGTCAAAATTGCAGATGCTATCGTGTGGGCCGCGGAGAGAAATGTTGTATCGAAAAAAAACGCGGTTGAAGTTTGAGGTACAGATTCAGGTGCGTGATGCAAAGTTTTGTAATTTCGCTTATAACTTTCGGAATTTTAATTTGTTCGACATGGAACGAATTGTCCCTTATTCTTGACACTTTAGAGTACCTTTTTATGTAAAA
Organism: Ochlerotatus camptorhynchus; assembly: GCF_037179485.1. Classification (NCBI taxonomy): domain Eukaryota; kingdom Metazoa; phylum Arthropoda; class Insecta; order Diptera; family Culicidae; genus Ochlerotatus; species Ochlerotatus camptorhynchus. The sequence goes on along the minus strand of NW_027040692.1, from coordinate 861,363 downwards.
AAAAAATCCATTTTTTGAAAATCCTAGGGTGGCTAACCCCTTAAGTCATGAAAAGTAACAAAGAACTAGAAAATTCTGATTCTCCAGTTTGAAGTTCTAACGACTAGGGTTCGGTGGTGGATCTTATACCAGTAACGCACCACAAAAAGGTGATCTCCCAACGTTACTGGTTTGAAAAGGTAAAAATTTACAAAATGGAACGAACTCACCAAGTTTAGCCAATTGAACCTGAAGGCTGCCTGACATGTGTTGATGTAGAAGTCCAAATTGTAGACGAAGCTTAACGAAGATCAACATGAACTAGTCCGGTTTATGGTAGTTGAGCGGAATGTCTTCCCTCGATTTGAGATAAAAAATGATCGGATGTATGTAGTCGATTTTTGATTAACACTTACAAAAAACTAATTTTACACGTGACGGAATCCATCTTTGACATAAAAGATGAGACGTAAACAAACATGTCATGTAATATTACGTACCCCGACACTGAAAACTTCGATGCTATATTTCGCGTCTGTTATGACACAAATTTATTCGCTCGCATAACACCTAAATTAACTTTAATTTTCTAAGTGTATGTGCGTTGGCAAGCCTTCTCGAGGCCAATTGTCAAGGCTGGCGCACAATAGATACGTTTTCGGGTTTTTTGACAGATAATGCATGGGCTAACTGTCAAAAAACCTGAAAACGTATCTATTGTGCGCCGGCCTTCAGGTTCAGCGCTGCGACTCAACGCTGAGGCGAATGATGGAACTAATGATGGGACGCCTCATGGAGGTTCTACTTGTCTTCGGAGCTTCTCAGCGGGAAATAGCTGGGATGTAGCACTAGATACAATGATATGCAGCTCTCGCAGGACTTCTTCTGCCTTAATGAACTCGCTGACAAACTAGAAATTGTCTCCTAGGCCTGGTTTTGCCCAGATCAGCAACCGATTATAGATAAAAAAAACTCCACGAAAAAAAAACCAACATCTCGTTTGATCACACACACAGTCTACTCCTTCTCCGTGGGCACATGATCAACCCCAAACATGGATTCACGGAAACAAAGTATAAACTGACAAAAAACGATAAAAAAGAACGATCTCACCAAGTCTGCAACAAGCCGCTGTGCTACTTTTCAGCGTAGCAATCCCAATTGTAGATAATCCACTTCTTGACACACACTTAGAAATTATTACCGTATTCGGTAATTTTTTACCGAACTTTCAACAGCTGAACGTTCGGTAATCCGTTCGGTAAACGAAATAACTACCGAACGATCGGTAAACAGATTTTTGGATTATTTGTCAAAATGACCGAACAATTCGGTGATTTTCTACAGAACAATTCGGTAGCTATTACCGAGCTTCCGTAAAACGAGAACGAAATATTTTTTTTAAATTATACTACTTTTTTCGATTCATTTATATTGAATTATCTTTTTACAATAATAGTTATTTGATTGTTTTTATTGAGAAAATTTTGTCAGGGGGGTTTGGTGCAATATTTGAAACGGATAATGGCTGGATGAAAATAGCGAGCAGGAGATACCCAGCATATGGGGCAATCGTTTGTGCCCTCCAAGAATGGTCTTCTGACAAATAGAACGGGTGACATTGTATTTTGGATGGTAAAAACTTCTTCGGTCTATAAAATAGTAATTGTTAAATGTTTGTTGTAAAATACTTCTGTTTATAATACTGTACCTGGTTCCATTCATCAGCACTTTAAGTTAGTTTATCCTCGAAGCACGGTTCACTTATAAATAAAGTTTCTTCACGGTTTGACAGTTTGTACAAACCGAAGTTCGGTAATCTGATTTATGTTTTACGGTTTGTTCGGTGATTTTTTTTACCGAACTCGGCGATTATCTCATTTTACAGTTCGTACTGTAATTTTTTTACAGAGTTCGTTACTTAAAAAATCAGACCACCGTTATTTCGGTAAAACTTTACCGAATATTGGTAATTTTTTTATGATTTACCGAAAAATCTGTAATAATTTTCGTTTACCGATTATTTTCGGTAAAAAATTACCGAACAAGCCAAACGTAGCTGAGTGTGCAGGAACCAACATATACCATTCCGGTTCATCGGTCTGAAATTCCCCGAGTTATGTTCTCCTTTGATAGGTTCAGCGATGCGCCACACCTCCATCATAATATTGGGAAGTCATGAGTTTGTTTGAGGCTCCACCTTGGTTTCAAAGCCACTTGTAGAAATACACGCTGCTCAGGGCTCAGAAGCAGCCATTACTGTACAGCCCTTATGAAGACGAACCACATAGGAAATGTGGAACCAGCCTGGACAAAAATCACAACAGATCCATCCAATTTGAGTATCACTGCTCAGACTTCATGGTTCAGATTTACACTTCACAAACTTCGGGTCTCTATTTGATTGACTTCTAGTTGTAGAACCAAAGTCTTGATATCCTCAAAAAAAAATTCACTCGAGCTTCTCAGATAATGGATGGGCTAACTGTCAAAAAACCAGAAAACTTATCCATTGTGCGCCGGCCTTAAGAGTTACCTCTATGCTACAAGGCACCAATCACCATAACCTTTTTTGCAGTAGCAGCGCATTTTGGCTGTCAAGGAGGTTACTTTTCACCCCATCTAGTAAAACCTTAAACCCCTATGCAACATTTGTCTTATAGCGAATTCGTTTATTATTCAGTTCCAACCAGGATCGGATATCAAGATTGGGTCTGCTTGTTTTCTGACAAACGTCAGTTTGTTCGTTTGTTTATAAAACCTAGCTCAGGTTGAGGTTCGCACTGACAAAAAGTTCGGTTTCGCACTGGGTTGGAACTGGTTCCAACCTCGATAATACACGAATTCGCTATTAGATTTTCCGGATAGTTGTGAAGCCTTGCACTGATAAATTGCTATTCTTATTTTGCTTGAAATTTAATCAATTTGACATTAAACTCAGTTTAATCATATCGAATGATTAAAAATTAATCCTCTCTTTCTAAAATATAAGCATTTGATATTATTCCCAGTTTAATCATGGTTGATTAGATTGTAGATTATCTTTTTTTTTTGAATAAATTTTAATCAGTTTTGATTCTATTTTAATATTTTTTTATTGAATTTTAATCATTTTTGATTATATATATCAGTATTGAAAAAGACTAAAATTTAATACTGGAAAGATTATTTCGATTTTAATCATGCATGACTACTGCCGAAGTAATCATGGCTCGGACTCAATAAGGTGAAGCGGGAATCTGCATACTTTTTAAGCTTTTTTGATTTAATTTATCTTTGAGTGTGAACGTGATCAAGTTTACAATTTATTAAAAATTGTGGAAACGTTTAAAACAAAATAAAATTGTATTGCCAAAATTAGACCCTTAATGTATTTAATACAATCGGTGAAACTTATATAACGCCACAGTTTTGAACGCATCGATCATTTTATATGGATTGAATAATACTTATAAATATGTACAATGCTTCATTCCTTCACAGTGCAACAATCAACACGTACTAACGACCTGCATTTTCCATTTTAATTTCAGTGACTCCTTCCAGTCGGAGCTGATGCGCCAAACCTGGCCGGAACTGTTTATGATCGGTCTGGCCCAGAGCAGCGGTCAGCTGTCGTTCAACACGGTGATGCTGGCCCTGATCCAGTACATGAAGAACCTCATCCTGAACAAAAAATACGGCAGCGAAATCATCAACTATCTTACCAAGTACATCCTCCTAATACAGGAGTTCGTTTCGGAAATCCAGAAAATGAACCTCACCGATCAGGAGTTTGCCTACATGCGGTTGCTGTGCATCTTCAATCCAGGTAAAATTCAAAAATATTTTTTTTTTTAAACAAGATCCAAGACTCAATAACGATCCCCTGTTTCCAACCAACAGACAACATCCTGCAGGACAACGTGAAAAACCAACACCTGACCAAAATTCAGGACATGGTACTGACCAGCTTCCGCGATTACTACAAACAGAAGCACAGCCGGCTAATGGCGAGCCGAAGCGAGGAGAACATCCGCGGTGGTCAGGATGAAGACGACGATTACTACGAATCTAGTCATCACCAGCAGCAGCGACAGCAGCGGCAAAACCTGGAGCAACGGTTGGTGACGATACTGATGAAGCTGCCGACCCTGCGTGCCTTAAATTCGAAAAAGGACCTCGAGGATCTCTTCTTCAGCACCCTGATCGGACAGGTGCAGATCGAAAGCGTGCTGATGTACATCCTGCAGACCAACGATGGAGCAACTTCGTTCTCCAACCTGGTGCGGAATTACGCGGCCAGCTCGATGCCGGCCGGTTCCGGAGGGTCTCACATGGATAGCGATGACTGAGAGTATTGATTTCAACCATTGGCATTAGTATGTTTTAACCACCGAGAGAGAAAGGTAGAATTCACGGCCTAGAAGGAGAGAAAAGAAAAACGAAGATGGAAACCGTTATACAGATCTTATTGACCTCTTGACTGATTACAAAAGAAATGAAAACAAAGAAAACAGCTTGAATTTTGCTACCAGAATATACAGCGTGGCTCCTCCGAAAGCCAAACATAGAATCAAAAGTCTCTTCCAAAGTCTGCATATTGAAGGTTTTAAATTACTTACATGTTGGAAAAAAAAAAGTACCGTAAAATTGTTTTTTTTTTCTGTAGAAAACATCTTAGTTCTATAAGCAGCATTCATATATTATACAAGTATTAATAAAAATTCACACGATCAAACAAATTAGCACCTAAGCTTAAGTCAAACCCGTTTACTTAATAGAAGGCAAGTATGTATGATAATTTGTAATACCTTCGAACAATAAGATGAAAGTTTAGAAGTTTGAAGGAAAGCTAGTAAAACTAAAAATCAGTGAAAGCAGTGTACCTGTGGAAGGTAGGAACATTTCTTTGAGAAATGCCTGTAACAGAAAAGAGAATCAAAAAATTTCAGGATTAAGTCGAGGAAAGGCTTAGGAACTGATAGCGTAGTAGATAGTTTATATATTGGACGAATAAACTTGCAGATTCGCGTATATTTTTTTCTCAAATTCATTTAATGGATAATGTTATATAAGAAGAAACAAATATAGGATTATTTATATACATTAGAAAGAAAAACATTATTGCTTTCAAATCACGGCCACATTTAAAACATTTTCCCATGCATTCTTCTTCCCTGTAGAATCCTATTCCACAACCTTAAAACCTTTTTGTATTTATAAATACCAGCAATATACCAGTCTCCGCCCATGCCCCATCCATATACCGCTCACTATTAAGAGCTATTTTTGGATCAATTGCAATATGTAGAGGAAATCGATGATATGTCGACCTAAATGCCCCTAATTTGGGTCCATACTCAGCAGTCGACTAAATTTTCAATAGCAACCAAAAATATCCATTAGTACCGTCCCATTGAAGCGTTCATCTAGATAAAATTGATAAATAGCTGATTTTTAGCGATGGGCCCAATCTTAGATCCATAGGCCAACATTAGAGCCATTTCCCCTATATACATTTGTAAACATAACTCGTTAGAAAACCCTTTCATTGGTTATTATTACTTTTGCTGAAATATGTTTTATTGTTGAGAAAAAAATTGGTGGGGTTGTTTACAAGACACGACCGCATGGTTGACGTAGACTACGTTAAGCTATGTAGTGAAATTCTCGTGCTTTTTTTTCCAGCCATTGATTTTAAATACAATTGAAGTAACCTATGATTTCAGTCGTATTTAGATATTTTGGATGTCCTACTTAGTAAAACTTGGTTAAATACAGGACCTCATAAAAATACGAATACATATTCAATTTCTTTTGGTTCCTAAATTACAATCAGATAAGAAGTATATGAAGGTTGGGCTTTCTTCAGGTGATTCCTTGAAGCGTCCAACAATGGCTTGAAATTTTTATGTGGTAATGAGATTGATCAGAAATAAGGTTTCCTCAGCGATTTTCCTTCAGAACGCTAAAAAAAAAATCATTCATGCATTCATGTTCCATCAGTTGTCACTGCTGTTGTTTGCGGTGACATCTATAGGAAGCTACACATAATCTTTTTTCCGTTAATTGTTCATAGAGGGCAGTGCAATGCAAAACATGTCTGTAGAGTCCCTCCAGGAGGCAACAATCGAATTCACCAGAAGGAACACTTTCGGAATTCGCCAATAAAACTCGTTTAACCACTTTAACTTTAACAGACCGTTTTATTCACTACCAGTCGCAACAATCGTTCATCGGCTTCTGCCTCAATAAATCCCCCTTACACCGAGGCTCTCGTGTGTCGTCGTCCATTCTCTCTCACTCTCTTTGATTCTCCCGCTCGATATACATAGGTCTCTTCCGGGGGTGGAGAATGGTTGCCATATTTACGTTTATCAACTCTACATCCCTTTTCTACTCTAACAAAAAAATAAATAAAAAAATAATCGTAGCTTCCTCCTCTACTGCTTGTTTATGCTGTATTATTAATATATCGTGCCGGCAACTTCTTCTCGCGCTTTGGACGGCTTAAAATGTCACGTTCTTCAACTTCATCGTGCAATCGCTTGTTCGGTGTCGAGTTTATCTTCAACGCTGGTGACACTTCAGGAGGATCCTCAGTGTGCTTTGTTCCCATGGTCGAATCGCTCATCGCTACAGGTGATCCCATCTTTGGTGTATTCGAATGGTCACTAGACTGGAATTTTTTTGAAGTGGACTGATCGAGTTCAGTGTCAATCATCGATGGCCACTTTTTTAGATGAGAAACAGGGCGGCGGTACAAAACTCCTTCTTTGTTTGTGACAATCGCATCATTTCCACTCTTTTTGACCACCGTAAACTTGTCTAGTTTGAACTTAGATTCGAGTTTTCCGGTTTCATAATTTTTCAACATAACATCATCTCCAACGTCGATCTCTGACGGTTTTGCGTGTCTTCGATGGTCCGCGTAAAGCTTTCCCTTCATCTTCTTGATCGCGTCATTATCCCGAGCTTCTTCATCCCGACTCCAATATGGCTCGGTTCTCAGAGATGGAAGAAGATCTTTAACCGGTCTACCGGTCATCAGTTCCATTGGTGCTTTACCCGTTACCGAATGAGGTGTTGTGTTGTATGCATATACATAGTCCCGGATCGCTTTGCGCCAATCTGCATTAATTGCTTTAGCAATGCGCAAGGTTCGCAAAATGCCTTGATTCTGCCTTTCCACTAGGCCATTCATTTGTGGCCAATATGGGATCGTACGTATTAGCCGGATATTTTTCCTTGCGCAGTAATTAGAGAACTCTTCGCTGGAAAAAGGTGGCCCATTATCGCTTCGAATTGTCTCCGGGTATGTCTGCTCTAGGAAAATGGCTTCAAGGACATCGATTGTCTTAACTGCGTTGGTGCCCTTCATCTCAATAACCTTAAGGAAGCGGCTGTAGTAGTCGACGGTTACAAGGAACGTTGCACACTCTTTGGCCGTGAAGAAATCAATTGCAATTTCTTGCCATGCTCGATCTGGCATTTCCTTTCGCAACATGGGTTACGGTGGGCCTTGTGAGCTAACTGCTGCGCATCCAGCACACTCTTGAATGTAGTCCGCGACATCTCGGTCCATGTACGGCCACCACACTTTTTCCCTAAGAATCCGCCGCATGGTGACTACTCCTGGGTGTCCACGATGAGCTATTGCCAATGCTTTCCTCCGTAGGTTTGACGGAAGGACAATCCTATCGTCTCTCACTACGATGCCGTCAATGATACCCAATTCTTTTGAAAAAGCTTGGTAGCGGAAAAGATCCGATGGCCAGTCCTGGCTATGGATTGCCTTTATTACTGCACACAGGACCTCATCCCGACTCGTTTCGCTTCTAATTTCCTGCAAACCGATGGCTGTTGAACCCTCTCCTAGTGCACACAGATAATGCTCAGAGCTTTCGTCGAAGGGTAGCTCTGATTGTTCGCATAATCTCGAAAGGATGTCTGAAATGTTGGTAGATCCTGGAATGTGCTTCACACAAAAATCATACGGCTGGAGACGCAACGCCCATCCTTCAGCCCTTGAACAAGCACGCTTGCCTTGCTGATGCTTTCCTTCAAAGATGTATTCCAATGTTTTGTGGTCAGTAAATATTGTAAAACGGGTACCAAACAAATATGGATAGAATTTTTCGACAGCCCACACAACGGCTAACGCTTCGCGCTGCGTTTGTGGGTACACTCTCTCCGTTTTGGTTAAACCTTTTGAAGCAAAACTTATGATTCTCGGTGCCTTTCCATTACTCCGCTGGGTGAGAACTGCCCCTAGACCCACCGGGGAGGCATCTACGTACAGCCATAGAGGTAACTCTAAGACCACTGGGTCCCGAAGAAAATCATTATTATTTTTGGCTCACTCAGTACCAGAACAACGGTCCCAAGCAGTCCCAAGCTATTTCACTCACCCCTGCATGTTCTGCATGAATCCACACACCCCTGATGTTATCTGTCAAACTTTCATAGCGAATCAAAACAAACATAGTGTAGTAATAGAATTTCAACTAGAATAGGGTACGTTAATCGTTTGCTTGGGACCAATAGGCTACTAAAGTGGTGAGCCAATTTAAAATCGTTAGTTTCGTATTGATTGTTGGTACAGCTCCGTCTGAGCCTTCGGATCGAAAAATCCTAATCTGCGGACCGTGTTCGATAACTCATTTCTCAGATCGTCAAAAGCCTTCTGCTGATCCTCGCCAAAGATGTCTGATAAATTGACGCAACGCCTCAGTTCGTGTTGACAAATGCGGGATAAATTGGCCGACAAAGTTGATTAACCCGAGAAAACTACGAACTTCTTCCTTAGTTTCCGGTTTTCGGAAATTTTGGATAGCGGAGATCTTCTCGTTCGACGGGCTGATTCCTGCTGCGCTTACTTTAAATCCCAAGATCTCAAGCTCGGCTACTCCAATCAAACATTTAGCTTCATTTAACATTGCATTATTCTCTTTCAGAACGCTCAACACCTCCTGAAGCCGTCCGTCATGCTCTTCCTTAGTTCGTCCCGATACGACTACATCATCGATATAAACTATGACACCTTCAATGCCAGCTAACATCTCTGACATCACTCGCTGGAAAATCTCCGGCGCACAATTGATGCCGAACATCAATCGTTTAAATCTCATTAATCCTCTGCTTGTCATAAAGGTAGTGATTCCGCGAGATTCTGGGTGCAACTCAATATGGTGGAATGCAGATGTGATGTCAAGTTTCGAAAAGACAGTTGATCCTCGGAGTTTATTTAGGAAAGTATCGATCATCGGAAGCGGATAGTGTTCACGCTGTATCGCTTCATTCGGATACTTCATGTTGATACACAACCTGATATCATCCTTTCCTTTCGGGACCACAATCAAGGGCGATATCCATTCCGGAGGTCCCACAACTGGTTCTATCACATCACTGCGCAACATTTGCAATATCTTTTCATCTACCTTCTCTTCCATTGCGACAGGGATTCTCAAATACGCAATTTTTCTCGGGGGGATACGACTGTCGATTGATAATTTTACTTCAACATTCGGGAACTTCGGAAAGGCTTCATTTTTAACCTCAATATTTTGAACCTCAAGGCCTAATTTCAAGACTTTAAGGTCCTCCGGCGTTCTTCTACTTAGGAGTGATTTTTGAGACTTTTCGATGACAAAAAATTCAGCATAATTTTTTGGTTTGGATTCATTTACCGAAATCCACGCCTCAAATATTGCAACAACGCGTAATGGCTCTTGGCTTGCATATGCCAGAAATTTGCGGTCACATTGAAACCTTTTCTTAAAAAGGGTCGCATTGGCATTTACAAGTTCGTTCCATACTTGCTCAGTGACGGTATTGATAGCTGCCCCTGAGTCTATTAAGAATTCGACTGGATGTTGATCGATTTTGCATGTAATATTTCCTTCATTTTTCGGGCTTATCTAAGGAAATGAGAAAGAAGTTTCAAACCTGCTTTAATTTCATTTTAGTTTAATTTTTTTTCACCTCATCATCCTAAATGACGGTTCAATTCCACAAAATAAGTTTATTAATTCAGTCATGTGAGTAGATGGCAAATAGGATAGGTAATACAAATTAAAAGGTGTACATTTTCATTACAAGAGACCAAAAAAAATAAAGGAAACAGATGAAATCATTCTACCTTCATTGATCCTTCCGACATCGGGTGACGACGTGATGGCTCCTCATCGCTACAATATCCTTCTCGCAAGGCATTCGCTTCGATATCGGCACGTTTCCAGGTACTACGGGATTTGAACTGCGTCTTCCGTCCTCTTGTGCACTTTCTGGCGAAATGTCCCTTAACTCCACAATTGTTGCATCGTGAACTTCGGGCAACACAACCTTGTGAATCCCTGTCATGTTTCCAAGAACCGCAACGATCACATTCCACTCGAGAGCGATTACCTGTATTCCAAGGCTTCTCACGTTTAAACGTCGGCGATCCAAACGATCCTTGTTTGGATTGAGGTTTTCGATCCCACATCTGCTTTACTGCGGAAATACTGGGAGCCTAGGGGTCAAGCTTGAACCGATGTATTTTCTCTTTTTGCTTCATCAAGATTTCTCTATTGATAGCGTAGTTCGTCAGCTCATCTAGGCCCATAACGTCCTCGAGACCTTTGTCCTTGACTCTATCATCCCGAGCACCCATCGTTACTTGCTGTAAAATCTCTTTCTCCTCACGATCCCGGAAGTCACATCGGGTGGCCTGCATGCGAAGCTTGAGGATGAATTGATTGAACGACTCATCGGGGGATTGCTTCAGCGAACGAAAGACTTCGAGCTCGACTCTCTCATTACGCTTACCAACGAAAAAGTTGTTCAAACGTTTGACGGCATTATCGTATTCGGGAGTTTCTTGTGGAGCAAACGGAACTTTTGCTGGCTCCGGATGAATCTCACCGGACACTGGCCGCAGGTTATAATAAATACGCTGAAGGCCTCGACCACCTCGAGCAAGCATGAGGACCAGTCGTTCATGTTGACTGTTTACTTGTTTTAGTTCCAGAAAGAGCTCAAACGCTCTCAGCCACTCTTTCCATTCTCGTCGAAGATCCGAAGCGTCAACGGCATCGTTGAATGGTTCCAATGAGCAATGCTTGCCAAAGTCCATCTGAAATAACCATAAACGTTGTCCCATTAATGGATCATGTTTTACAAGGTACTGTTTCCGTGAAGTGCAAATGAGATGATCGATTTGGAATAAATTTTCACACTGAAATAACGACCTAAAATTTCTCACTTCTTGATAATATCCACAATTCATCTCCCTACTGATTTGCGTAGGATATTGTAGAACAATCGATTAACTTTGTTTTGCTCTGTCTTCCCCATCCGCACGATATCACACAGTCTGCTCTTCATCACGTACACTTCATCCTGCACCTAATCAGGCATCTTTTTTCCCACATCAGAGTGTGCTTCGGTCTTCCACTAGGCTCGCATCATCAGGGCAATACTAGGCAACGCATACTGACCGTTTCGGTCTTCAGCCGTGCTCGCATCTTTTTGTGTTTGTGTGCGCTTCGGTCTTCGGCCGGGCTCGCATTTTTTTTTGTTGGTGTGCGCTTCGGTCTTCAGCCGGGCTCGCATCTTTTTGTGTTGGTGTGCGCTTCGGTCTTCAGCCGGGCTCGCATCTTTTGTGTTCGTGAGCGCTACGGTTTACCACCGGACTCGCATCATCTTGTATTTGTGTGTGTATGCGCCTTATGCACTAGTGATTCTGCCATTTTACCTTTACCACACTCACTTCATACCTTCACGGCTTTTCAAATTGCACTTTGAAACGAGAAAAAAAATTCTACCATCACTCAATTTAAGGAAATTGACACAACTTAACCCCAGTACTCATACACTCCTTTTTTATACGACAACAAAATAGCTGCTGCTCTTCCCTACGTCCGATACTGCGTCGTGTCAACTTAACCATGTCAAATACATAAAAAAAATCTCCATCCATTTTATTCATTAAATCCTACTTACTTTGATTAATCCGTTCGGCTGCGCCAAATTGTAGAGTCCCTCCAGGAGGCAACAATCGAATTCACCAGAAGGAACACTTTCGGAATTCGCCAATAAAACTCGTTTAACCACTTTAACTTTAACAGACCGTTTTATTCACTACCAGTCGCAACAATCGTTCATCGGCTTCTGCCTCAATAAATCCCCCTTACACCGAGGCTCTCGTGTGTCGTCGTCCATTCTCTCTCACTCTCTTTGATTCTCCCGCTCGATATACATAGGTCTCTTCCGGGGGTGGAGAATGGTTGCCATATTTACGTTTATCAACTCTACAATGTCTGGTATCTTTTAATTTGCACTTAGATTAACGTCTGAAGTCCCTCCTTTTTTACATATTTTGCTCAAAAAATACTTTATAAGCTCCGCCTCAGAAAGGATTTCCCACCGTTTTTTTTATGAATGGGGCGGGGCAGAAAGTATCTCACACATTGTCTGAAGGCACTTTTTTTGCAACATTCATGTACCTCAGATTTTTCTTCACAGGATGTTAGTATTGATTCTAACAATGAAATCTGTGATGGTTTTAAAATATTTCATCTTGGGTTTTTTGAGAACAAGTGTTTTGAATTTTACAAAGCTGATTATGAAGGTGTATATGGACTATTGACCATACAACAGCATACAAATGCAGTCAAATAAGGTTCAAAAGTTGACGGCATTAAAGAAGTTTTCTTTGACTCTCAAGTAAGATCCATATTGATTTTGTCGACTTTGTGATAAATCAATTAATATTTGTTCGTAGCACAATATCTTGTTTAATTTCTCTTCCCTCATAATAGTAAAAGAGAAAAAAGCGAGCAGGACAGTCCGAGACAGCCACGTAATCATAGTAGGCGTTGATTTTCGTCCTATTTCGAGTGTTTTTTTTATGGATGTATCGTGTAGAAAATCTGGAAAAATTAAAAAAATCTCATGAAGAAAATAGATAGCTCGCTTGTCGTGCTTCGAAAAGCGACTCTGTAAAAAAAATGAAGTCACTTTAGTAGCGACGATCGTTGAAAGATTTTTACCGGAGTTAAATAAAGGAGATAGTAGGTATCCGAAAGTTTTGTGTCTTGTACTCAGCAGCTGGCGAAGGTGGCATTTACCACTAAATCATCCTGAGGGGCGGAAAATTTGCTTGGATTTTTAAAAATAAATAGATATGTTTGACTCAACGGCGAGATCGAAAATAAATTTTGGCAACCTTGATGATATTTTTTAGAAATCGTTTAACCGATAATGCCGATAATACAGGAATGAAACTCACATGAGGTTAGTTACTCTTGCCCAGTGGGTTTAGGTAGCCCTCACCTTGAATTACTACAGAGTTGCTAGTTGCTTCATTGCAGTTCCCATATTTTGTCCATGGAAATTTTCAGGATGGTTCAGGAAATTCTGCGAACTATAGAGAACTGTGATGAATTTTAGGAAAGTACTGCAAACTTTAAATAATTTACTCCAATAAAGCAGAGAAATTCAACAACTTTCAGATAAGTTCATTGAACTTCAGGAAAATTATTAAAACTTTAAAGATGTGCATCGATCTTCAGAGAAGCTCTATAAACTTCAGGAAAATTCTGCCGACTTCAGGGACGTTTTGTAAGCTTTTGGGAAGTTCAATGTCGTTCTGGGAAGTTCTACGAACTTCAAGAGAGTTTTGTGAACTATAGCAACATTATGTGAATTTCAATGATGCTCTGTAAAAAGTTCTTTAAACGTGAAGAAATTTTGGCAAACTTTAGGATGGTGAACCACAGGGAAAATTTAATAACATTAGGAAAGTACTGTAAACTTTAAGAAATATCTGAGAATTTCAGGAAAAAAAGCCAAACTCAGATATGGTCAAAGAACATCAAGAAAGTTCAAAGAATTTCATTGAAGCTCAAGGAAATCAAGGAAAAACAGGGCTTTGAATTTGAATGTAACTTCTATAAGCTGTTTCATCGGGTCGCTGGTTGAACAACTCCTAATCTATGTCTTAGAAAACAGGTATAGTAGAAATAATTTCTTGTGATATCTCTTTCTCTTTTACGCTTCCCTTAGGAAATGTGATCGAGGCATGAGTAGGGTAAAAATGAGAGTTCGCCACCTAAAAAAATATCTTGAGTACGACACACGCATGTTACATTGCCTTTTACCGGTATAGAAAAGGAAGCAGTTTATGAAAATTGAGGTTCACAAATATCCAGAAAAAAAAGATGTTAACCCCGAAGTTCAAACCAAACTCGACAGTCAAAGATGTGCGGGTTTGTAGATATTTGTTAGGAAAAATCACCACAAAAAAAAAGAAATTCATAAAAATATGCAAATTATGTCTGACGCAGCTTTCTTCTATGAAACGTCCTGCATGTAGTGAAAACCACTTTGTCGCCAAAAGCAGGCAAAAAACTAGCCGAGGTTATTTTTGTAAACTTCGCAGGAAGACCAGGAATCAATGTTTTTCAATATAAAATCCCATTTTTTTTAATAACATTTTTTACACGAATTTTTAATTACCATTCAATTAATATATTGATCTTTGAAATCAGCCCAATAGTTCAAAAGTTATACATTAAAAAAGAAGGCATTTAAAAAAAAAAAAAAAATAAACGATTTTTTGGACTTCTCTAACGTTGAAATGGTGATGACACAAAATAAAATAAAAATGTTTTGCGATAAGGAATAAAATTACAATTTTTACCAAATTCTAAGAACCACTATATCGTTTTGCGATGGAATGGCTGAATAAAAGTAAATTTAGAGACTACACAATTGTTTAATTATTTTATTAATTTAAACATTATGATATCATGACAAAGCTGCGATATCTTACGGTACCGATAAGGGAATCTTACTTTACCAGTATTTTGACAACTATAGTCCCATTTTGATTCATTTTCAGCTGAATTTGTTTCGATCCGTAACAGTTTTGTATCATCAATAGTTCGTATACGCCTTTGTAAACGACTAAGTATACTTCAAAACACTTTTTCTCTAAAAACCCAAGATGAAATATTTTAAAACCATCACAGATTTGATTGTTAGGATCAATGCTAACATCTTGTGAAGAAAAATATGAGGTACATGAATGTTGCAAAAAAAGTGCCTTCAGACATAGCGTGTATCTATAGTGCAAAATATGTATAAGGATGGTAATCGAAATGCATATATAGAGGTACATACCAGACATGTTAAGTCAGGCATAACATTTGAAAACGGCACAAAAGCATTTGTAAACAAATTTTCTAAGGCCCTTTACACGCGAACCAAAGTACGCTAACGCAAACCAATAGCACTTTCGGAAAGGTGATAGTTGCCCCTATCCGATGATGTTGTTGGTTTGCGTGGGCGTACTTTGGTTCGCGTGTAAAGGGCCTTCGAAAGTTTGTTTACAAATGCTTTTGTGCCGTTATCAAATGTTATGGCTGAAGTAGTGTTTAGTACTCTATTTTGTAATATGTGAGAGGTAAATCATAAATCGAGTGTCACCATAATACATGCCATGTTGAGAGATTGAGCTCGAGATAGAATTTTCTCTCATAACTTAAATTTTTTTGGCTCTCTGTGGACGGTTTAAAACGTACGTGAAAAAACCATTTACACTAAATTTTAGCTAGTTGCACTAATTTCCTGGGTAAAAGTGTTCATGAATGATTTCTTTAGGTTGTTGTCAAGGTTAAATGGCCTAAAAATGCTACGCTATTTATAGATGGTCCCTTATTTTACTTCCAAGCCTGTGTCTCAATTGACAAATCCAAGTTTCAATCGGCCACCGTGGCGCTGCAATCGCAGCGGTGATAAGTCCGAAATAATGTGTCAAACTGAAAACATTTTTGAAATTTCAACCAAAAAACTATTATTTTGTATTTATTCTAGCGAGTTTCTGTGGGAGTCAAAACATGATCCGAGCAAAAAAGTAGTACCTACTCGTAATAATGGTATGTAATTCTGAATTTTATCGTGCTTTGTTTCGAAAATATCTTCCAAATAAACAAACATCATCCAGATCACCCGATTCGTCCACCGACTAAATCTATTGCCACTTAAAAATTAATTTCAGTCGGTGTATTAATCAGCAGATTAAATCGTTTTTCGTCTGCCGAGCAATCGGCCTATTTAATACGCCTTTTTAATGCACCACCAACGTAGAGTGCGCCACGCGAGTTCGAGAAGAAACGTCAACCTAACCGTTTGTTTACATCAGAATAACTATTTTTCGCAACGCAAATTAAAGCATTTTTCATTCAAAATCTTGCCAATTTCCATCGGTAATTGTCTTATTGTACGATTTTCCACAAATCTGAACTGATTTGCACCTTAACTATTCACACACAAGAAATCCGGAAGATCATAACCACTAAGGCACTTTTCTAATTTTCCATTTTTCTCAACAAAAATATTCCTGAACACCAGCAGGATATTTTAAAAAACGTTACAGAATTAAATTGTTCAACAGTAGATTAAGTTTTGCAGCATCTCAGATGAATCAATTTATCAGGAAAAGTAAAAAAGTGTTCCGCTTCCTATGTCTCAAGGCAACAATTTATGCTCACAACACTCTTTTTGACGTTCTCCTATTTACCACCAGAGGTTGAATCGATCGTTTAGTTTCTATTAAAAAGGTCTATAGTTTTTCGTCGATGGATTTAGTCGGCCAACTTTGTCTGCTGTTTAATCGGCAGATGATTTCAAACCTTAACATGTTTTCTGTAATTTAACTGTCTTGAAGTAGCTTTTTATTTAGGAACAATGCATTACAAAATAATTTTATGCATTTTGTACAAGGTTCATCCATGCTTACAAAAAAATTTCATGAAATTACATTGAAATTAAACAATTTTGCAAACAATCAATGAAATTGTCAAGGGCTGTCACAGACTTATCACCGTCGGTTAGTACTTATTCCTGCCACCAGGCGCGCAGGAGTTTAAGCTGGATTTCTCAATTGGCAAATCAAAGTTGGCACTCGTGGAGAATAGAAGAACTATGAGAGTGATGATGGTTTCAAAATTTTACACGGTGAGGTATACGAATGCAATCTTAAAAAGCTTTTATTTTGCAAATGGAACATTTTATTTAAATCTGGTTGATGCTATGTTAGTAGAAAACTTAAGGACTACTCAATAGACAAATAATACAGAAAAATTAATTTAATTTCAGATTTTTAGGTGTACACATAGATTTGAGCTTTTCTACCACTGTAGCAGCAACCAGAATAAAATAAAATGTTCCATTTGCAAAATAAAAGCATTTTAAGATTGCATTCGTATACTTCCCCGTGGAAAATTTTGAAACCATCATCACTGTTATAGTTCTTCTATTCTCCACGAGTGCCAACTTTGATTTGCCAATTGGCTAGTTAAACTTAACTCGTGGTTAAAAGTGACAGATGGAAAGTTACTGAATAACCCTGCTATCCGAGCGTGGTTATTTCTGACCGACTATAGAAGTTAAATTTTGGCAACCTTAGCTAAATATTACCGGCGAATACAGAGTAAGATAGTATTGTGCGTGGCAGGATAATTTCTCAAATAGGGATTATACCATCTGTTTTCTGTTTATCGCCGTACGACCAGAGTTACCTCTATGGTACGACTGCACCAATTGATTTAACACACGGCGGCTCTTTAGCCAGGATTCGCTCCTCAAGCCGCTGCCATAAAATACTATCTAAGTTACATACCTGTGTATAATCCTTATGGGCGGAGTTGCATTTGCATCGCGCTTATGAGCGGCGCGTTTCGACCGTCACCAAATGAGAATTTAACATAAGCGCGACAATAACTCTAAGACTAGAAGCACAGACAAACAGGCATAACTCTCACAATCACATTCATCGCAAGTTATGTTTTAGTTGGGAATGTGCTTGCATTTGTCATGGTGGCGCAACTGAAGCATTGAGCAAGCCAGCAAATTTCGAACTTATCAGTGATGCCAGTTCTTTTTCACGTCTAGGTAGTAGATGAAAATGATAAGTAGTCAAAGGCATCCCACTGGACACACATACCACATATGACGAATACAGAAAAAAAAGTTGTTGAATATTACATCGAGAGTGCTGCACATTAGTCATTCCGTTCCTAATATTACGCTGCACGATTAACACAGAATTCGAGAAAAAATAATGTTGCAGACTGTAATATTATATCAACTTTTACCCCTTTTACCACACTCAAAAAATTCCACACGTCATCATCATGTGTCTCACACTTAATTTTGCGCTTAGTGTGAAACACATCCATTTCATGTGTGAATCTGATGTTATGAATCATGCCTGAACACTATGGATTTGAATTGTGACACACTTGGATTCTATATCTCGATGAACATTTCAAATGGTCCTATCTGCTTTGATCGATTCTCTTCATCGACTTTCTCTTCTGATAACCACTGCTATGGAAACAGATTTCGCGCTAATTTTACAGCATAGTTTGATAAAGGAGATTCTTATCTAGCATCCAAAACTTCAAATACAATAGCGAAAGGTTTTGCAGCTGAGTTATTAACGGAAGAGAAAGTCGATGGAGAGAATCGATCAATGCAGATAGGACCTTTTGAAATGTTTATCTAGATATGCATCATTTGGTGATATCAATAGATTTGCACATCATAGTTCAATATTCTACTTTATCGACTTCTACTTTACCGACTCTAAAAATGAATCGACAAATATATAAACAAAACTGCCAGAAGCCAGAGCTTTCACATATCTTTTTAATGGGTCTGATTTGGGATTCGATCATGGACTGTTGGGTTTGTGCTGCTGCCGGAGTTTTTGTTCGATCTCACTGTGCCACGGTTGTTCTTATATATGAGGCGGGTTGATAGGATAAAGTCACAAGTCTTGTTTTCGATGTTTACCTTTCTTAGCAAGCAATTCACATCGCATTGAAATGCAACACACTTTAAATCCATCTGTTTTAAACAGGAGTGTGATTCAATGTTGTGCAAATTTTTCAACATTTCAAAGTTTGAAACACTATAAATTAACGTGTATAAAACATTGAAACAAGGTGAAATATACTTAAAGGCTTAAAGTAAATGTGATTGTGCATTCAAAAAAAAAAAATCAAGTGTTTAAACACTTCGATCAAACGTGTGGAATTTTTTGAGTGCAGTTATTGATGTTCAATACTTTACACTCAAAAAATTCTACACGTCATCATCATGTGTCTCACACTTAATTTTGCGCTTATTGTGAAACACATCCATTTCATGTGTGACTCTAATGCTATGAATCATGGGCGAACACTATGGATTTGAATTGTGAAACACTTGGATTCTATGTGCCTCATATGGTTATATCAATAGTTTGCACATCATAGTTCAATATTCTACTTTATCGACTTCTACTTTACCGACTCTAAAATGAATCGAAAAATACATAAACAAAACTTCCAGAGGCCAGAGCTTTCACATATATTTTTAATGCATGGGTCTGATTTGGGGTTCGATCATGGACTGTTGGGGTGTGCTGCTGCTGGAGTCTTCGTTCGATCTCACTGTGCCACGGTCAGAGGTGGCAACAGTACATTTTTTGAAAAACCATCGTCCAGAGCGAAGCAAAACAGCCAGCACACGGGCGGCCGTTTATAACTACATTCCAAGCGAACAGCGGAGAAAGAGAATAAATAAAATCTCGCAGCCTGATTTTTCCAAACAGTTTATTGTAATGAAATTTTAGCTGCAGGCTTGCGTGTGACAGTAAATTACCAACTCCCTTATTTACGCATAATTTTAACATCAATGCTTATGAGTGGTCAGTGTTCATTCTTATCTTTTAATTCCATGCAATAAACATCAAATAAATGCTGTAATTAGCCAGAAATCAGCAAAATTCTACACGACATAAATTTATGTCGCGCGCGCCACCGGTCTTGTCTGCTTCTTTGTGCGAAAATGTTCTGTCGCTGGCAGAAAACAGTTTAGAAATGTCATGACATTTTTGCCTCTTGCCAGTTTGTTTTTGTGTGTCGTCAAAATGGTTATCGCAAAAAGTATCAAATGTTAAGGAAAAAATGTTAAACTCCAGGACTCGTGCCACCAAACTGCAACTGCAAAACTGCCAGAAGCCAGAGCTTTCACATATCTTTTTAATGGGTCTGATTTGGGATTCGATCATGGACTGTTGGGTTTGTGCTGCTGCCGGAGTTTTTGTTCGATCTCACTGTGCCACGGTTGTTCTCATATATGAGGCGGGTTGATAGAATAAAGTCACAACTCTTGTTTTCGATGTTTACCTTTCTGAGCAAGCAATTCACATCGTATTGAAATGCAAAACACTTTAGATCCATCTGTTTTGAACAGTAGTGTGATTCAATGTGCAATACACTTGAATAAAGGGTGATACGGTCAAAATTTGGTCAATATCAACTTGACGTATTTCTTTCAATTTTGCATTTAAAAAACCTGAACACCCCTCATTTTGAAGGTGTGTGTGTGTAGAATGTTGCTTCTATTTTGATTTTGGAATTCACTCTTCAGTTGTCAAAATGCCGTCCAAGCAAGAAGAGCAGCGTATCAAAATTTTGCTCGCGCATCGCGAAAATCCGAGCTACTCGCACGCAAAGTTGGCAAAATCGCTAAAAGTTGCCAAATCAACCGTTACAAATGTAATTAAAGTGTTTGGGGAACGTTTGTCGACAGCCAGGAAGTCTGGATTGGGGGGAAATCGAAAACCGGAAGCCGCTGAGACGACAAAGAGAGTTGCCGGTAGTTTCAAGCGAAACCCTAACCTCTCTCTCCGAGATGCCGCAAATAAGCTGGGTGTATCGTCTACAACCGTGCAACGAGCCAAAAAACGAGCCGGACTATCGACTTACAAGAAGGTAGTGACTCCAAATCGCGATGATAAACAAAATACTACGGCCAAAGCGCGATCCCGGAGGCTGTACACGACGATGCTGACGAAGTTTGACTGCGTGGTAATGGACGACGAAACCTACGTCAAAGCCGACTACAAGCAGCTTCCGGGACAGGAGTTTTATACCGCAAAAGGAAGGGGAAAGGTAGCAGATGTTTTCAAGCACATGAAACTGTCAAAGTTCGCAAAGAAATATCTGGTTTGGCAAGCCATCTGTACCTGTGGCTTGAAAAGCAGCATTTTCATAGCTTCCGGGACTGTCAACCAAGAAATTTACGTGAAAGAGTGTTTGAATAAACGTCTGCTGCCTTTCCTGAAGAAACACGGTTGTTCCGTACTGTTTTGGCCGGATTTGGCATCTTGCCATTACGGTAAAAAGGCCATGGAGTGGTACGCCGCCAACAACGTGCAGGTGGTTTCCAAGGACAAGAACCCTCCCAACACGCCAGAGCTCCGCCCAATTGAGAAATACTGGGCTATTGTCAAGCGGAACCTAAAGAAGACCAAAAAAACTGCTAAGGGCGAGCAGCAGTTCAAGGCAAACTGGCTTTCTGCGGCGAAGAAGGTGGACAAGGTGGCTGTACAAAATCTGATGGCAGGGGTCAAGCGTAAGGCCCGGCAATTCGGATTTGGAAAAGCGGAAGCCTAACTGAATATTTTTCCTGAATTTTATACTAATTGAACTTGAAAAAGAAATTTAATTTGATTTTTTAAATAAACGATTTCACCGATTTACACGCGTTTTCCCTTGACCAAATTTTGACCGTATCACCCTTTAGATAGTGAAAGATTTTCAACATTTCAAAGTTTGAAACACTAGAAATTAACGTGTATAACACATTGAACCAAGGTGAAATACACTTAAAGTAAATGTGATTGTGTATTTAAAAAACCAAGTGTTTAAACACTTCAATCAAACGTGTGGAATTTTTTGAGTGATGAATTTCATTGATTGATACATATGATATTTTTTGCTGTACACACATTAAAGCTCACATTAAAGTGATGAGCGGTGGTACCGGAAATTATAGGTTTTCCAAATCGTCCAGGACATCAGTTGATTTAGCCGGCGCCGTAAGTAAGCGTGACTGCTTTCTAACACCCCGATGGGTCTGGGTTCAATCCCAGCCGAGGTCGTTGGGATTTTTCTGAGGCATAAACATCTATGGTGACGTCTTCCTTCGGAAGGGAAGTAAAGCCGTTGGTCCCGGCCCATGTGTGTTGAATGGGTGCGATATCCTACGCAGATGTGGAAGCTACCTTCCTGCACATTCGATTGCCGTCAATGGATGGCAATCGATGTCCGTCGGTGATTGGCACTAGATTGCGGAGACCGACGTTAAATAAAGGAAAGGAAAATCAGTTGATTTGTTCTACTAGATCAACAAAGACTGCAGTAATGTGTGTAGTATCGAAAAATGTCCAATCAGATTCAAAGTATATATGTGGATCATGCATGAACTATTGTCATGTATACCAGATGTTTTAAGTTCTCCAAATCGTTCTGGAGTTCAGATGATTTATTCTACTAGATCAACCATGACTGGGATAAAGTCTGTAGTATCGAAATATATCCAAACAGATTCATAGTGTCTATATGGATAATGTTTAATTATTTCCACGTACACCAGATGATCTAGGTTCTCCAAATCGTCCTGCAGTTCAGATGATTTTTTTAACTAGATCAACAAAGACTAGGATAATATCTGTAGTATCGAATTATCGATTTGGAAATCCTAGAACATTTGACATCCACGGAAATAGGTTGGCATGATCCACATAGACACTGCAAATTTGTTTGGACATATTTCGATACTACAGATATTGAATTAGTCTTGGGTGATCTAGTAGAAAAATAATCTGATCTCCAGAATGATTTCAGAACCTATAACATCTTGTATACTTAGCAATAGGTCGGGTACAATCCACATAGACACTTTGAATCTGTTTGGATATATTTCGATACTACAGACATTATTGGAGTCTTGGTTCATATAGCAGAACAAACCAACTGAAATCAAGGACGATTTGGAGAACCTATAATATCCAGTATACATAGCAATTGCTCGCATATATACGATTCGTTTATGATTTGACAACGAAAAATGCTATGTTCATATTGGAAAAAAGGAAAATGTCTCACATTGGACAGACCTCAGGGAATTTCGGTGTAAATCCGAAGTGACTTATGGAATTGAGATCATTTTTTCTCGATTATTTGCAGGTTTGAACCGGTAAAAAATTGAGAGCCAAATGAACAACAAAATTGATGACAGCAAAATAATCCGGGACGAAAAGATTACAATGAATTCCACAATTTTTGTGACAGCACATCAGCCCCTTCGCGATTTTCGCGACATCATTTAATGTTTCCGCGATTGAAAATTCAAATCCGCGAAATCCGCGCCTATTGTAACAGCCCTGGAATTGGAATTTGAATTTTGTCCCACCCTACGTACATTCCATTAATTTTGATTATGAATGAAAATCTTGTGCGTTTCCAATGGAAGCTACATGAAAACTATTTCCGGTGTAGGATGGTAAGTGTTTAATTCATTTCAATAAAGCTGCAAGCCCCTATTATCTCACATTTCACGCCATCGAGTACTTCTTCATCAGCGTCTCCTTCAGCGCCTTGGCACCGTCCAGCTTCATCAACGGTTCCTCCGGGTGCAGCTTCTGCATGTGCATCACGTAGATCCGCCGATGGACAAATCCCTTCGGGCAAATGTTGCAAGTGTATGGCGTCTCGCCGGAATGCGTTCGCAAGTGAAT
Source organism: Ochlerotatus camptorhynchus (assembly GCF_037179485.1). Taxonomy (NCBI): domain Eukaryota; kingdom Metazoa; phylum Arthropoda; class Insecta; order Diptera; family Culicidae; genus Ochlerotatus; species Ochlerotatus camptorhynchus. The sequence continues at coordinate 837,779 of NW_027040692.1, read as the reverse complement.
CTTCAGCACACTCTTGCAGTAGAACGCCTTGCCACAGTGCGAACAAATGTAGTCCCGCGTTTGGGTGTGAATGTTCATGTGGCGTTGCAAAGAATGTCTGTCGCAATAAAAAAAAAACATGTTAATTATCAATTTCCTCCGACTAAAAATAAAATACCTACTGGCTGAGAATCTTCAATCCACACAAACTGCATTGGAACTTTCTCTCCAAGTGCACCGCACGCATGTGTTGCCTAAGAGTACCGGGGCAGGTTGCAATTTTCCCACATTCGGTACAGGAAACCTCCTTGCCGGTGACGTGTAAGCGGTTGATGTGATTCCGCAGATTGAGCTTACAGTTGAAACTTTGTCCACAAACTTCACACGCGAACGGCGACAATCCTTTGTGACCATTCATGTGACCTTCTATTCGATTTGCTGGCATTCGTTTGCCACAGAGCTCGCAAGTCTGCTTGTACTTTTCCATCGCCTTCTTGAAATAGGACTTCCGGTATTCCACGGGATCCATCGCTTTTTCGGCTTCCGTTTTACGCCGAATTGGCCGTTTCGGTCTCAGTTTCTCTGCTAACCGATCTTCCGGAGTTGGGAGCCCGCGCAGTCTGCTAGTCTTCCACGGATCTCTAAGTTCAGAGCTTTTCTTGCGATTCGTAGCCCCGGACTTTTGCACACCAGAACTCAACTGTTCCAATGTTTCCACGGAAAACTCCACAGTCTCATCGCAGTCATCCAGCAGCGACAGAAGGGCATCAGGCTCGGCCTGGTCATCTTCTCCTGAAGCTGCTGGATCGTCATTGCCAAGAAATGGAACTGGATTTTTATTTCCACGAAGTATTTGTCGACTTCGCTGCTTGTAGGAGTAAAATTCCAGAGTATCGGTCTCACATTCTTTGCATACGTCGCACTGGGTTGGATCATTTTCAGCATCTACCTAAACATGAATGGAATGTGTGGAAATACTTAACAATAATCCATTCAAATTTCCACTTCCGCAGGGTAGGTACTTACCCACATACAAATAATGTCCTGGAATTTTTCCCGAAAGAACCGATTTTTGAAAAGAGCATTCGCTTCGCAAGCCTTTCGACACATCCGGCATCGACCCATTTTGCTGTTGCTTTGAAAAATAAAAACCTGTAATAATGCAGAAAACTAAATTTATGTTGGTAAACACTTTCGCTTGAAAATCTCTGACGCAAATTTGACGCCAACATTATATTAGGGCGAAATTACTTTTGAAAACAATTACATCAACCACCGATTTCTCGCTAATTAAAGCTCTCTTTCTAGAAAACTAATCATACCAAATGATAAAGAAAACAAAATTCTACGTGATGGTGTTGTTAGTTTGCATGTGCAAGTTTTAATTTGCGAGAATTCGACGACCAAAAGCTTTAAAATGCGAGAAATCGATCAGCATTTTAGCCCTTTTGAAATGTTGTTAGAGAATTTATAAACAAAAACATAATTAGGGTGACCATCAGACAAGGTTGTAAATACTCATTTCAGCTAAACCAATGTTTTTTTTTAAATATGAAATAATTAGATGCTATGATCATATTTTGAATTTGTAAGATACAAGAAGAGGTTGCAAAGAATGTGTTTGACATATTAAACCTGTTTATTTCACTTCATGAGAGTCACAATCAGCGATTTTTCACAAACTCACTCACTCACTCACTCACTCACTCAGCGATCAGCAAATCGCTGATTGTGACTCATAGAAAGCAAAATTTACAAGTTTTATGTTTCAAACGCATACTTTGTAACCTCTTCTTGTAAGTTACAAGTAAAGCATGTCATCATACCATCTTTTGGTTTTATTATTCCGAAAAACATTATTTTAGCTGAAATGAGTATTTGCAACCTTGCCATCAGATTGCAAATGCGCCCTTCAGCAACTTTCCTCGTAATCTGTATCTTTTATTTCTGAAGGGCACAATGTGACGCAAATCAGGGATGCCAGATTTGAAGACAGAGCTTCATTTTGAAGACATTTGAAATTCTGTGTATTTTCCGCGGACCTCTTGAGAACCCGCATAAACGCGAACCATCACATGACCTTACCGATAATGGTTATAAATTGTTTATAATCCCTGCTAAACTTCAACTGAAATGGTTATGGAACTTTACATGAACGTTTAATGATAAAGTTTTAACCTTAAGTATTATAGTTTTTTGGAAGTGGACCTTACAAATAATGGGTTGTTAAGAACCATTACCATTCAAAATTCTTGTTTTCTCCATACATTTTCGGAAAGAGAACTATATTAGAACGTTTTTACTTATGGTTTGAGAACATTAATGGTTATGGTTATGGTAGTCAGTAAGGTCCATCAATGGTTTTGTATTATCGCTCAACTTTACGTGAAATATATCGTGAATTGGTAATCAGTAATTTACAGGCAACCAATTCGCGATATATTCCACATAAAGTTGATCGATGTTACAAAACCATTCATGGACCTTACTGGTTACCATAACCATTACCATTAATGTTCTCAAACCATAAGTTAAAAGGTTTTAGTATAGTTTTTTTCCGAAAATGTATGGAGAAAACAAGAATTTTGAATGGTAATGGTTCTTAACAACCCATTATTTGTAAGGTCCACTTCCAAAAAACTATAATACTTAAGGTTAAAACTTTATCATTAAACGTTCATGTAAAGTTCCATAACCATTTCAGTTGAAGTTTAGCAGGGATTATAAACAATTTATAACCATTATCGGTAAGGTCAATTTATGGTTCGCGCTTATGCGGGAAGACATTTAATGAAATTTTCATGATTTGTGGAAACATTTGAATACATAGGGGAAATGACTCTAATGTTGGCCTATGGATCTAAGATTGGGCCCATCAATAAAAATCTGCTATTTCTTGATAGAGCTGGAATTAGGGCGTAACAGCTTTTGTAAACAATGACTTCTCTCGATGATTTCTCGAAACTCAAGGCACGCCCACGCAAACAACATAACCAACGGGAAGCGGAAGTCTTCCCTTACCAGATGGAGACGTTGATTTGAGTAAGTAAGCCTTGGCTTTCTAGAGATCGTCGAGAGAAGTCTTTGTTTACAAAAGCTGTTTCGCCCTAATTCCAGCTCTATCTAGATTAATCAATTTTATCTAGATGAACGCGTCATTGGGACGGTACAAATAGATATTTTTGGACGCTATTGAAAATTTAGTCGATTGCTGAATTTATGTGTGGGCCCAAATTAGAGGCATTTATGCCGACATAACATCCATTTTCCCTATGTAAATTGAAGATTTTGGAGTAAACAAGTGAATATGTTTACTTTCTATTTTAAGGTGAATCGCTGTGGAAACGATGGAAACCTCATGTATGATTGATTACATCATCACCTCGAAATTTCAAGAGAACAAAAATATCGACTCTCACAAAACATGCAACAACGAAACTGGAACTCCATACGTTTGCTGCAGTGCTGCTAACAAAGAGTTCCAGTTTCATCAGCTTTGTTTCAACAATTTGCTCTCTGGAAAACTTTGAAGTGATGAGTTATGTTAGCCAACAATCAACATGATGGCCATTTATGGACTCTTCAGGGAATCACCGCAGACAGACATTCAAGCTTGATTCTCAGTATGTGTAAAATTCCATAGTCCTCCCCAGCCGGGTTCGTATTGGTGCGATTTGCATGTGTTAGTGAGATGAATTTTTTTGTTAGCTGTGAGAATTTTTTGTTTGCTGTAAGAACTGTCATTCTAAAGTAAAAATAAACTACAAAACGAAAACAGTAAAGTAAAAGTTAACCCATTTTTGATAAAGGTGGTTTTACTCATTAATGAGCAAATTATTTTAACAACAATGAATTTCTGCTAACAGTAGCTAACAGTTACTACTTAATTGGCATAGTGAATTACTCATTAATTAGTGGTGCCACTTTTATTGACAATGGCTTCACTTTTACTCATAAATGGATGTTTGATTCTTACCGTGCGCATGACAGTATACGCTAGTGTGTGTAAAATTATGTTATTAGTTTAGGCTGTGAACCAGTTGCCGAGTTAAATTTAACTCGTGGTTAAAAATGACATTTCGACAGTTATTTTCTATGTTCGAAAATCCCTGTGCTGTCAATCAACCGGTTTTCGAGCCACGGTTGTCAAAATTTAACTTCTTGTCTGTCAGAAATAACCATGCTCGGATAGCAGGGTTAATCGATAACTTGCCATCTGTCAAATTTTAACCAAAAGTTAAAATAATCCACCAAATGGTTCAGAGCCTTAGTGTTCGTGAGATCCTGTCAATGTAAAGGAGCGTGAAGACATTTCTCGCGTCACTTTTCAAATAGACCAATGTAACAAATGTAAACAAATCGAGTTAAGTGATACAAACTATTGCTCTTCTATCCGAGCTTCTATTATTGTATGTGATTCAAAAACATTCATCCAAATTTACTTTCATTTATTTAAGATAATCATAGGTCAAAAATTGTCCAATGTACAGTTTGAAATGATGGGTACATGTTTGTTACTTCGGTTATTCGGACTGCGTAACTTGATTGGTGCTCATTTTCTAAAGGCGGGGCCAATCTAAAGTTAGGTACTCTACTATGACATCTGTGAAAGGGGATCTGGATCTAGTATCATGTAGAACAAATCGTCCAATGTAACACTAATTGATTATGTCATTGAGAAAAATCGTCCAATGTAACATGTCCGATGTACAACTTGACCAATCAAAACGTGGCTTTTGCTATATTGTAGCTTGAAATTCAAATCAAAATTGTGATTTTACCATTTCTACTGAATTTTAAACGTTATTATTCACTGATTACATTAAAAATAGTATTGCAAAATGTATTGTTTCTAAAAAGTTAAAATACAAATCTGTCGAACTTCTATTATCCCAAAATGGTGGATATGTTACATTGGTCTATTTGAAAAGTGACGCGAGATTTTTTCGATTTCGTTAAAGAATTTTTCTAAAGATATCTGGCACCCCTGCGCAAAATCAAAACCATCGAAACGTCAAGTTTGCTACGTTTGTAAACATTTTCGGCAGTGCATTTACATTTTGTACTTTTGTAGTGAGTCCAGAAGTTTTTCCGCCTTTCTAACTTATTAAATTAAATTACTTTCGCACATTATCGTGTTGGTTTCTTTCGGAAAATGTCTGACGATAAAAAACGAAAGCTAAATTCAGGTAAAGTTGCTTCATTTAGTCGTGTTCCAACATCTTTAACCTCAAAAATTATCTTCCCACCAGCAGCGAAGGTTTCGTCGGTTAAGAAACCGAAACTGGAGGCTATCAAACCCGACGGCGACGAAGACGATGTCAAGGACCGCAAACCGAAAGGTCTTCTCTCGGATCCGGCGCTTCTCAATCGATCGAAGCTGTGCCCCTATCTGGACACAATCAATCGACATCTGCTGGATTTTGATTTTGAAAAGCTGTGCTCCGTTTCGCTGACCCGGATCAACGTCTACGCCTGTTTGGTGTGCGGAAAGTATTTCCAAGGCAGAGGCACGAATACGCACGCTTACACGCATTCAGTGGCCGAGTCGCATCATGTGTTTCTGAATTTGTCGACTTTGAAGTTCTACTGCTTGCCGGACAATTACGAGATTATCGATTCCTCGCTGGACGATATCAAGTATGTGCTCAATCCGGTGTTTACAATGAGGGACATTCGGAATTTGGATAAGGAGGACCAGAAGATGTCGCGAACAGTAGATGGAACGCTGTATTCACCGGGAATAGTCGGAATGAACAATATTAAGGCGAATGATTATTGTAATGTTATTTTGCAATCGCTGTCCCATGTGAAACCGATTCGGGATTTCTTCCTGATAGAGAAGAATTATGCCAATATCAAGCGACCGCCGGGTGATACGGCATTCATGTTGGTTCAGCGATTCGGCGAGTTATTGCGAAAGTTTTGGAATCCTCGAAATTTCAAGTCCCATGTTTCACCGCACGAAATGCTACAGGCGGTGGTACTGTGGAGTAACAAAAAGTTCCAGATCACGGAACAGGGAGATCCGATTGAGTTCCTTTCGTGGTTTTTGCATATCTTGCATAAACAACTGCGCGGCAATAAACAGCCCAACTCGTCGGTAGTCTATCGAACATTTCAGGGTGAAATGAAGATCTATACAAGGAAGCTGCCGCCGACAGAGCTGGACGATGTCCAGAAGCAGCTGTTGCTGGCGACGGATGAGTATCAGGAGAAGGTTGAGACGTCGTCTTTTCTGTACCTTACTTGCGATCTACCGGCCACGCCGTTGTTCATCGACGAATTCAGGGAGAACATCATTCCCCAGGTCAATCTGTACCAACTGCTGGCGAAGTTCAACTCAGTGTCGGAGAAGGAATACAAGACGTACAAGGAAAATTTCCTGAAGCGATTCGAAATCACTAGATTGCCGAAGTTCGTCATTTTGTACATCAAGCGGTTTACGAAGAATACTTTTTTCCTGGAAAAGAATCCGACGATTGTAAACTTTCCGGTCAAGTGAGTATTGGAATCAGCATTGGAATCAACCAGTGGTATTTGAACTTGTCCTGCTTTTACAGAAACATCGATTTCGGTGACATCCTAACGGAGGAAAACAAGCAGCTGCACAAGCACACCAAGTACAATCTGGTGGCCAACATCGTGCACGACGGCGAACCCAATGCCGGTACCTATCGGTGTCACATTCTGCAGAAAAGTACCAACCAGTGGTACGAGATGCAGGATTTGCATGTGACCAGTATTCTGCCGCAGATGATCACGCTGACGGAGGCGTATATTCAAATATACGAACAGCAGGAGGATGACGACGACGACGTCGTCGAAGTGAAGCAGCCGTCGTAAGTAGGGAGAGGCGAACGTTGACACCTATTTATAGGTGTTTGTGTTATGATAGGTAGTGTTTTTTTGAACCTTTAATTATAGGGTTAGGGTTAAGACTCGCGAAATAAATCAAAGTGTTGTTCTGCCGTCAACCAGGTGGGAATGATTTGGAAGTGGATTTGAGAAATCATGAATTCCGGGTTGTGACGGGTGTGATCCCGGTTGCATGGCTGGTAGCAGGTAACTTTTTACAAGTCGGTTACTTAAGTCACAGTTTTCAAGTAACAGTTACTTTATCCACGATTCCAAACATTGTTTGAAACTCTTCCGCTTTTTCTACACTGCTTGGTTCGTGAGTTTTGAATTCTCATTTACGTGATGTCCGAGAAAATTCGGAAAACTAAAATTTTCCGGGAAAATTAAGCTTCTTCGAATTCCAAGGTTATTGCTTATCGCCTATTAGCTTACTGCTTGCTCTCAACTTAGTGTTCTAGATGGACTTCCACAGCTATTAATTGAGAGCTTGCGATGCATGTACCATTTTTGCATTAGTATAATTGTGTGCCCACGGAAGTCGTGAAATTTTCCAATCCGAAAAATTTCTAGACCGGACCGAGAATCCAAACCAGCCACCTCCATCCAGCATGGTCTTGCTTTGTAGCTGTAGCTTTACCGACCGAGCTAAGGGAGTGAAAAATTAACCACCCCGAATGCTTTGAAATATTTTATCGTTCATATCATAAGCTCTACCAGTGGGCAAAATTTCATAAAATGCTGCGACGAATAATTTTAATAATCACTTGGGATTCTCCTCAGAATTCGCTAGCTATGCTTCGTGAAACAATCATTGAAATTCCTTTGTCTCTTCTCAGAATTCCTTCGCAATTATACGCGGAAAATACGTTTTCATTGGTATTCTTGTCGGAATTACCTTTGAACTAACCCTTAAGAAGGACACTAATAATTGTTCTCAGAATTTCTTTGGAATTTGTCCCAGAATTATTTTGAAACTATCCTTAGACCGCTGCCATGCTCACGCGGAAGGCGAAGCGAAGCTTCAAATCGAATGTAATGAATAATACCAAAAATTAAAAAAAAAACATTTGAACGCGTGACGCAACGCTTCGCTTTCCAAGTCAGCATGGCAGCGGTTTCAGGCCTTTGAATTCTTCTCGTAATTTCCTTTGGGTCAGGACCCTCTTGAAATACAGCTCAGATCTTAGTAGGAATACTCATTCAAATTGGACCATGAATCTTCCTCAAAGTCATAGAATTCTCCTCAGAACTATATTAGGACACTCCTTGAAATTCACCTGGAGTTTTTGTTTTTTTTTTTTTTTATCTAGTTCGTCAATTTGGAAGGTTCAATCGCGTAAGCTTTACGGAGTCGATAATTCATTGTTCTTTGTTTATAACAAAATTCACTTACTTCTATGTCTGGATGGAGTTGGGCCAAATACTCGCGGCTTGCCCGAGGTTAGAGTGGTACACTGTCGAAGGATAGGATCAGGGAAGGAACTTAGTGTGGGGTTTCGTCGTCTAATCAGAGCGTAGTCGCTAGTATGCGGTTCTAGATTCGTCTAGAGTTCGACCGGCTATGGTGACCAGTGGGTGACGATGAGACTCATTGAGACGGGGCACAAGACAAACAAACACTAATAAAGAGAGATAAAAGAATTAAATTCTTATATTAGACATTTGCAGAAACTCAAACCCCATCACTCATGGAATGGAAGTAAAGCTTCAAACGGAAATAACTGCGGTGTTTCCAAGGGGTAAGTCACTCAGCACATTAGCATAGCATAGCATAAGCGATTGCACAAATCGTGGGGGCCTATATAATGGTCAACCAATACATTTTGCAGAAAATATCGTGTGTTGCCGTGAAAAAAACACTTGGGACTTGTGGTTTTTCCCACGCATTAAAATGTACAAATCAAGCATCGCATTATACACCTGGCCACATCCTTACAATCGTAAGGGATAGGAAGGAAAATTAGTCCAATATCTACTTAAGAAGGTGCAGGGAACCCATACTAACTGCATAGATACCACGGGAGGGAACATTTGTGTTAGTAAAGGGTGTCCACGATGAAATTGCCACTCTATGAAATTGCTCTAACTTTTTAACCGTTGGGTAGAATTTAATGAAAATTTGGGTGGATTTAGTTCATAGTGCATTAAAGTTCATAGTGCAGTTTTAAAGTCCTGTGATCAAAACTCGCGGAAATGGAGTCGAAAGAACAGCTCGTGCGTGATAAAATCTTGCGCATTCATCACGAGAACAAGGATCTCTCGCATCGTTCCATCGCTAAAACGTTGGAAATCGCGAATTCCACGGTGTCGCGAGTGATTAAGCGGTTCGAGGAACGGTTGACCACCGATCGGAAGCCCAGAAGTGGAGGAAAAAGTATTCCGTACAACACCAAAAATCACAACCGCGTAGTTGGGGCCTTCAACCGAAATCCGAACGCCTCCGTTAGGGAAGTGGCTAAGAAGCTGCACCTAAGCCGAAGTTTTGTCCAGAAGGCCAAAACTAAGGCTGGGCTTCGAACGTTCAAGGTACAAAAGGCCCCTAATCGCGACGAGAAGCAGAACAAGTCCGCCAAAACCCGTGCCAGGAAGTTGTACCTCAACATGCTGGCGAAAGTTGAATGCTGCATCATGGACGACGAAACATATGTGAAGGCCGACTTCAAACAGATCCCCGGCAACCTGTTTTTCACGGCCAAGGATAAGTTCAGCGTTCCGGAGCATGTCCTCACTCAGAAGATGTCCAAATTTGCGAAGAAATTCCTGGTTTGGCAAGCCATCTGCACGTGCGGGAAGCGGAGTGCACCTTTCGTGACCCAGGACACGATGAACGGACAGGTGTACATAAAAGAGTGCCTCCAGAAGCGGCTGCTTCCTCTCCTGAAGGCCCACAACGTCCCAACAATCTTCTGGCCGGATTTGGCCTCATGCCACTACTCCAAGGACGTGCTGAAGTGGTATGCGGACAATAAGGTCAATTTCGTGCCGAAAATGTTCAACCCTCCCAACACTCCGGAGCTCCGCCCCATCGAGAAGTACTGGGCGATTATGAAGCAGCACCTTCTTAAACGACCTAAGGTAGTGAAGACAGTCGAGGAACTGAAGAAAGTATGGGTTTACATGCAAAAAAAACGGTTGATTCACAGGTTGTGCAGAATCTTATGGCCGGGGTTAAGGCCAAGGTGCGGGCATTTGCGTATGGACTGTAAATAAAATACGAGTAAAATGGTAAAATGAAGTTTAATAGTTATTTCTCAATCCCTGAAAATTTGATGGCAATCGGATGAAAACTCGAATTTTGCGAATAAATTTTGTGTGTGGCAATTTCATCGTGGACACCCTTTAGGAAATGGAATATATTTAGGAATCTCTATTCGGCAATATAAAGTAAAGGTTATGTGAAAATGCAATCAAATTTAAATTAATACAAAAAGAAAGATCTCATCAAAATTATCTGCTATAAGCCTATCTTTCCATGTTTTCGAAGCTGTTTCATGCATTATGCTTGCCAATACTCTCCGGCAACCGTTTTCTTTTCACACCGAAGCATTGAGACCATTCATCACTCTTTCGCTTGCGCTACTCGGGTAAGTCACGCAGCACATTGTGCAGAAATTAGATTCGGCACAGCTTGGGCACATCCATCGGCACATCTTCGGCACAATCTAGTAGGCATTGGATTGTTGTGAATAAAATGGGAGCACCGAGGGGCGATCAACTTCATAAATCAGCTGAATTGTAAATACACACTTCGGAAAATACACAAAAAGAATACGTAAATGTGTACACGTTGAAACTAAAATACCCTAATAAAAATACCTCGAAAATACTTTGTACACGAAAAAAACATTTCATAATGAATTTAATACACTTTAATACAAAATACACAAAACTTAAAAAAAACATGAATACGAAAAATTACAAAATACACCTTATCAAGTCGGGTAGATGAATCGAAAATACTCAAGTTGCACTGCTGAACAGCTGTCATTGAAGTTGTTTACAACATTACGTGCTGTTTGACTGTATATTCAGGAACATCCTCTAATTGAATACACCAGAGGAACTCAGACCAGCAGTTCACTTATAGATCTAAATACGAAATATAAGTTCTAGAGTGGGCTCAAGAGAAAGAGGCAGTTATTTAGACCCCATCAGTACCCTTAATTCAAATAATGCTGCAACTCACACAAAACAAACTACAGAAGTCTATTCATCATCCTCTATAGTCGGTCTTTAACAATGTTCCCCACCGGTTCCAACTCTTTCCGGCCGCTGATAGACCGTTGCTTTTAACATCACGAAAGGCTAGATTTCTGGTCTGCCTTTGAGGGCATTACAAAACCCTAAAACACATAACTTTTATTATCCTATGAACACAAAACATAAAAATTTCGCACACCCGCCATTTCCTGCGTCATCCTTTATCCGATTTTCGATTTCAAACCAAATCAGGCATAACATTTGCTAGCGGTAGCGTTAGCGTTGTTATGATATACTTCGTAGATTGTATACTAGCGACACTCACGTCTCTTCTGAAATTCTCGGTTAGACTACTTTCAGGAATAATGCTGGGGAGTAAACATTGGTTCCAATCAAAACAAGAGTAACAGAAGCATGACTGTCGCTATTCCCGGCCACGCCCATCTTTACCATAACTAGGGATATGGAAGGAAATGTTGATGTAGTACTTACTTAACGAGAGGCCGCCAACTTAGCGACACCCTCATAAGTGCTACGGAGTTGGAGGGTTGGGTAGGGTATTCGGTTAGGATTCACCTCAAGTTGGCAATGCAACCAAAAGTATGTATTGTTTATTTGTTCATTTTGTTTAGTGATCATGAATTTTAAGAGTCATGACGGAGAGCTTGGGATTAAACCCATGATTTTCTGGTCAGTAAGCAAAAACGATCCCTCCAGGGTCATCGAGCATCTCATAATCCACAGCGCTTCGCGTCAAAGTACGAATATATGGATGAACTATCTATTATTGAATAACTATTATTTACGATAATTACATGAAAGAAATAAAATATAAACTACAAACAAAACGTGACAACTAAAATATCAAAAAGATATTCTCACAAGTATATTTCACGCAACCAGGTTTTTTTTTTATTATTATAGTCACTTTAACGCTCTTGGGTCATTCGTGACTTGTCCGGGGGTGAGATTTGAACTCGTGACTTTGGCGTGAGAGGTATGGATGCTAACCACTACGCCGGGGTCGCCCCCGCAACCAGGAATCTCGAAACCATTAGACGCTATAATAATACCAACAATCAATACGAAACTAACGATTTTAAATTGGCTTACTACTTGACTAGCTTATTGGTCCCAAGCAAATCGACTAACGTACCCCATTCTAGTATAAATTCCAGTACTACACAATATTTGTTTTGATTCCCTATGAAAGTTTGACAGATAAAATGAGGGGTTAGTGGATTTTCCTATGTTTCGAGGGGTGAATCGATTAGCTTGGGACCGAAGATAGTACCAGAGCTGAGCCAAAAAGTTAAGCTCGTTTCTTCGGGACCTTCTGGTCTTAGAGTTACCTCTATGATAATACCATAGAGGTAACTCTAAGACCACTGGGTCATAGAGGTAACTCTAAGACCACTGGGTCCCGAAGAAAATCATTATTATTTTTGGCTCACTCAGTACCAGAACAACGGTCCCAAGCAGTCCCAAGCTATTTCACTCACCCCTGCATGTTCTGCATGAATCCACACACCCCTGATGTTATCTGTCAAACTTTCATAGCGAATCAAAACAAACATAGTGTAGTAATAGAATTTCAACTAGAATAGGGTACGTTAATCGTTTGCTTGGGGCCAATAGGCTACTAAAGTGGTGAGCCAATTTAAAATCGTTAGTTTCGTATTGATTGTTGATAATACTCTGCACATGTTAGACACAAGAAGAGGCCAAAAAGCAAGCATCCGACATACAAAACCCGCCAGATCCACTTGCAGTCACAATCAACGATTCTACGAATCGCGAGCGCTCACGAATCATCAAACCGATGACTGCGACACTCTGAAAGTGAAACTGACAGGCTATATGCGTCAAACACCCGCCCTCCAATCTCCTCCCGCATCCAACAACACAAATCTCCATTACAACATCTAACGAATTCAAAACTCCGAAAATCACTCATCTATAGCAAGTGAGTGGAAGCAACCCTGCATGCAACCATTCGTCATGATACACTTTTTCTGCCTATCTTTCTATTAGGCCTGTGGACATGCGTTAGTTTCGAAACTTCTAACCAAACTAGGAAAATTTTCTGATAAAAAAAAACTTGAAAAAAACTTTCTAAGGTATAACAAGTAAAATAAACATTGATTATTTTACGCAAAAACGAGCAAGTAATATTAAATCTCTTGTATCGTATGCTAATGCTAATTGACTGTAACAAAAATAATATGCTTAGATAAAATAAAATACTAATAAAATTATATGCAAAATTTACTACACGAAACGAAAATCAATTATCTTATTGATGTGTTTCACTTATACATTTTTGCCAAAACATCAGCCTTATACATTCCATAAGACAAACCACATAGGTCCTATAAGAATGCATAAAAGGTATGTTTGACCGCTTATACATTTCATTTGACACATGAGCTTCATTAACTTTTTGCAAGGCGTCTGCTTATTAGTTGACTTATACATTTTATGAATAAGCAGCAATAGAAATTTGCCAAAAGGTATAAGGATATGTCTATCCATGTAGAAGATCATTACTTTATTGGTGAGAAGTTTCTAATAAGCCCTCCCAGTTCCTCTGTATACAGAACAAATCTGATACTATAATCAGAATTGCTCAGTCTACATGAAGCAGCCGATTTCATCAAGGAAGTTCTATTAACAACCAAGAATTAATCGTTTGAGGCATATTGAAGCATTAAGAAGGTGATATGTGTCATTATAGGAAATCATCATCGTTGCAAATACCAATACCACTTTCGGAAAGGTGATATTTTCCCCTATCCGATGATGTTGTTGGTTTGCGTGGGCGTACTTTGGTTCGCGTGTAAAGGGCCTTAGAAAGTTTGTTTACAAATGCTTTTGTGCCGTTATAAAATGTTATGCCTGAAATCATTCAAGGTGTCAGAAATACCAGGTAGCCAAGATGGGTATTTTACAAACAATCTAAGCTTGCTCTACACTGTACACAAACATCATCCTCTGATCGAATGAAACCTCAGACCATGCAAAACAAAACACCGAAATCGTTTTTTCGAATGATAGCTGCAACCGGATGACGGTTGTTTTGAAATCAGATGATTTTCCTCTCGAATACTGGATGAAACTTGTAATGAGAAGGGATAGGGCCTTCAGTTGAAATGCGTAATGCTCTCTGCAGAATGACTGTCATTGGTTCTGCCCCATAACGCAAATCATTCAAAACGATGATATAAATAATTCTATCGAACGTCATTTGCTGATCTGAGCTGACAAACGAAGTGGAAGCATATGCATCGCTATCAGAGCTGTTACGAACATAGGTTAAGGATGAAAACGAATGTTTGGCTAATTGGAGGAGGTTTCTCCACCACGAAAATTTTTTGTATCCATAATAGAATGGCTTATTCTGGCTATTCAGTATGGAATTGTAGATAATCAAATTATAAATCTAATTAAAAGCACTTGCATGTCACACTTTTCTTAAATGTGTGTCCTATGAATGCCGTATGTATTATAGCTAATTTTCAAACGAAAATCATCCTGTATTTGGATGACAGTCATATGGATGTTCATCATCTGACGACGAATTCAACCATAAGAAAATCATCCGAAATTCGAATGCATATTGTTAAAGGGCTCGAGCAATGCAATAATCATTCGAAGTATTGCGGATGTTTTGGTTCAGTGTATGACCGGCACAATCGGTACATCAGTGACACACTGACAAGACAGATGATCCAAGATTGGTGAGTGGAGTGACCTACACGGAGAAAAAATACTACTCAAAATTTGAGTTCTTTTTACTTAATATTGACTTCAGCCTCTCACTTGCACTCGTTATTGTTGTCAAAAAAGGAACAAGAGATTCGACCCAAAGATATAGTTCAGCCCAATAAGTTACTTTTGAGTAAATTGCATATTTTCAAATTTACGTGAATGAACCTTAATTTTGGGTGGAATATACTTAAAAGTAGGTATTTTTTTTTGTTGGTGTTAAATGGAAACTACTATATGCGATTTACTCAAATTTGGGTTATTGGACTGAACCCCGGAATTGAGGGAAAAGTGCTTAATTTTGGGTAGTTTTTCGTCTCCGTGTATCTCTTGGTGTAGGCATAAACCCTTCTCAAGGGTGTTTCTCATCTTGTCGTGTTGATATGTTCAAATGTGTTATTCAAAAATATTTGCTCATCTTTATAGGCGTATTTCAAAACGGCAGAGCATTTCCTTCAGTTTTCCTGCCAGTTGTGTTTGCTGAAACAAAAACAGCTAGATTGAGAATTTTTTTTGAATAACACCACCGACAAACCCACATGAGACTTAAACTTAACTCTTGATCGAGAATCGAGAATTACAGATAAAATGAGGGGTTCGTGGATTTTCCTATGTTGCTTGGGACTGAAGAGAGTACCAGCAACCGGTGGAAACTAACGATTTAAAATTGACTCACTACTTGACTAGTCTATTGGTCCCAAGCAAATCGATTAACGGACCCCATTCTAGTCAAAAGTCTAGTACTACACTATGTTTGTTTTGATTCGCTATGAAAGTTTGACAGATAAAATTAGGGGTTTGTGGATTTCGAGGGGTGAATCGATTAGCATGGGATCGAAGATAAAAAAAAATTAAAATTACCTTCAAAGTGTTTTTATGTTACTTCATACGCGAAATTAACGATTTTCAGAGTTGGTTGGAAATGCTAACATGAAGCTTGGAAATGCTAACAGTTTATGAGCAAAAAGAGGGACGCCTGTGGACTTGGAGACATACTTCAAGTCCCCGCGTACATCGTACGGGTTAGGCAAAAATGTGCGTCTATCTTAAAACTGTCGCATTAATGGCCCTTCGCTCATTTTCAACTTCTATTCAATTTTCATACTGCCGTACTCTAACGGAACTATCCACCTACCCTCTTCTAAAGATCATTCTCTAGCTAATAAATCATCACACTAAAGCTTCATGTTAGCATTTCCAACCAACTCTAAAATTACCTGTCAACATGGCTTTATGAGATCTACATGGAGATCTACAGAAAATACCTTATTAGCACAAACGAAGTGACAGACGACTCACTGGCGAAGAAATCCATTTAAATAATGTGGTTCACTGTAATAGAATTTTCTTGGAAGCTTATGCCATCATCCACCAGATGGGTTAGTTTTTTTGTTTTGATTTGAACAAAGTTGATTTTGTGTACAATGATTCTTTGACAGTGTGCAAAGAGTGCGTATCATTTTGTCATTTTTTTATGCATTTCAGTTTTGAGTAGAGTGAAAGAGATAGAACCAAAACATTCCAGTACATTTGGTGAAAATGCTAGTTCAATCCAGTAGTAGTGTTGCCATGTGGTTCAATCCAGTAGTAGTGGTGTTGCCATGTGGTACACTGAAAAATTGCAATAGCAGGTTAGTCACCAAAGTTTTCGAGCCGCTCCGTCTGTCACTTCGTTTGTGTTATTAGTCTGCAATAATTTCTGATTGCTATAGGATGGACTCCACATGTAAAAGATAAATAAATTAGCTCTCAATTATTTCAAAATAGTCCTAATGCTGAAGGGGCCGGGCTTACCCCCAGTTCCCATACTTATTCCTTATGATGAAAGCAAAACAAATTGACAAAAACGTGCACTTTTATCACATTTTTTTTTCATTTTCTGGCAGTCCTATTTTAGTTGCAATCAGCAATACTATCAAACGGTGGCAACTAAAGATTTTAATTTGGCTTACTACTTGACTATCCTATTGGTCCCAAGCAAATCGATACCCCATTCTACTGTGTTACCTGACTTATAACGAATATACGTTGTATACGAGTACCCCGAATAGAACATATGACTCGTCTAATTTTGCATAGCATTTGCCATGTAAAATTAGACGAACTATACGTTGTATTCGGGGTACTCGTATATAACGTATATTCGTTATAAGTCAGGTAACACAGTAGTCAAAATTCTAGTACTAAACTAAGTTTTTTTTTTATTCGCTATGAAAGTTTGACAGATAAAATGAGGGGTTAGTGGATTTTCCTATGTTTCGAGGGGTGAATCGATTAGCTTGGGACCAAAGAGAGTACCAGAGCTGAGCCAAAAGTTGAGCACGTGTCTTCGGGACCTTCTGGTCTTAGAGTTACCTCTATGATACTTTCCGGTAGAATTTTTTTCGGCAACTTTATACTGACAAGAACTATATTTTGAACAAACGCGCGCTGCTTTCGTATGAAGTTCATTTAGTTAAAAGTGTTTAAAACTTGATTCCATCTGATCTGATTCCACATGCTAACGTCATATCTGCCCTTCGACCAAAGGACAACAACGGTCATCGTTACCGTGCATACAATTAAGATATTATGAAACCATTTTGTTCACTCAAATCCTGCCCCATCTGTTGCCCTTTCACAAGTGCTTATCTTGAACAAATGTATAGTCACGTATTTATTCCGTATACACAAAGCATGTCCCGCCTTCGTCTATCACTGCACTGTTTCCGTATTTAAATCATTTAGATCACAACCATTAAACGATTAGAATTAGCACCCAAACCTACCTCTTCATCAACATCTCTGAATCACAGACTGCATTCATTTTCGGTTCATTCAATTTGTATAAAGCAAAGACAAACAAAGATCTCGAGTGTGGCACGAATTCTAAAAGGTATGCAAGGCACACGTGGTGATCTCCATGACAATACAAACGAGTATACTTTGATTGAAAACCAGTGGTGGAAGAAAACCTTCTCATGGGAATGTTCAACCGGCCGGCCGGCGCGCTGCAGGAAAAGGGGTGGATCAAGAACACACTCATTGCACTGGCCGCGGATGGATGCTTCTCGGACTGCATTATTACTACGGAATATTTACAAACAAAATCCCTACCTCTTCTGAGCGCTCTCGCCAGGAGGGGAGAGTGCATCTTCGTGGTTCATGGAAAACGCATGCGTACCAAGCGGTGGCGATAATGAATACAATGTGTCGCTTGCATGCTTCTCGTGGATTGCTCTTAATGGGTTCATTCCCGACTGATTGCAGTACTTACCAGACATAAGAAGCGCTTGTTTGAATCGTTCGGGTGCACCGGCGGCGCCAGTGATGGGAGGTTGATCATTTTTCTTATTTTAGGATTATAATTATTATGCCGGGCGGGCCGAGGAACGTGCTTTAGAAGTAGAAACCACGGAGATTAATACCAACCGATGGAATCTAACGATTTTAAATTGGCTAACTACTTGACTAGCCCATTGGTCCCAAGCAAATTGATTAACGTACCCCATTCTAGTTGAAACTCTAGTACTACACTAAGTTTGTTTTGATTTGCTATGAAAATTTGACAGATAAAATGAGGGGTTCGTGGATTTTCCTATGTTTCGAGGGGTGCATCGATTAGTTTGGTACAGAAGATAGTACCAGAGCTGAGCCAAAAAGTTGAGCACGTTTCTTCGGGACCTACTAGTCTTAGAGTTACCACTGTGGTATAAGCATAGAGGTAACTCTAATACCCCGTACAGACTATGGCTTATATCATGTAATATAGGCTGTCTTGCAATAAGCACTCATGTATCTAGTTTTCACTGGAAATCCCATGTGCTTATTGCAAGACAGCCTATATTACATGATATAAGCCGTAGTCTGTCCGGGGTATAAGACTAGAACGTCCCGAAGTAACGTGCTCAACTTTTTGGCTCAGCTCTGGAGCCAATTTAAAATCGTTAGTTTCGTATTGATTGTTGCTTATACCAACAATCAATACGAAACTAACGATTTTAAATTGGCTCACTACTTGACTAGCCTATTGGTTCCAAGCAAACGATTAACGTACCAGATTCTAGTCGAAATTCTAGTACTACGCAATGTTTTTTTTGATTCGCTATGAAAGTTTGACAGATAAAATTAGGGGTTATTGGTTTTTCCTATGTTTCGAGGGGTGAATCGATTAGCTTGGGACCGAAGAGAGTACCAGAGCTGAGCCAAAAAGTTGAGAACGCTATTTCGGGACCTTCTAGTCATAGAGTTACCTCTATGGTATCTCACTGTGTTCCATTTGGTGAATTTTCATTTGACATTTGACGGATGGAAAATTTTAAAATAAACCTGCTATTGTACCAGACTTATTTCTGACAGACCAGGAATTAATTTTGACAAACACCTTTTCGAAAATCGGAAGATCAACAACAGAGGGATTTTCGAACATTATAATTTATTTTCAAAGTGTCAAATTTGAGTGAAAATTTACCAAATGGAACACAGCCTAACAACAGATTTTTTTTTTTCATCACCCCTTCAGTATACTTTGGTTCAGAAAAGTAAATCAATTACTTACGATCAAACAGTATTTAGGCTGTGTTCCATTTGTGGAATTTTCACTTAAATTTGACACTTCGAAAATAACTTAAAATGTTCGAAAATTCCTCTGTTGTTGATCGGTCGATTTTCGAGAAGGTGTTTGTCAAAATTGATTCCTTGTTGATCAGAAATAAGTGCATGTTAATTTAAAAGTATTTGATCCGTCAAATTTAAGTCAAAATTCACCAAATGGAACACAACCTCAAAGTAAATTAGGACAGTTTATACACTGTCCATAAAAACACAACTGTCTAATATGAATAGGAAATCATACAGAGATGGTACAGTGATGCTTTTATGGGCAGTACACCAAGTAGACGGTTTTTGAAAGATTTTACGAACCCATCCTCCTGCCCGGTCATAATTCTCTACATAATTTCACTTCATGCATATTTTATAACCCAAGGGCGTAGCCAGGTTTCAAGCTAGGGAGAGGCGAAAAAAAAATCTGGAAAATTTGGCCGAATGCCATATCACCGAAAGCCTTTGTGTTGCTGTGTTCAGGGGGGCAGTTGCCCCCTCCTGCACCCTTCTGGAAACGCCTATGGTTCAACGGTGGAGCCCCGCTAATTTGAACGACACTTCATGCATATTAACCAGGTTCATTTTTTATTTGCACTTCTACTTAGCAACCCTATCAGCATCAGAAATGCATGTTTCTGGCAGCATGATTTGCTGTTTTGTTTGATTCTGCGTTCCGTTTCACAACATTCCATTTCGTTTTCCTCCTTTCCATATGCTGCATGACGTTGGAGCAATTTTTAGTTTGCACGGGCATTTAGTACATTTATGAATTTATTTTTTGATCATCAACAGGTTTAATGTATCCCCAATGATGTTTTGATTAGTCAAACCAGCATAGTGCTTACACGGTAAGAAAAAAGTACCCAACTTTTACCTTTTTTGGCTAGTTTGTCTCCTTTTCTCCTTCTAATGTTGTCAAAAACGGAGGAGCAAAACCACCCAACAGGGGGGGGGGGGGTAAAGTGTGGGAACCCAACGTTAAGTATAATCATATTTACCTACTGTTGAGTACAACTAACTTACTTTTGATTAAAAAGCCAGTGGAAAATTCCATTCGTACACAAGTAAATGAAAATTACTTTGACCCGCTTCACCTACTTTTGGGTTCCTGCACTATAGTGCCGAGATGAGTGAAAATAACTTAATTTTGAGGACTTTTTCTAACCGTGTACATTCTTCAGTGCACAAGGTGTAAATATTTACATCATTTGACACATCTCAAGTAATCATAGCATTTCAAGCTGAACATTGCATTAGGTCCTAAGTAACATTGATCGATTCTCTTCGTTGGCTTTCTCTTTAGTTAATAACTTGAGCACATAACCGTTTCTTGTTGTGTTTGTCGTATGAGCACCGACAAACCGACATGAATGACTTTACAAATTATCATGACATTTCTGATCAAAGCACAAAACTGACATCTGCCGCCGTGTTCGCGAAAAATGTGTATCCTAGCCACGAACACGCGTACAAACTGTATGAGTTGGTTCGTGTCTAATCTATTGCAGTCAAGAGACCTACTGTGTAAAGATTACCTGAATTTTGTCAATATCCGTAACTATTTACACTCTGTTCACCGACAAATTTAGCCTGTTGATGTTCACAAACAAAAAAAGTAGAAGGGTCTGTGCCTAGGGGCACGAACGGAAGCTTGACGTAGGACCGCTAGTGGACGGAACAAATGTGAACATTTAGTTCTTTTAATTGATGAATTATCAATTATCTTAACTCTTTCCGTTTTTTTTATTTGTAAGCGTATCAAATTTGTAGTATTTATTTCAAAGAGAAAGTTCATGAAGAGAATCCAAGGGACTGTCAACTTGAGTATTTTCGATTCATCTACCCGACTTTAAAAGGTGTATTTTGAATTTTGTTATTTATGAATTTTTAAGTTTTGTGCATTTTGGTATTAAAGTGTATTCAATTCACCCCTCACAGGATTTCCTTCCGAATTATATGAATGGGGCGGGGCGGAAAGTATCGTTTGTGCAGAATATGTAAAAAAGGAGGGACTTCGAGAGATTGAAGTCGTGAGAACTAATTTTCTCACAAATTTGATTTTATTGGCTTTCTGGGGACTGAATATACACCCAAAGCGAATTATTCCCACTTCTCTCAAATTCTATATGGATTTTTAACACTTCCTACCAGCGTGTTCTGGAAAATGGTCGGACGATGATTAATCTCACCAATACATTCGGGTCTACAATTCCACACCTTCTATAGAGACCAGGTTGAGCCTTGATAGCTAGCTGCTTGCGGGAACTGATGACCTTAACACATGTCCAAATAATACTCTTAACAAATTTACGGTGGTCCTGAAAAGGACCGTTTTGTAGTGATGGTTGAGTAATTCTGAGCGGGGTGTTCAACACGGATAAGGCTCTCGAGCTGTATGTCGTTTGGAGCGAGGGTGACACGCTTGGCATAGATGACCGACCGCTTGCAGGCAGCCTTTCGTTGTTACTGCAGAACAACTTTCAACGCCACACGCCAAAAGCACTGCTACTGCTGCTACTAATTTCGACGACCGAACACCACCACACAGTATGGCGATGAGTGTGCAAAATATTACGCAATTCCATCCGGCGAATGGCGAATGCCACTTCGACTTGTTTCGTCTAATTACTACTCTCTGACGACTTTGCTGGGGAAGCAGCATATGCATATTGGTGGATTTGTTAGTTAATTCGACGCTTTTGGACAATGCTGAACATTTACCAGTTTTTCAATAGTTTCTTGTTAAAAATCAACATTCAGAAGCATTGTTATCGATGCGTAGCCATATTTTTGATCGATTGGTGATAAAATTATTGAAATTGGACCAGGGACAGCTGAGTTATTAACGTTCAAAATCTTTCTCAATTTGTTACATGTTCCATTTTTGGTTTTCACAAAGTGTACCCCCATATAGAAATCAAAGACGTAGTCCTACGTCAAAATAAATAAATCAAGTAGATGAGCCGTCTTTCCCCAACTTAATCTACTCAGGGCGACAGTACCACATCCAGAAATGTTTATCCAATCATTTCTGATTATATTGAACTGCATACACATCCAGCAATTTTTTGGGCTACATTGGAACAATGTCAATTTTGGTACACTGGAACTATTTTAAATAAGTACGATAACATTAGCAAAAATTACCATCTTAGCGCCCCTTGGTGAGATTTTGTATGGGAGCGAGCTTTCATCGAATACATTTAGTGTCAACGATCAAAAGTTTAAAACTTGATTTAAAAATCGAGATAGCGGCGCCGGTGGTGTAGTGGTAAACGTGATTACCTCTCACCCCAGCAGGTCTGGGTTCAATCCCAGTCGGCGCCGC
This sequence comes from Ochlerotatus camptorhynchus, assembly GCF_037179485.1. Lineage (NCBI taxonomy): Eukaryota > Metazoa > Arthropoda > Insecta > Diptera > Culicidae > Ochlerotatus > Ochlerotatus camptorhynchus. The sequence continues at coordinate 815,059 of NW_027040692.1, read as the reverse complement.
CGGGACGTTCTGAGGCATAACATCTCTGATCACGCCTTCCTTCGGAAGGGAAGTAAAGCCGTTGGTCCCCGGTTCATGAGTTGTTGGGTTGATAGGTAGGGTCCAGGTGTGGGAGCTGCCTCCTTGGCGTCGGTAGCATTGGTGCTCAGCTCGGAAAACAAGATCGACGGAAAACAAACCAAAGGAAAAAAAATAAAAATCGAGATGAATGTCTACGGAATTGATAAAAATATCGTTGTACTCAGAAAGCAAAGCTCTATCAGATGATGTATAAAAATTGGTGTATTTTTCGAAATTAAATAACCCAATTGACGGCCTATGGCGTGTTTTTGAGCATATTGATTTAATATTGGGAATTAACTGCTTAGAACTTCCATGAATGTATTTTAATAACATTTTTCGAATTCATTTAGATAAATGGGGCCAGATATTACAGTAGACGGAATACGTCGCGATTATTCTTAAAATGATAGACGAACAAAAAAAAAGTTTATTATAATTTTATAACTCGATGGTCCTTTCAATATCCAGTTATGGACAGTTGACTGTAGTTACTTTAATACTCTTGAGACATTCGTGACTTGTCAGGGATGAGATTTGAACTCGTGGCATTGGCGTGAGAGGTATGGATGTTAACCAGTACGCCAATAGGTTAAATGGTGGGTTCAACAATACCTTTAACTATTATCGACAGGGGAGGAAGTACCATCTAAAGTGATTCTTTTGTGTTTAGTTTTTTGCCAAACAATGCTTTGAAACAAGAAGTATTCACATCCAAATAGTGCTCATGGACTTCATTTAACACACACCCTAACGATAACATGTAGAGGTATTGCCAAAGGTGTCATTTACCCTAGAGCAGATCCACGCCAAATGAGGAAGTTGTAGGGAGGGTACCGGAGACGAACCAGCCCAGGGCTGAAAGTCTCCTTAATAAAGATATAAAAAAAAAAGTTGTAGGGACAAATAGTCTTTCAAGAAGAAATACTCACGGTATTTTTTTCTAATAACTAATTAAAATAATAATAAAAAAATGATAAAAAATGTACTTTTTTAACATATTTGATTTGAAAATAAAAGTTTATGAACAATGCAATCTTCGGAAGTATTGAAAACCTTTCAAACTAGACAAGTTTGTGATCCTGATCACTAATAGAACATCCATTCTGACCGCATTTCTCCTTTCGTTCGATGCTCAGAGTAGTAACGATTATTCACACGACTCACCGTTGACTGCACGATTCCGAGTTGTTTTCCGATGTCCCGATGAGAGAGTTGAAGATTTTCCAGGTGCTTGCGCAAAATCAATTCGCGACGTTGCTTTTCGGGTGACGCAATTTTTTACGACTTTCAAAAAACTGACAGCGATAAAAATACAGTGTAAACAATACACTCTAAACTACTTCTACCCAATTTTTTTAGAGAAAATACCCAATGGATAATTTTCTACAGTGTTTTTTTTTCCGTGATGCACTTTGATGTGGGACACCCTTCATCCGACACAATCGCTTAGGCTACGGTCAGTAAATGTAGTTTGTATGCGTAAATAAAAGTGTAATTAACTAATCAGTGCGTTTAGTTCCCGGGAAAAATTTAGTTAGTGTTGGATACATACTGCAACAATTGAAAGTGGACGATCCTTGCATGCTGGATGCATGCCCCAATGTTGGTTTGGCTGCCTGATTATTTTTAATAACGTAATTTTTACATACCACCGTCCCCCACAGACATTAATCCTGGCTGCATCACTGCTGAACCTGTCTAAATTGACTAGACTGAAAAAAAAATGATGAAATTTTTCCAATAATATAATTCATTATGTTTATCTGAAATTTCTCATAACATTCATATCATTACATGAGTTCTATGTGATAAATCACTATAATTTAATTGGACACAAGGTTCATGTGATTTTGTGCGAGTCCCAATTATGAGATCAAATGAAAGTTATTCTTATGTGTGAAATTCTAATGGGTATTTTACATTGAAAATGTGATTTATTTTTTGAGTGTATGCTATCTGAGATTAACGATTAACTCATTGAAATAATCACAAATGATTGTAAATATCCTCAACAAAGAAAACTTAATCGGATCTGATGGAAGGCAACAAATGACCAAAAGCATATTCCACCGTTTGACTTTATTGATCAGTTGCTTACTTGATGACCATTTTAAAACTTCTTCCTAACTTTACAAAATATTTGCTCAATCAAGCAATTGTAAACAAATAATGTGAAAGTCACGAACGAGGCTGTTTCAGCGATACTGATTTTTTTTTTCAAATAATAATATTAAATGGCTTTTTGAAAGGCTTTTTTTTCGAAATTCGAGTCCAATCCAAACCCAAAGATAAAGCCGTTCCCCCGAGAGCCCTTCCCAGCTCCGCCTACGCTTCTCTGGTAAAACTTCTTGAATGAAACTGAATCTCACACCGCGTGTACAACCACTCTGCTCAGCTGGTAACAGGGAGCACCGCGCACGAGGAAAGACAGACGAACGCGGCCACTAGGCTCACAGGCAGATTCCACTCTGCCAGGCCAAAATAGAGGTACAACCATCCCGGCGCGTAATATTTCCGATTAGTTTCCGTTTGGAATCGCACGCGGTAACATCTCACGCGCGTAGTCTTGCCGTTGGTAGCTGTTCTGGCGGATCACTGACTGGGTGGTTAATTGCGGGTGCGATACACACAGGTGGTTAATAATTCCTTCCACCAGCGAGTGAGACGGGCGCGGATGGTTGGAAGTCAAGTGTCGCATTTATCACGTTGATCTTTCGAGAGAGAGAGAAAGAGATACCGCGCGATACGTTTGAGTTGATATCATTTGTTCATCGTTCAAAGGAAGCTGAAACGAGTGTGGGATGTTCTTGCTCTAATCAGTGAAGTCTTTTGTACGGCGATCTCCGCGTGCTTTGTGATCATCATCATCGTGCTGTGATTAGCAACGGTCGTCGTCTGAGTGGATTCGAAAAGACCAATTCAGACGAGTATTTAGCTTCATATACTGTCCTGCCATTCACAGAAAAAAAAAGTTTCCTTTAATTGAACGGAAGTTGAGTTATGCCGGATTGAAGAATAACAAACTCTCCGACTGCACAGATCATCCCGGGAATACCACCATCGATTCGTTGCCTATGTACCGCTCTCGGCATCAGCCACAACGAAAGGGGGCCGGACCGAAGTGATTCCTATTATTATTCAAAGTGCACAAAATCTATGCTGAGGTGTTTTCATTGTATCATGATTACGGCGGACTTTGCATAATTTTGCGTAAACTTTACAGCATTGAATCACTCGGACTGCACTTGTTCCGAGGCAGGTGAGGGCCGGTGAGTGTGTGTATTGCAAAAAGTGATAATTTAAATGAGACACACCAGCGACAGGCAAGGTGATTTATAAGCTGAAGTCAGCACTGCTTGGCCATTATCGGAGGATTAACGAACAACCTCTCCGCTTCTGGAAGGATACCCACAATGTGCGCGAGTGCGGGTGCAGAATTATGAAGTTTTGCAGAGTCGTGGTGTGCAATTGGTGGTCGGAGTGACGTGCTGAAAGGAGACTGTTGGTAACGTCTTTGGGACGAGTCGAAATTTTCGAAACCGTGTATAGCTACCGTGACGATTGGTTTTGACTGGAACACGTATTTGGGGGGTATCCAATAGGTCGACCAGAATACTAATTAACCGCTAAGTGTTTTAATTTTAAACTGCGTCAACAACGACGAGCATAATGTCGTCAACCAGCTTGGATGGCATCATCGGCGGTGAAAACCATGAGCGGGACAGTTCATCGCTAGAAACGACACCGACCACGACCACGGTTACGGTGGCCTTGACAGAGTCCACGTCCTCCAAGACCGGTAGTAACAGTATGGATGGGAGTAGTTTTACTACGAATAAAGAGTTGAGTGCATTGTCGGCTGAAGTAGAAGATGGAATTGGCAAGGCGAAAGGCGCCGTTGGGGCCGAGGAACAACAACATTTGGAGAGCTTTCATTGTGGATGGTTCGAAGTGCGACCCCGGTGGATTCAGTCGTTTATGACCCCCAAGTGGGCATTGTTTTGGCTCTGTTGGGCGGGGGCAGTGCAAGGTGAGTAGAATTTGTTTTCAACCTCAGTACTCGAAGTTCTTAATTTTCCAATTTTCGTGTGATAAAATTTATCATTTCACCAGGGAATTCAGACACAGGAAGCTAAAGATAAAACACTTGCGACAACTACCACGATAATCTCTCTCTCTCTACAATAAAGCTTGATCGGAACGGTATAAGGAAAACGATAAATTGTTTACAAGACTGTGTTGCAACAAACACGGTTGAGGACATAGCTTGACCGGAACGGTGAAATGACATAACATAAAATCCCCATTTACTTACGTGTATAGCGTGTATATCCGTGAAGCAGGTTGCAAACAATTTTGTTTTGTCGTTTCCTGCTACCGTTTGGATCAAGAGGCAGTGTCTTCTGCAAACATGTTGCTTGTATTTTTAATTTTTTTATTTTTTATTTTAATCACTCGAACTCGTGACTTCGATGTGAGAGGTATGCTTGTTAACTAGTACGCCTGGGCAAGCTGTAACTAGTTCATCCTTACACTACAGTTTGACAAAATGTAAAACAAAAAAGTTAGAATAATAAAATTGATGTTTTAGATGTAAATGTAATAAAAAGCAGAAAAAATAGCTAATAGCATGGTCAAATGAAGAGTAAAGGTCCAAACGAAATGTGGACGGAAGCAGAACAGAAAACGGAAGGTTTAACAGTTGTCACAAATGACATCAAGAAGCCTAACCGATGTCGATTTGGTTTGAAATAGTTTTCAATCCGACAAGTAGGCTTAAGGCTGGCGCACAATGCATAAGTTTCCTTATGTTTCCTTTCCTGTATGTATTAGAAAACTTATCCATTATGCGCCGGCCTTTACTCCGCTGCCGCTGTCATTGCGCTTGGGCCTTAAACATATGGTGTTTCATCAAAGTTGCTTGAAATATTTTTTACTTCATCTTTCCTGAAAAATAAAACAAACTCAGGGCTGGTAGTGAGTCACTTTTTAGTGACTTGGTCACTTTTTTTGAAGCAAGTCACTAAAAAATCTGCTTTTAGTAGGCTAAGTTACTTTTTTTGTAATCAGTCACTGTTTTAAACTTTTTTTAACATGAATTTATCTCAAAAGTGACCATTTTTCTTGCGGAGTGTAGGATAGGCCTACATTTTGTTCTAATTTTTGAACAATTTGAAGTTGACGACCTTGTATAGAGTTTTTATTTTTATTTAATCGTCGTTCTCTATCTACAGGGTGTCCACTCATTTGATTAAATAAACCTCAGGAATTTCCAGGTTTTTCCTTAACATTTGCAGATAATTTTTAGGTTTATAATGAAAAAGTTATTAATGAAATGCGTAAAACAACAACAACAACAACAATTAACACAAACGTTTTAAGACATTACAATCAGTTTTAAAGAAACAGCTTACAACTTTACTTCATTTCACAAAGTCTAAGATCAAAACATTTTTAATGTCTTAAATTTTAGTACTTGAGAAAATTGTGGAAACTTTTAATAAGTTCTATTTATCTCAGAAAAGCTAGATCTAGAAATCTTTCGGGAATTCCATGGATCTTAAGAGGAAGTCCCCGAAACTTTAGCTCAGACTATTGGATTGGTTTAAAAATCTTTGAGTATTAGTTTAGACAAATTCAGGATTGTTCCATGATGTGCTGAAATGAAATCGAGAACCCTTAAGATGTTTCGAGACATTCAGTACAGAGACCTTCAGAAAATTTATTAAAACTTCAGAAATATTTCAGGAACTTCGCAGAAATCCAAAAAAATCATGGAAAGTTTAAAGGTGTTCACGAGAATTTCATTTATTTTAAAGCAGAACCGAGATTTTCATTAGAATTTAGGGCTTAAGGGAAGCTCCGAGAACACCAAGACAGATAATAGAATTAAAGGGCAGTTACAAACATTTCAAGGAGATTGCAGAAACCTTAAAGAAATTTCAATAAAATTTCCGGGAATTTCCAGAAGCTTTGGTTTGTTCAGAGAAAATTTCTGGAACACAATAAAAATTATATGAACATCCGGAAAATGTGAGAGTATTTCAAAGGTGTTACTATATATATATCACTTAAGGAAATGTGCAATGATTAACAAGCAGTTCCTTGTAATTATAGGATGATCCGAGAATTCTTTGATTGATCAGACAAATTTAGAAGATACAGAGAATTATAAATGTATATCAGAAAATTTACCGGAACATATGATTAATTTAGAGAAAATAAGGTAAGCAAGAAAAACTTCAGGGCTGGACTTTCCAGGGAAAATGAGTGATTTAAGGCAAAGCTCCGTGAGCGTTTATAAACTTATGGAAAATTGTAGAACTTAAAGGCAATTCAATCAATTCCAGTAAAATAGTGGGGAATTTAAAAAATACTAAGTTATTCAGGACACTATAGTGAATTTTAAGGAAATTGAGCAATATTTTGGATAGTTTTAAAAACATCAGGAAACTCTAGACTGATGAAGAATTTATGAATAAGTTTCGGCATTTTGAACATCAGACAACTCTTAAGAACTTCAGTCAAAATCGTAGAACTATGTATCTTTTTTAACTAGTTCGTTTAATTGGAAGGCTTGGTGTTAGCTTTACGGAGCAGATAGTTCATTATTTCTGTTTTTAACAAAATTCACTTAATTCTATATCTAATTGTTTAAACATTTTTAGAACAGTTCAATTTAATTCAGGGAAGTACAACAAGCTTCATGAGAACTGCAAACACTTAAGAAAAGTTTAGAAGAAAAGATCTCGCTAATAAAGCTCTAAAAAAAACTTCTAGAAAAGAAAACAGATATCCTCAGAGCAGAGATATTCCAGAGCAGCAAAACTACATAAATTAAAAAAAAAAAGAGAAATTCAGTGAATTTATAAAATTTTAGAGGAGATTCATGATCGTTAGGAAAATTGTGGAGACTCTAGAAAGTCCGAACAAGTTTAGAGAAGTTTAAAACATATATGAGAAGTATTGCGAGCATCAGACTAGTTTCTCAAACTACAAAAAAACTTCAAGGCAGTTTCATTAACTTTAGGAATATTTTGGGAACTTTCAACCATATTCAACGGAGATTTTCCATGAAAATACGTTTGAAGTTCTCCTAATCTTACGCTCGTATTCTTCCGAAACTCTCATGGAATTCTTTCAGAAATTCACTTGGAACGCTTCTCTGAATTCTCTTAAAAAATATCACAAGAATATACTTAAAATATTTTTCGCAATTCCATTGCAATATTTCTCAAAATGTCGTTGAAACTATCGTCCGAATTCTATTTCAGTAAGAAAACTTATGGAAAGATTCTCAGCTTTTTCATTGAATTCATTTCAGATTTACATTTTAATCTCACTCCTTTCCTTGGAATTCTACTCACATTGATAGTCTCCTAGGAATTAATTTTCATTTCTCCTCACACGTTCCTTAGATTTCTTCCCTTAATTTGTTTGGCAATCTCTCCTGGAATTATTTTCCGAATTTATTTGAAGATTTTCTGGAGTTATTATCAGATTTAATTGTAATCCTCCTTTAGCATTCCCTTCACCACTTAAGTATTCACAAAAAAAAAAAAATACAAGGACTTCGGCTTCGATTTTGTTGTCTTTCACAAACTTCATATAATTGCTTTGTGAGAGCAAATTCTGAGACAGCTAGGAGCCCAGTATCAGGCGCGTAGGCAACAGGGGTTTGACATATAGCTGAATACACGTACTCAACATCAAAACAACAAAACATATCATGGTACCGCTGACAACGTTGCAGATGTTCGGTACGCAGCAAACTTAAGCGATATGACAGCCATATCCATCCCCTGGTAGGCAACATGTTATAAGGCATAACAAAGCAAAATAAATTATTTGAGCCCAGGACCTGCTGCCTACTGTCAAACGCTGCTGTTGGTATAGGCCTTGTCACCAGGGTTGCCAAAACTACAGATTGATCTATATATCTACAGATATTCCAGAGGCCTAAAACCAAGCATCTGTATTCACAGATCACAGATTTTTGGGTTTTAAACAGATTACAGAGATTTTTTTTTTAATTATGATCTATCATTCCAAATATAAATCTTAAGTTGTTAAATAACAGATATTATCGATTTAGGTTAGCGACTGAAAGTCAATTTTTTATTTGTTATATGCGACAGTTAGAAGATACTGAGAGGTTAGCACATATCATCGGCAAGAGACGTGCGTGTGAGAAAATTTGCGAAAAAATCTAAGGGCACCAGTGGGATTCGAACCCACAATTCCCATTCAATACACGGGTGCATTGCCAATTATACAACGGTGGACCTATGGTCTACGGATGTATTTGGCTAATGACATATAAGTTTCGAATGCGTTTCCCTCCCTTAGTCTTTTTGCGCAAGCGTTCTCAATACATTAGGTTATCAAAATTCGGATGCGATTTTCTCGATATGGTCATTTTACAATTACACCCTTTTCAAATGTTAGTCTAAAAATGTGGGCTATCTAAACTCGCAGAAGGCATCAGCCTTCTCTCAGGGTTATCCAAGTTGTTCGAAAGCACAGTTTACAGCCGGCTTCTAACATCTGCCGAAGAAAACAACATCTTACTCGAGGAGCAGTTTGGTTTTCGAAAAGGTCGATCGACCGTCCACCAACTGACCCGAGTAACAAACATTCTTAGACGGAACAAGGCTGTTTAAAAAACATCTGCCATGGCATTGTTAGATGTTGAAAAAGCGTTTGACAATGTCTGGCATGATGGCCTGGTGTACAAGTTGCATCCTCATGAAAATCATACAAAATTATCTATCGGATCCAGGTCTCTCTGAATGGCATCACATTGGATGCCTTTAACATCGGTGCAGGTGTGCCCCAAGGAAGTATCCTTGGGCCCATCCTGTTCAATCTATTCACCTTCGATAATCCGGCTCTCCCTGATGGTGGATCGTTGTCTCTGTTCACAGACGACACATCCATCGTCTACAAGGGTAGGGTCACCGGAGCTCAGACTACCAAACTCCAGAGAGGCTACTACTGGGCATTTCAACAGCTGGAAGATCCGTATAAACGTGGTGAAGATCCAGGTCATAATTTTCACACTCAAAATCTCCACGACATGTTCCGTCTGAGAATAACAATATCTGCCTAAACGGCTCAAGGGTGGAGTGGTCCAAAGAGATCGTCGCTGTACCCGCTTATCAATAGGAGATCTACCCTATCCCTGAAAAATAAGCTTGCTGTCTGCAAGCAAATAATCCTTCCCGTCAAAGAGTACGGGTTGCCAATCTCTGAGAGTTGCGTACATTCTCATCACCTCAAACTACAAAGGATCCCGAACAAGATCCTGAGGATGATCCTCAACAGTCCACCGCGTACAAGAAATTCTGAGGTCCACCGCCTGGCTGGTCTTTAGACCTTGGCGTTACGGAGAACTGCTACCATCAAAAGGTTCAGAGATTGATGCATGCGATCCGATCAACAGATCATTAGGGTCCTGGCACGTTAGGCTAGGCAACTAGGTTAAGTAGGTAGAATATAACATTTTCTAATCAAAATCAACAAATATGTTTTCCTTAAAAGTAAAATGTAAACTATTACAACTAAAATCAAACAGTAACTTGTTATAGACATTATCACCAAGGATGAAGAGCTTTCGGGCTAAATCAATTGAAATGTACAATAATTGTAAACCACAAGACAATAAGTAAATAAACATTGTTTTCTTTATTTTAGGGAATTTTATTGGCTAGTTCTTCACTTTGCAGGAAAAATATCAGAGGTATAAGGCCTACCCAACTAACAATTTTAGCTGCAGACTAGCTTATACAGCCGAAAATTGCCTTATGCAGCTATTTTTTGTCTGTATAAGCTGATCTGCAACTAAAATTGTTTGTTGGGTACCTTGGTAAAAAACACAGCTGCAATTTACAGAGCTTTGGATGGACGACATTTAAAATTTGGGAAACACAAGAACAATTGGGTTCTTTAAGGGTATTGAGGTAAATATATATTCGCAATCTGCATTAAAAATGGAACCCGAACCCAAAATTTTATCAATTTGGGTACACTGGAACTATTTTAAATAAGTACGATTACATTTGTAAAAATCACCTTATTAGCGTCCCTCGGTGTCACTTTGTATGGGAGCGAGCTGTCAGTTTGTTAGTTTAGTGTCAAAAAGTGAAGTTGATATTTTGCTTTCATTCTTAATTTAAAAATCGAGATGAAAGTGTGTGGGTTTGAAAAAAATATCGCTGTGCTCAGAAAACGAAGCTCTTTCGGATGATGTATAAAAAACAATACATTTTTCAAAATTAAAGAAGCCAATTGAGTTAACTTATTGACTAATCCGAATAAGGCAGAGCTCCACCGTGGAAGGTGGTGCTCTCGTCTGGTAGTGATGCCGGAAGGAAGGAATCAAACATTGAAAAACAATCCAGCGTCCTTAAGGAAGGAGATCAGGGTAGCCAGGATCGAAGGTTCGTCGCCCAGTATGTCGCCGATATTCCCCGAAAGGCCGTAGTGTTGCCGCACGAGCTCGTACTTTGGACACACGCAGAGGATTTGCTCGACGGTGGCTGGAATATTACAGACGACGCAGGTCTTGCGGAAAACTCCTCCGCCGAAATCGTGTGAGAGCCGGGTGTGACCTGTGCGAAGCCTGGAGATGACTCGTTGCTCCTTCAGGTTTCCAAGGTCCTTCCATGGACGCGTGCTCTCCTTGATTTTCCTTAGAAGCGGTCCTTGGTTTGCCAACCATTCTTCTTGCCACCTAGCTTGCATGGAACTTCATCGGTGTACCTGCACCAGAAGGTCCCGCCCCGGCCAGTCTGTCAGCGTCGGAGTTGCCAGTGATGCCACAGTGCTCCGGAACCCAAGCGAATACTGTGTTGGGTGGGGCATGTCTGATGATCCCCTGAATCCACGGATGAGTGGGCATGTTGGACCGGAGAGCAGAAATTACGCTGTGTGAATAAGTGGTGTGATTGCTGTTTCGAAAATCGCCGCTGCCTCTGCAGAAAAAAAAAAACAAAACATTGTGACGGTAGGCTCAAGCTCGTTGGCGAGATCTTTCCCGCAATGCCTATCCCAACTCCGTTGTGTGATTTGGACCCGTCCGTTAAACGGTGCGTATGCCTGGGGTACCCGGAGTTTAGAATCTCTGCGACGGAATGTCTGAGCGCCGCCGAGTTGTCTCCTGCCCTAAACTGGTCCTTAATTCGGCTTTCGATGTTTAACGGTCTCGGTTGCCAACTTTTTCCTCTTGGCTATTGGTGGGAGGTTGGTATTGGCTGCTGTACGGAGGATTCTGTTCCCTTCCTCGAGGAGATAGATCCATTCGTTACCCGATGTTTTTGCCAAGTAGGCAGCCGCTTTGATGACGACTGCGGTGTCGATTTGAAACCGGAAAGGAAGTACCCCGACTTCAGCGCAGGCTGTGTCGGCCGGCGTCGAGGGCAGGAGACCTGAAACTACCCGGATGTAGCCGTTGTAAACCGGTGCATGGACTTGCAACAGTTTGTCCTTGGCCATTGCGGTCAGCTCTAGACCGTAGAGTAGACGACTGTCAATTACTGCCTTGGCTACATGCAGCCGGATAGCTCGGTTGTTGGTGTGGTGCGGCATGGAGATTGTTTTGATAAGGTTTATGCAGGCCTTGTAACTGCCCTTAACGCTCTGGAAGTGTTGCGTGAAGGTTAAGTGTCGATCAACTAGAACGCCCAAGATGCGCATCGTTTTTTTTTTTTTCAGGGTGATCGGTTGATCCCCGATCTTGATAGAAGCGCCGCCGACTCGGTGACCGGAAGCGCAGACGTGACAGCGGATACTCTTTGCTGCTAAAAGTTGGAACCCGGCTGAGGTAGCCCATTTGGCAACTGCCGATACAGCTGCTGGTACTTGGATGTGGGTCCTTGCGGTGGTGCGACCGGTGGATATAATAAGCACGTCATCCGCGTAGACGAGAATGTGGATGTTGAGTGGCAAACGAGTAAAGATCCGGTTCATCGCTATTAGGAAAATCGTCACCGCGATAACCGAGCCTTGCGGCACCCCTGTTTCCTCCGGGAAAGAAGAAGACTTGGTGTTCCCTACGGTGACTTTAAACGATCGTGTTGCCAGAAAGCCTCGGAAAGGATATTTCCCTTGAATCCCCAGGTGATGAGCTGAAGTACTAACGGCGTCCATGTTCTGTTGAAGGCCTTGGAGATATCCAAGGAGACGATCTCCACGTGGTGGCCCTTTTCATGCCTACTTGGCCTTTGGGATCGGGATCACCAAACTTTCTCGCCAAGCGGCTGGAATGTCACCAGTACGCCACACCTCGTTGTAAATGTCCAATAATTTATCCTTTCCGCCGATAGGAAGATTTTTTAAAAGGGGATAACCTATTTCGTCTGGGCCGGCTGAGTTCTTCTTCTTCTTCTTCGCATTTCAAGCTTATTGCATATCGCATATTAGCTTATTGCGTGCTCTCAACTTAGTGTTCTAGATGCACTTCCACAGTTATTAATTGAGAGCTTTCGATGCCTGTACCATTTTTGCATTAGTATAATTGTGTGGCAAGTCCAATCATACTTCTATGCCCAGGGAAGTCGAGAAATTTTCCAACCCGAAAAATTCCTAGACCGGACCGGGAATCGAACCCAGCCACCTCCAGCATGGTCTTGCTTTGTAGCTGCGCCTTTACTGACTGAGCTAAAGGAGGCCCCTGTATTGCAATGCAAACTGCAGCTCCTCGAAGGAAAAGTCTTGGTTAATTGGAGAGTTGATGCGATCTTTTGGAATTTGAAAGTTGGCGATATCGGCAGTAAATGGTCTTGTTTTTTTCGGAGAAAGGTGGGCTCATATTGGTTGATAGCGGAAAGCTTGGCAAAATAGGTGCCGAGCTCCTCAGCTATGGCATCAGGGTCGGTGATGTTTGTTCCGCCAGTCTCGATTGAGAGCGGTGTGGTGTGCCTTTTACCGCTAAGGGAATTAACTTTTCCCCACAGGTACGCGGACGACTGGGAAGCAATTATACTCTCCAGGAATTCGGTCCAACTATTTCGTCTGGCATCCCGGATGGACTGTAAGTAAACAAACATTTTAGTAGTAGTTAGGCATTCTTGTGATGAACGTTGAAGGCGACGGACGAGCAGTAGCAGCAGTAGCAGCAGTGGAAGCATAGCAGCCGATGTTCGTGTAGCCGTGACCGAGGCTGGAAACCTCGGTCCGGTCACGACAGTCAGGTTCAAAAATCGAGAAGTCATTGAAATTGGCTAAATCGACCGTGTGCAGTGTTCTCAAACGTTTCCGTCAGTGGCCTACTATTGATCAGAAGGATCATAGCAGGCGTCGTACTGGAACTAAGGATCGGAAGCTGCATTTAAAGGTGTTGAGAACAGTTAGAGCAAACCCAGGGCTGTCGGATTATGATATCGCCAAGAAATTCAATGCCAGCCAAAGCACCGTCAGAAGGATTCGTCAGCGAAAAGGATTTCGATCTTTTCGGGCCAGTAAGCAACCAAACAGGACACTGAAGCAGAATCTAGTGGCAGATTCGTTTTTGCCGATAAATTTTTCAAGAAAGCTTATGATCTGGCAAGGTATTTGCAGCTGCGGACATACAAACCAGGTTTTCGTGACAGACAAGACTATGGATTCCAAAATGTACAAGCAGGAGTGCCTGACAAAACGTATTCTTCCGTACATTAAGAAGGCTCACAGTGGACCTGTAAAGTTTTGGCCTGATTTGGCAAGCTGCCACTACAGCGAAGAAGTTCTACAGTGGTACCGACAACGTTGTAGATTTCTTCGAAAAGGACATCAATCCACCCAACTGCCCTCAATTCCGCCCAATTGAGAAATATTGGGCAATTGTCAAACAGAAGTTGAAGAAGTGTGGAAAGGTGACTCGGGATCAGTGCTGATAAAAATCCTTTCTTCTACACTCAATTTAGCTGAAAATGAAGAAAACCTTAACAGATAGACCAACTACCTGCATGAATTTGAATTTTGATATAAACAAATTCCCTTGATCTAGGCAACCTCTGAGTATCAAAAATAACATTTGTTTTTCTTCATTCGTGGCTGGATTCTCATTATCGCCTCTGTTGTTGTAAATATTGATATTCGTCTTCATCTTGGTCGGGATGATATTGAGGATCAAATGCAAAATGATTATTTTCATTTTAAACAAATATAGCGCTGAAGAACGTGGTTTTTAGACATAAGTCGACGGCAAATTATTGCCTCAAGCTGAACTGATGATAATATCGATGATTTAGGCAGTGTGGTCGACAATATTCAAAATAATCATTTTGCCCAAAATGTCGTTGGTTATTTTGCTTTTGAGGATCACTTCTGATTTTGACAATTTTGGGTTTGATAATCGAGCACTGGTGAATATCAACAAACGCGTATTCGTTGATGTATAATAAACTCATTTGTTCATTTCGCTCGTTTCGTAACTACGAAGATGTTCAAAACAAACGCAATTCATCGACACTGGGTTGAAGCGATACTCCTTGCATGTGATGGTAAATGATAAAAACAGACACTGCTCGGGATGCGACAGAGATGAAGAGATGGTGGAACAAAACGGCCGCTAATGGCTTAGGCACCAACTATTTATTCCATTTAAATACGGTTTCTGGACCATAGCACTGGTCTCTCGATCTCTAGAATGCCGCATTGACCTGAGTGTTAAGACAATTATGCTTTTAAATAATCAACGGACGGTTATAATTTGTATTTTTTTTTTCCTAGCATAGTAGAAAAGCAGAATTTTATTCCTTGCTTACTAGGACAAATTCATAGTGAGTTTTACATAAACTCACTACAATTTGCATGTTCGACATTCCTCATTGTCAGCTATGTACCACAGTGTAAAATACATCGCAATGATTGAGACAATCACATCCAGGTTCGTCCACTCATCAGACATCAAAACCACCTTAAGTGATCATCGAGTTGATCCAATTGGGCTCATCAGCCGAACAGAAACAATCTGATCCGCGGCATCCTTGTTGTGACATCAATCTGTCACAATCGTCATCGTCGTCGGTCGTGATAAGTGCGCTGCTATCGGGCTCACTCAATCTTCAGCAACACACACCGTCAATTGGTGACTGGAACCGACAGAGATGACACTCAATCTTACTTACCGGCCGCCAGCAACAGTCACATCATTAGTTATGATTTTGAGCTCATTAAATTTGTCATTTTAAATGTAAAACAACTATCAATAATGCGGGGATGGTGGTAATTCGTTCACACTACCGCTCTGGAGTGGAGTGTCCGTTGGAGATCGGTCTCGTTACTGAAAGTGGTTGGAATGTAGGTAATAAATAATCGGATCAATTGAGAGGGGAATTAGTTGACACACAAGGGCTATTTATTTGTTGCATTGTACTACTGTCTGTAAGCATGATTTCTAAATGCAAACATGGGTTTAAATGGCAAAATTTTTTGGTTTTGTCATAATTAGTGTAAATTTTGTTATCATAAATAAATGAAGAAGTTTATCAACTAAAGTTAGGATGACAGTCGCTAAACCATCACGGGATTGCATTATAATTAGATCTATTCCCACAGTCCATCATTCATCCATTATCTCGAAGTGATTGACTTTAAAAATGACCTCACGTATTCTCGCGTTCACATCCACACTGCACTTCCATTGCACATCGATTCGTCATTAAAGTTCAACCACAGACAAACAGACATAACATATGGAATCTGTTGAGTACACTATCATGGGTAGCACGCTCGACAAATGGTGGTAATTTTTAATCGTCAACCGTCAAGGTAGATGGCTATGAGTGCCTCAGGTTGCTAAGCTAATTCGTTGAAAAGCATGCGACAATTACCTCTGTTTGTCTGTGGTTGAACCATATGGTAAACAAAGTTATCAAGTCATATTTAACTGATTATCGCGCTGCAATGCATGTTGCTCTGTGTGTCTGTTGATGATCTCCGCACTGCCCTTCCTTTTTCGATTGCACTCTTGCGCTCTGTTTGGTTTCGATTTCGAAAATGTGCCTACCATTGACCACATGGAAATTGTTCAATAGAGGGATACAGTGATACATCAGGAAGAGGGGTCCCCATCGGGACCGATAATTAATGAGTGGGTGGCGTGAAATTGAATTTTAAAGCCCCGGAAGTTATTCCCACATTAAATCATATAATCAGCCGTTTGATTTATTGAACCATTTATTATTGCATTAAACCTGTTTTTTTTGTTGGTGTTCAGTAGCTCTACCAATGCCTCACTCCTTTAGTGGTGGACGCAATTCAGCTGTTTCATTTTAATGTTCGACGGTGGTCACTTGTTGAGTGGGTTCCCGGGACGATCGGTCATAAAAATTATGTTCCGAGGGAGGAGACACTTGAATCGGCTGGCCACGCCGAGAGTGGGATGAGGCTTTTATTATGATATAAAACAATCAAGCATCTGTAATCGACGGATAACGGGACTGCAAATCTGTGCTGGGGACCACAGGTCCTGAGCGTGGTGGATTGTATTGTAGTTGTTCATAATGATCTAATTGAGATTTATGTGATTTTAACCAAATTACACGTTGTGTGTCATTCCTCCACCGGGATGAATAAAACCGATATACATTATCTGCTTGTCGCGTGTCGCGAGATGTTTGTCGTTTTCGAGATGAACAGCACTTGATGGTATAGTTCGGTAGCATATGCTCTCTAAGTAATGGGTATGTTTTATGAATTGCTGTGACGCATTGTCGGAATTCTCTAGCATTCCGGTTATACGATGCAGAGGATTACCACAAATTGATGTTAATTTACAAAATTATCTAATGCTACTTCGTAAAATACATTTTATATTCAATACAGGACTTTCCAATAAGATTCCATCAAAGCAACTCTGTATTTGTTCCAAATTAAAAAAAAAATACATTTCATTTTTACCTAGATGCTCCAGTAACTACAGTAACTTACCAGCCTTAATTGTTATGATATATATCTAAGTGTGTTTACATTGTTCCTGTCTAGGCAATTCAGTATTTTAAACAGGTTTTTTTAAACCTCCATGTGAGTATAACAATTTACATCTTAAAACTTAAAACAAAATCAAAATCTTATCTAAGTATAAAGGGAATTAATCGTTGCAATTGAGGATTGCAAAGATTTTTGGCTGATATTATTAATTATTTTGTTGGACATTTGTGCTAAAGTCTCAACATTCGAAATTCTATGTACCTCGGTAGTACTGTACCAGGGAGGCAACTTCAAAATCATTTTCAGAACTTGTTCTGAATCCTTTGAAGTGCTTTTTTCCTGGTAGTGCAACAACTAGACCATATTGGCACAGCGTAAAGCATGGCCGGTCTAAAAACTTGTTTAAATATTAGAAGTTTATTCGTCAGGAAAAGTTTGGATTTCCTGTTTATAAGAGGATACAAACATTTTATATATTTATTACAATGCCCTTGAATGTCCTCAATGTGATCTTTAAACGTTAATTTTTGGTCAAGTACTAATCCAAGATATTTCACTTGCTCTGACCAGGAAATTGGAACTCCGTTCATAGTGATTATGTTACTACTACTAGGTTTAAAAAGGCAGCTCTAGGCTTATGTGTAAATATTATAATTTGAGTTTTGGAAGCGTTGAAAGAAATCTTCAATTTTTGTAAATAAGAAGAGAAAATATCTAAACTTTTCTGCAGTCTGCTGTAAATAACTCCTTTAGCGGAAATGCCTGTGTCTTCAGCGAACAAAGATTTGTGGCAACCCTGAGGCAAATCAGGGAGGTCCGAAGTGAAAATGTTATACAATATAGTCCCAAGAATGCTACCCAAAGAAACTCCTGCTCTAACAGGTAGTCGTTCAGATTTGGAATTTTGATAATTTACCTGCAGAGTTCTGCCAGTTAAATAATGTTATACTAATTTCATAATATAGAGTGGAAAATTAAACTTTTTCCAATTTAACAATCAAACCTTCATGGCAAACACTGCCGAATGCTTTTTCTATGTCTAGAAGAACAACTCCAGTTGAGCAGCCTTCAGATTTGTTTGAACGAATTAAATTGGTAACTCTTAAGAGTTGATGAGTAGTTGAATGCCCATGGTGAAATCCAAACTGCTCATCTGCAAAAATTGAGTTTGTATTGATGTGAAGCATCATTCTATTCGAAATTATCTTTTCAAAAAGTGTACTTATTGAAGAAAGCAAACTTATTGGACGGTAGCTAGAAGCTTCAGCTGGATTTTTATCCGGCTTCAAAATTGGTACAACTTTTGCATTTTTCCATTTATCAGGAAAGTATGCCAAATGGAAACATCTGTTAAATAATTTTACCAAGAAAGACAAGGTACTCTCTGGGAGTTTTTTGATGAGGATATAGAAAATTCCATCATCACCTGGAGCTTTCATATTTTGAAACTTTTTAGTTATAGATCTTGCTTCGTTCAAATCAGTCCCCCAGGAATCATCAAAAATATTTTCCCGATAGAAAATATTCAGATAATCCCGAGCAACCTGATTCTCAATAGGCCTAGTAAGACCCAAACTGAAATTATAGGGACTCTCAAATTGCTTAGCAAGTTTTTGAGCTTTTTACGAATTTAGATCAAAAATTTTACCACCTTCTTTAAGCGCTGGAATAGGTTTTTGAGGTTTTTTTCAAAAATTTTGTGAGTTTCCACAAGGGTTTGGAGCTTGGGTCTAATTTAGAAACATTATGTTCAAAAGTTTTGTTCCTCAGGGCAGAGAATCGCTTTTTAATTTGTTTTTGCAAATCCCGCCAGATAACTTTCATGGCAGGATCGTGTGTTTTTTGATATTGTCTCCTACGGACATTTTTAAGACGGATCAAGAGCTGAAGATCGTCGTTTATTATAATTGAATCAAATTTAACCACGAAGAGCTACTGATTCCGATCAATAGCGGTGTGGCTTTTTCCTCCTTCTATGGATGTGCATGTGGGCTGCGCTCGCTGCTTGCAGGTAGCCACTCACCACGCGGTGATTGAATAAACACCGTTTGGTGAGACCGGATGGAATTCAACTTTGAAACCTGTGTTAGGGAAATCGCTTTTCGCAGGCAATCAGTGATAATTTTAATTATCATAGCAACAATTGCACAGCCGTGCAATTTTCAATAGTGACTTTTTGAAAATAATAAAGTCTTCAATTTTTAAAATGCGTAGAAATGTATCTGATCGATTGGTGATATTTTTTTTTATTGTTCCAGGGGCAGCTGAGTTATTAACGTTCAAAATCTTTCATAATTTTGTTACATGTTCCATTTTCGGTTTTCACAAAGTGTTCTCCCATATAGAAATCACAGACGTAGACCTACGTCAATAGCATATTTTTTAACATAATTAGAAAATAGCTTTCTTATAAACAAGTAAATTTTCCGTGAAAGTTCTAAAAAATCTGAAAAACTAAGGATTTTTTTATTTTATTTTGAAAATTGAGTAGACACGGTGCATAAGAACTAGCTCCCTGACTTCAATGCCATTAAATAAATTTACAAGAGAAGATGACGAAGGCATAAGCAGAGGTTAGAACAGTTAGATTAACTTTATTATTGAAATTATGTCTACGACTCTAATATCTTAAGAAGACATTTGCATACTTAAACATCATGGCTAATTGTTTTGAAATTGTTTGATTGATTTTTTTTTACTTCACTCTTCGGTATGCTGATGGGGATCCGTCTCCTTAACCCGATCGAATCAAGTTCGATCGTGGAAGAGAATCGGAATCATCGTCGGTCTATTCCTCAGCTGATTTGAATGCGGTTCCATTATAGTCATCGTAGGACCATAGACGCCTCTTCGCCGAACACACGTTGTTAATGATCCGTCGAACCGGCGTCAAGGATATAGCGGTACGTCTTCTCGTGCAGGAGCTTAGAAGTGAATGCCTTCCGGTTCGAATCAGACGCGATCTTCGAAGTGCGCTGAAGGTGATCCTTCTCCTTGACTCGTTCGAATCAGATTCGATCATCGAGGTGCTCTGCATCGGAGTCATCGTCGGTACATTCCGGGCGAGAATGTAGCGGGAAAATCCGTCGGCTCTGTGAATAGAGGGTCATAAACACAAATTCAGAATCAAGTCAATGGAAGGAAGTAGTATATGTTTAGGAAGTTTTACCTACACTGATTAGGAGCAACCTCTTCGGTGTGCTGATGGAGATCCGTCTCCTTAGCCCCATCGAATCAAGTTTGATCGTGGGAGAGCATTGGAGTCATCGTCGGTCTATTCCTCAGCTGGTTCGCATTCAGTTCCATCGTCGTCATCGTAGGACCATTGACGCACTTGTGATGCCTCTTCGCCGAACACATGGTCTATTCTGGGCGAAGATATAGGAGGTATAGAAGTGAATATACTGATCAGGAGCTGCTTGAAATGCAGTGTTGGCACTGTCACAGAATACCACTAATCAAATCCGGTTCAATCATGATGGGGCATCGGAGTTTATGTCTGCCATGATGTGCGGAAGCGACTTTCTCTCTAACGAGCGCCTAGGATGGAGGATATAGAAGTTACTTACATTTGATTTTACTGATTATTGATATCTTACCGAATAGTTTGTGCCTTTCTTGATTTTGCTGTGTTTTAAATTTGCATTCTCAGTGGGACTAGTCTATATCCAAATGAAGTAAGTACCAATACCTGTAACCTTAGTAATCTAAATATTTCTTTTTAATTTGTTTTAATTGTTTTGTTGCGGTTGGTGATTGTCGGTTGGTTCACTCTTTGATGATATTTTTTTCAATAGTTTCAATGACTTCTTTCTTCGCACACTACGCACATATCGCTTGCGTAAAGCTGACAACGTCTTTCAATGTGCAACTTACATTTGGCGCACTGTACGGATTCTTCATCATTCCTGATTATCAAGTGCCCACAAATCATGCATATTTTTTGAATGCTGCATTGTTTCGCAACATTCATAAAAAAATATATCCCGCATATTTTTTTCGTTTACTGGGTCCGTATATGATAACACTCCTGACTTGAGTTTCCCCGCAAAAGTCAGAAGAAATACTCCGCAGCTATGATCGTCGTTTTGTTGTGTGCAGGGAATATCATAAGCCTGCCACTCTTCTGTATCGCCAAATCTACCAGTTTTCAAAAGCGCTACTACATCCAGTAGTCGGTTAACAAACTGTTTCGTTGTTTTGAATGATGCTCTGCGCAGTGAATGGAGAACGGTCAATTTTTTGCCATTTATATCCAATGATATAAGGTAATAATGCCGACCATCGCATAGAGGCATTATCAAAATTGATGCACATGGTTTGTCAGTGTACTCACGTAGCTTTCTAGCAATTCCAATCTTTCCAGAGTCCAATCGTTACATTCACTTTCGAAAAATATTGGTGAGTACTCTGAATAAATCAATTTACTTATATTTGACTCAGTATTCCCATCCAGCAAGTATTCGTAGAATTTTTTTTAAATTTCCTTGAAGAACACCTCTTTGAAGTAAAAATAAATCAATCAGACAATTTCAAAACAATTAGCCATGATGTTTAGGTCTGCAAATGTCTTCTTAAGATTTACTTAATACTCTGAATAAATCACTTTACTTATATTTGACTCAGTATTCCCATCCAGCAAGTATTTGTAGAAAACTTTTCAAATTTCTTTGAACAGCTCCTCTTGTTAATGTTTAAATGTCTTGTTTAGATATTCTAGAATATTCTAGGTGTAGAACTGGAATGGTTTGTCACTGGTTTTCCCACCATACATGGATAAATTATAATATGTATATATTATGTAGTATCATTAATGGTTGTAAATTTTGATTTAAAAGTTAATTTAGCACAATTGCTCCATTTACGCCGTGAAGTATGCAACAGTTGATTTATGATGAATTCTGGATGGTATGGTACTGGATGGCTTCCTGTACTACAAATTAGTACATGCTGGATGGTATGGTACTGGATAACGTCAGTGACATCGACATCGATAAAGAAACAGTAATGATCGGCCTTCCACAAATGACACGTCAAATTGTCTCCCGTCATTTTTACCTGCAATACATACTATGAAGTTCAGTTTCTTTTGCCTTTTTCTCTAAATCACAAACTAGTTTTCCCTAAGTGATTGACCTTTAAACATGGACATTTCAAAATAGTGTGCACTTTCCCCACCTGAAAATTTTAAAAGTAGAGGTGTGACATGGGAAGACCTTTACTACCGATAGTTTATGTATTGTCAGCTATGGCCATGGCACTCTCCAGCCCTATCCTATTCCATCCTATTTACGCCTAAGTGTAGTTGAAGTGTATATGGAAATTACTTAAAAAAACCAAACTTATATGAATTGCTAACAAGAGCCCTAACCTAGTGATTCCTTTAATGATTCATTCCAAATTAAAATATGATTTATGTTCAAGCATATAAAAATCCGAGTTGCTAAAAGTACAGTCATTTTTTTTTTCAAAAGAGTTCTAACTTGCCGAGAAAAATCAGGTTTACTCTTTAGCTTCGAACGTGGATTATAAATGGCATGAACGTGACTTTGCACCAAACAGCATTCTCCACGACACGAGTT